>NC_089596.1:69935654-70277677 GCF_019320115.1 Miscanthus floridulus | reverse complement strand
ACACAAGCATATCCACTCGGGCAGATCGACCTACCCGTCACGTTTGGCGACCGCACCAACTTTCGCTCGGAGGTTCTAACCTTCGAGGTAGTGGACTTTCCGGGGTCCTACCACGCCATCTTGGGACGGTCATGCTACGCCAAATTCATAGCGATCCCCAACTACACCTACCTCAACCTGAAGATGCCGGGGCCAAACGACGCCATCACCATAGGTAGCACATTCTCGCACGCCTACACGTGCGACCGCGAGCATTATGAGCTCGCCACTGCCGTCATCAACTCCACCAAGCTCCCGACGCTCAGGAATTCGGCAACTCCAGCAGTCCTCGACTGCAATGGGCCAACCTCCTCGAGTGCCTTCCATCCGACTGACGAAACCAAGGCGGTGGAGATCGACCCTACCGACCCGACCAAGACGGTTCGGGTCAGGGCTAAGCTCCCGACCAAATAGGAAAGCGAGCTCGCCGACTTCCTACGCGTAAAACGCTGTCTTCGCGTGGGAGCCTTCCAACATGCCAGGCATACCGTGGGAGGTCGCTGAGCACGCACTACGCGTCGTTCTAGGCTCAAAGCCCGCCAGGCAACGCCTGCGTCGCTTTGACGACAAGAGGCGCAGGGCCATAGACGAGGAGATCGCCAAACTTCTGGCAGCTAGATTTGTGAAAGAAGTATACCACTCCGACTGGCTAGCTAATCCTAGTTCTTGTGAAAAAGAAGAATGGGAAAGTAGGAGAATGTGTGTTGACTATACTAGCCTCAACAAGGCATAGCCCAAAGGATCACTTCCCTTTACCACAGCATAGATCAGATAGTCGACTCCACCTCAGGGTGCGAAATCCTCTCCATTCCTGGATGCCTACTCAGGCTACCACCAGATCGCGATGAAAGAGTCTGACCAGGTCAGCGACTTCATTCATCACCCTGTATGGTTCGTACTGTTACGTAACCATGCCTTTCGGTCTAAGAACGCTGGCACCACCTATCAACGGTGCATGCAGCGATGCTTCACCGACCAAATCGACCCAGCCCGACCAACCTGACCAAGCCGAGCGACCAAAGCCAACAATCGACGTCTATGTAGATGACATAGTGGTGAAAATGACTCAAGCTAGGCACCTGATCGCAAACTTGGCCGCAATATTCGTGAACCTCTAAAGGTTCAGCAGTCAAATTGAATCCCGAAAAAGTATGTTTTTGGGGTCCCAAATGGGAAGCTGCTCGGATACATCGTGTCCGAGCGCGGCATCGAAGCTAACCCCAAAAAAATCACGGCCATCTCCAACATAGGCCCTATACGCAATGTCAAGGGCGTACAGAGGCTCACCTGCTGTTTGGCCGCCCTGAGCCGGTTCATCTTCCGACAAGACGAACGGGGGATGCCTCTCTACAAACATCTCAAGAAGACAGACGCATTCGTTTGGACAAAGGAGGCACAACAGGCTTTGGAAAGCCTCAAAACGTCACTGACGTTGGCCCCAATCCTCGTCGCTCCCAAACGGAGAGAATCCCTCCTCTATATTGCGGTAAGCAACCACGTTGTGAGCGCCGCCTTCGTCGTCGAGAGGGAGGAGCCGGGACACCCCCTGAAGTTCCAACGACTGGCGTACTTCATCGGTGAGGTACTCACCGACGCCAAAATTCGCTACCCCTAGGTTCAGAAGCTTCTATACGCCGTGCTAATGGCGACCCAGAAGCTCCCGCACTACTTCACCGACCATGAGGTCATGGTCGTCACCTCGTACCCACTCAGGGAGGTCGTCCGTAACCACGACGCCGCCGGCCGAATCTCCAAGTGGGCTCTCGAGCTCATGGGCCACAACATCAGGTACGTCCCCGCACCGCTATTAAGTCTCAGGCTCTTGCCGACTTCATCGCCGACTGGACGGAAGTCCATCTCCCAACCCTGAACATCACCCACGAGTACCGAACGATGTACTTCGACAGGTCGGCCATGGCGCCCAGCTCAGGGGCTAGAGTGGTTCTGATCTCCCCGGATGGGAGAAGGCTCCGCTACGCGATCCGTCTCCATTTTTCAGCCTCGAACAATGTCGCGGAGTACGAGGCCCTCATCAACGGACTGCGCATCACCGTCGAGCTCGGCGCCACGCGGCTGTATGTCCATGGCGACTCAGAGTTGGTCATCGACCAAGTCATGGAGTCCTCCTACAAGAGCCCTCTCATGGCGACGTACTGCCAGGAGGTGCGCAAGCTCGAGGACAAGTTTCGTGGGATCGAACTGCATCATGTCACTCGAAAGGACAACGCCGCCGCCGACTTCCTCGCAAAATTGACGGCCAGACGGGAACCACCCGTCGACGGGGTCTTTGTAAACGACCTCCATGAGCCATCTGCCCGCATCCGAGAGGATCCGACCCAGACGCGCTCCAACACCAATTTGGCACTCGGGGGCTCCGACCCCAAACGTGCCCCGACCCCGACCGAGCGATCGGGGGCTCCAACCTTGGCGCCTCCGTGGCAACGTCGCCCGGCGACGTCGTCGTGATGGCACCTAGTCCAGACAACTAGAGAGCACCACTGCTCGCCTACCTCCTCGAGGAGGTTCTCCCACCGAAAAGGACTGAAGCACGACGAATCGCTCGACGCTCCAAGACGTTCATCACCATTAGTAACGAACTTTATAAGCGAAGTCCGTCGGGGGTGCTCATGAAGTGCATCCCGACCGACCAGGGGAAACAGCTTCTCGAAATCCATGCCAGAATCTGTGGATATCACGCGGCCCTAAGGTCGCTGGTCAGGAAAGCCTTTTGCCATGATTTTTACTGGCCCACTGTGCTGCGAGATGTAGAGGAGGTGGTCCGCAGGTGTGAAGGATGCCAGTTCTACGCTCGACAAACTCACCTGCCAACATAGGAGCTTCAGACCATCCCCATCACCTGGCTATTCGTGATCTGGGACCTCGACATGGTCGGACCCCTCAAAAAGGCCCCGGGTGGCTTCACTCACCTAATTGTGGCGGTGGACAAGTTCACCAAGTGGATAGAGACGAAGCCCATCACCAATATCCGCTCAGAAGAGGCGGTCAAGTTCTTCCTCGACATCATCTATCGGTTTGGTGTTCCTAACTATATCATCGCCGACCAATGAACAAACTTCACCGGGTAGAAGTTCTTGGACTTTTGTGATGGATATGGCATCAGGATCGATTGGGCCTCGGTCGAACACCCACATACTAACGGTCAGGTCAAATGGGCCAATGGCATGGTCCTTTAAGGACTCAAGCCCTGCATCTTGACCGACTCAAAAAGTATGCCAGGTGTTGGGTTGTAGAGGTCCCTGCAACCCTCTAGAGCCTAAGAATGACCCCAAACCGATTCACGGGGTTCACCCCCTTTCTTCCTGGCATATGGAGCCAAAGTAGTGTTTGCCATCCGACCTCGATCATGGTGCCCCAAGTGTAAAGGCCTTTGTCTGAGACAGAGCCACGGAGGCTCAGTAGGACGTGGTTGACCTACTCGAGGAGGCTTGTGAGACGACTATCATTCGCTCCGCTCATTACCAGTAACTCTCCATAGGTACCATGAAAGAAAACTCAGGGTAGGATCCTCGAGGTTGGTGATCTCGTACTCAGGAGGACCCAGTCAACCAAGGACAAACATAAGCTCTCTCCACCATGGGTAGGATTGTACATGGTGGCCAAGGTGATTCGACCAGGCGCCTACCGCTGAAGGATGACAATGACAACATTCTCACCAACACATGGAACAATGAACAGTTACGTCGTTTCTTTCTCTAAAATTCGGACTTACCGTTTGTTTCCATTCAATGCTTGATCCTGCAGCACCCTAGACCGAGCACTCTCGGCCTGGGTCGCTTGGGGGCTCCACGGGGGTGCGATACTACCCTTCTTCTTTTTTACTATCATATAGTAACACTTTTCGCCCAAACAAAAGGGCGTCGCTTAAACGAAAGGGCATTCCGTTCCTTTGATTACCCTACGTAACTTGCGCTTTAACCTCCCGACCGATCACACCCCGCCACGACCTACGGTTATGAGCAGCTAAGCCTCGCGGGCCACGCCCGGGTTCTTAAGGTTGCAGCCTACGGGTCAACGGGCGAGTGCGAAAAAGAAGAGACAAAAGACAAAATTATGCAATGATAAAAACAAGGGCGGACGGGACAAGCTTCCCCTCACAAGTGATTTCATCACAAAAGAAAACTTAAAATATTCACGAAAATAAAACTGTTCCCACGGGGGCTCCCCCACGAATTCATCTTTTACATAAACTGACTATTTCTACTCTAAACTCTATTGTGGCCCCCCGGCGGCGTCGGTTAACGGTGCGATTGGCGAGGATGAAGGCAGCTCGGTTGTGGTCGGGACGACGATGCTTGGCTCGGTTGCGGTCGGGACGATGTTTGGCTCGATAGGGGGCAGGACGAAGCTCGCCTACGATCTAGCCTCCGCTGCCTCTGCAGGTTGGACGACGTCTTCCCGGCGCACATCTGCGGCCACGGTCGAACGGCGAGCCTCCATCACCCACTGCGCGGTGACCTGCTCAGCGACCATCTGTGCGTGCGGCACCAGACTTTCCCCTAGCGCATGGATCTCGTTGCGCTACACCCTTCTGCATATCCTCTGCAGATGGCCACGAAGTCCAGATCGGGGAAGTGGGTCACCACCGAGATCAGCACCCCCGACATCCCGTAGAACATGCCGTCAGAGAAGAGCGCCCGAACTTCATTCGGGGCCTCCGCTAGTTGGATGGCGGACGTACTGGTGCTCGGTCCCGACCCGAACACCTCAGAGACCACCACTTGCGCAATGTTGTGAATCTGGTCAAGCTCTCCCTCGAGAGCACATCACTCCTCAAGGGGCTGGGCTAGTGCCTCCACACCCCAACCGACCGCCGCTTGGACCGTCTCCAGCTCTTGCTCTAGAGAGCCGATCTTTCCACCCAGTTCTGGAAACGAACGACAAATTCAGGAGCAAGGAAAAGAAAAAATAAAGGCATCAACTGAGGGCAAAATAGGTACGTACCGAGGCTGGCGCTTTTGAGAATGGAGAGCCCTTCCTCTTACCGGGTCACCCTCTCGGGCAGCCGAGTGTTCGACTCCTCTACCCTGAGCATCTGCCTCCAGAGCACGACAACATCTCACTCGACGTCCGACCAGGCCTTCTGCTCCACTTCCAGAGCCTCTAGGAACTTCCTGAGCGCCGCCTCGGTCTCCGCCAAGTGGGCCTTTGCCACATCGAGCTCAGCAGCAGTCGCTTGCTCGACCACACGCATCTCTGCCGCTCGTGCTCCTATCGCCTTGGCCGTCTAGTCTTGGGATTCACGGTGGGTGGACTCTAGCTGGTGCCTAAGCTCATCGACCCGTTGCAACGCCACCGCTTCTTGCTCCATCCAATCGTGCTCCTCCCAGAGAAACTAGGACTTACGGATCGACATCATCTCCAGGTCCTATGAGATAAGAAGCAAGCGTGCTGAGACAACCATTTAAATGCCAAGGAATCAAAAACAACACCAGGAATGCACAAAACTTACCTCTGCAATGCATGGTAGGTCCATAGTCATGGCCTGATGGATGAGCTCAATCCTCTCCAAGGCATCCTTGAGCCTCGCCTTGGTAAGGGTGAGATCGGACTCCATCGACACTCCTCTCTCCCCAAGTAGGTGCCAAAGGTTTACCTCCTCATCGCGAAGGATGAATCGGGCCTTTCCCGGCTCACCAGGGCAAAGGGCACACCAGCTTGTGGGTCGCCCCCGATCCGCTGGAAGATCCAGCCATCGCAGTATCAAACGATGACTGGATCATCACCAACTCCCAGGACGACGGGATGGCTGGCGGCTCCACCCTGGTGTCTTCCTCGCAGTCGAAAGGGATGTCCACCGCTAGGACTCCACGGCTCGCCGATGGCTGCTATACCTCCAGCCTGGTCGTGGCTCCTTCGGACCCCTCCAGCTCTGACCAAGCGAGCAAACCGTGCGCTCCTCCACTAGGCGAGACAGGGAGCCCAGTTTCCCTCCTATCCGCCTGCGCGACTGGCAGGGCAGGGACTGCAAGAGTCACCTCCGACCCAGCCTCCGCCATCACCATGGGGATCGCCGCCATCACGACCACCGCCATGCTCACCATCGGTCGGGAAGATGCAACCCCCATTAAGGAAGGTCGCCCCGCCACTAGCCTACTTCCCCCTTCGCTCGTCGTAACACGCCATAGGCTGGGTCTCCACTCTTCTCGCACGGGAGGTGGGGAGATCCCCAGTCCTACCGGCTCCTGGCCGCTGAAAAAAAGGGGACAAGCGTGAAAGGATCAAGATGCCCAAGAGGGGGGTGAATTGGGCTAATTCTAAATTTTCTTTCAATAATTAAATCGTATTGATAGCCCAATTAACCCCTTGTGGCTAGAAAGTGTTTCTAATGTTCTATCGCACAAATAGACTTGCAAACTAAGTTCCAATCCTACTCTAGCATGGCAATTCTAGGAATATAAATGACAAGAATTGAATTGCTCAAAGTAATGCTCAAAGTAAATGCTCAAAGTAAAGAGAGGAGAGGAAACGCGGCGATGTTTTGCCGAGGTATCAGAGAGTCGCCACTCCCCACTAGTCCTCGTTGGAGCACCCGCGCAAGGGTTTAGCTCCCCCTTGATCCACGCAAGGATTAAGTGCTCTCTACGGGTTGATTCTTCGACACTCCATCGCGGTGAATCACCCACAACCGCTCACAACTTGAGTTGGGTCACCCACAAGGTCCGCCGGGTGATCACCAAGCTCCCAATCACCACCAAGCCATCTAGGTGATGGAGATCACCAAGAGTAACAAGCACGGACTCTCACTTGACCACGCGAAGCCTAATGAGAACGGTGGATGCACACTTTGCTACTCTTGATTCACTAATGAGGCTACTCTCTTGGATTCTCAAATCTCAATCACCTCACTAGGACCTTACTCTTCTTTGCACTCACAAACGTGTTTCTCAGCTATTGGAATGAGCAAAATTGACTCCATACACGAGTGGAACTTCTATTTATAACAAGGGCTGAAAAACGAACCGTTATGTGCCTCTACGGGGTGACCGAACGCTCCGGTCATGTTGACCGGACGCTCCGGTCAGTTCAACCCGCACACCAGTGTTTAAGTGTTGACCGAACACTGGCAGGGTCCGGTCACCACTGATAGGACGTGTCCGGTCCCATTTTTTCCTCACTGGATGCTTACTGTACTCGACTGGACGCTGGATCCTCAGGGTCCGGTCAGAATTGACCGGACGCGTCCGGTCGCAGATTCACTCTTCTGGAACCTTACTGGAGTCGACCGGACACTAGTCCTCAGCGTCCGGTCACTCGACCACTCAGCGTCCGGTCACGCCAGACGCAATCTCCTTGGTCAAATGAACTGACCGGACTCTGCGGCCAGCGTCCGATCGCTCCGGAGCTAGCGTCCGGTCAGTATTTGACCCTCCATTCACTTCCAACTTTCGATACGTAAATGAAGTTTGCTCCAATGGATCTAAGGGCTTTGTAGGAGCTACCTAGTGCTAGACTTAGCAAGTGTGCACCACACCTAACTCACTAGACTCACCTAGGTCAAGCTACCCGTCCATACCCCCCTTAATAGTACGGCTAAAGGAAAAAATAAAGTCCTAAACTTCTCTAAGTGTCTCTCCAACTCCAATTGACACTTAGAACTAGTCATCCTTAACCTTGTCGTCCATCCTTTGAAAACCAAAATGATTCCCATCGTAGGGGCATGACATCCATGATTGCCCAATCGATCTCTATTACCATGACCTAACTTAATTGCCTCTGCAAAACACACATTAGTCATAGTAATCTTGTATTGCCATTAATCACCGAAACCCAACTAGGGGCCTAGATGCTTTCAATCTCCCCATTTTTGGTGATTGATGACAATACCACCTCGAGTATGAAAAAGAGTTGAGGTTTTTATCATGCTTAGATCATATAAGCTTTTGTCAATAAGAACAAAAGAGTTAGGCAAGCTTATATGACCCAAGCTAACATAATGTACTCAAAAGATATGAACTAAGCATGAGTACAAATCACAAAGCTCATTCGCATCGGAGTATCAACGCGGAAACAAAGCAAATGAGCAAGACACAAGTGATATGACATAAATAATCCAAAATATAGAGCACACATGTCATATATCACAATCACGTGGATATCACTATCACATAGACATAGTTTAATGCATGAAGGTAAACACACGAATGCATAATAGTAATAGTGTATCACACAAATAAAACTCCAAATGTATATAATAAGCTAATAATAGATAACTAGCTCCCCCTAAATGTCGCTCCCCCTGAGTCTACATACTCGAACCCTCTCCCCCTTTGGCGTCAAACACCAAAACCTAAGGGCCGGTCAGCGGGGCTGCAGCGGACGAGTCGGGCGCTGAATTACGAGGAGCAAGCTAAAACTGGGCGCCATCATCTGACCCTGAGCTCTGTGCTGACGGACCCTCTATGGCTGGGAGCGTCGCTGAAGCGGTCTGGGTCTGAGCTGGGGCAGGTGCTGCCTGTGATGTTGCTGGTATGTCTGTCGTAGGATCTGAAGATGCAACAGAAGAAGGGAGCCTCTGAGTAGTCACGGCGACGGGAGCTGCTGTAGGACCTAGGGCATGGATATGTGGTGGTGTAGGCATCCCTGTCAACTCGCTAAAAGATGCTCCAAGACTCCTGGAGACTGACGTGTCAGGCACAAATAGCGAGGATGACTAATCTAGTGTGAAGCCTGTCTGAAATGGTGTGAACTGCGGGGATACCACTGGCGAGGATAACCACTAGGACACCTATACTGTGGGAGGCTGTCCCTGACTCTGAAGCCCACTGGGCTGTACTGCTGGAGTCGTCATAGTGGTAGCAGGCTAACCAATCTGGGGCGAAGATTGTGGCTGTGGGGCCCCAATGGCTGTCACTACATGCTGCATGAATCCCAAAAGCTGCTGCTGCATGAGTAACTGCTGCTGATGCATCTGCTGCTGCTACTGGAGGACCTGCTGCTGTCGCTGGAACTCGTCCTAACGAGCCTGAAACTGTGCAAAGTTGGCAGCGGTCTCCTGAGCCTGTCTAGCCTGATCCTGCTGCATCCGCTCAAGGATAGCAATCAAAGAGGGGTCCGTCTGTGGTGCAGGTGGAGCGAAGCTAGAACTGCCGGCCTCTGCATCATGTCTACGTGGAGGCATCCGAGGAATAGACCGTTAGTCATCGTCTGAGCTGTCACTAGGCTCGCTCACCTCCAGCTGTGCCTCAAGCTGCTCCTCCTCAGTGGCGGCTATGCCTCTAATAATCTCGTCCTGCTGAGCTGCGGACTCTGGTACATCTGGATGATGGCGAGGCTGAGTGGGTGTCTGATCCTCTGTGCCATGTTATAAGCTAGAAACTCACTGGTGGCACCTCTGTACTCTGCAACCATCTCTGGTGTCCTAACTTGCATAGCCTTGAGAATGAGGATTGTGATCCAATATGCATATGGAAGCTGCCTGCAACCCTTGAAGCCCTCAGCTATAGTATCCTCCATCTCTGATGGAAGGAGGTCCCAAATATCAAACACTGTTTGCTGCATCAGGGCGTTGAGGAGCCAAAGCTGGAGGCGAGTCAAACCCTCTCTGTATCCCATCCTGTGAAGTAGTGTCCTCGTTATGATAGCCTCTAGCACTCTAGCTGTAGGAGTAAGATCACTGGGGTTCCTCGACCCCTCACCAAAGGGCTCCTTGAAGCAATGGCGCACAAGATCTGTAGGGGGCACCAAACCACCATGAGGACGCCTAGGAGGCTCTTGTTGTCCATAACATACCTCATGTAACTTGACAAGCTGCTCCTGTAGCCTCAGTATCTCCCTAGCCATCTGACTCATCATCCTGTAGTCTCTGCCTCAGAATGCAACGTGAATAAAGTTATGGTGCGGGTCAATAAAGAGGGAAGCATAGAACTGACGAACCCACGATGGAACATATAGTCCTGTCCGTCCAATCAAATCTGTCAGACCCGACAGATATGCAAGGTAGGGGCGAATATGCTGTTTAGTTGCTGCTACTATAGCCTCTATGCTGCAGACTCTCTAAGATCTGAAGACTGCTCCACTGTTTAGATATGCATTGTAGAAATCTTTCTGGAGCGGTGTGTAGAATCCCTCAGATGCTCTCTCATCCTTCCTCGGAGGAAACCACACCACAAACTCTACAAACCTCTGCTGCCGAACCTGCTTGGCCGTGGTGGCCCTCAAGTCAAGGTGGATCACTGGAGACGAACCCTATGGTCTAGGCGGTGGACGAGATCCCCTCTGCTGTGTCGGTGGCCTCGGTGAGACTGGAACACGGGTACGACCAGAGCGGCGTAGCTGGGGCTGTGGTGCCTGCTCTGTCTCCTCGGCCTCCTCGGCCTACTCACCCTCCTGAGTCTGCTCTGCTGGCTAGGGCTGCTGCTGTGAAGCCCCCTGAGGCTGACCCTCATCAATAGTATAATGTTGTCCTGCAACAGTGACAGTCCCTGGTGAACTACCAAGAAGGCGCTCAACACGCTCTATCCCAGCCCTCGATGAAAGCGGCGGATCTGCAATCACAACCCCACTGTGAGCACCTCCTCTCTCGGCACGCTCTGCGGCCTCTGCAACTGCTGTTGCTCGAGCTGTCTCAGCATCTGGGTACTTCCTCTTCTTGGATGCAATCTTCATTGTCGCCTTGCCTTTTGGATCTACAGGCAAGCGAGGCGAGGGCCTCCGATCATCATCTCTAGGACCACCCCAACATTCTTGGTGCGAGCCATCTGATCTGACAAGAGAAACTGCCGCTGACAAGATCAACTGTCCATTGACACTTTTGAGGCTTGGCCTCGATCCGTACTCGCGAGCTTGGCCCCGAGTTGACTGTCAACTGCCACTGACACCTCAACGGCACCGACTCGCTGCACGATGGAATAGAAGGATATATAAATAAATACGATATATCTAATAGATACGAAACCCTATGAGAGCAAGCAATGTAGGTACGAAATTGAATCGACTGGCATGATACCTGACGAACCGGCGATCCGAGAAGATGAGAAGCGACACGTGGGGAACCTCTGGATCGGCTAGGGTTAGCTAGTCGGCGAGGATCGGCAATGCAATGCGGTGAATCGACGGCCGAGGGTTGCAATGATGGCCCTGGAGCTTTGGCAATGGCACAGATGGCGCTAGGGCGTTGGCACGGCTCGACAACGTGCTGGGTGGCGCTGTTGTGGTGGTTTCTGCGACGTGGGTAGGCAGAGCACGGCGGCTGCGCTGGTCAGGGCGCGGTGGTGCGGTGAGCACGGGCGTGGTGTGGAGGTGAGCGCGCCGCAGACACAGGGAGGCTCACGGGTGGAGCTTGATGGCGCTGGTGCGGGGAAGTGTTGTGCGGGCACGGCAACAGTGGAGGCACGTGCGGACAGAGGCGAGTGCGGGCAGCACTTCGACGACTAGGGCTTACGGCGGCTTGGGACTAGAAAGGCTCGGCGATGTCGACGGTTAGGGCAAACACACGCACGAGATTTGGATTAAATGAGGGTCCCCCAACGAGTCAGAAAAGAAAACGAGGAAAGAGATCTGATGCCGCACGAAATCTACTGACCGGACACTCCGGTGGTAGCGACCGGACGCTACCACCCAGCGTCCGGTCGATTCCAGAGAGGTCCAATTCCTCTGGAATCGCGACTGGACGCGTCCGATGGACACCGATCGGACGCAGCCAGAGTCCGATCAACTCAGCCTAATTCGCCTCCAAACGACCGGACGCTGAGACGTCTTCTGACCGGACGCAGAAAGGCAGAGTCCGATCACTCCTTCACAGCAAGTTCACCTCCTGTGAACTGACCGGACGCTGGACATCAGAGTCCGGTGCAGCGTCCGGTCACTCTTTTCCAGCAAATCTTCAATGATCCAAATAAACACCAATTGAGACTGATGTGAGTAACCTCTCTCAAACCCTCAAGTTTTTCAAAATATTTTACCTTAGGCTATAATTCTTTTTATGAAAACATGCAATAAAAGGGCAAATGGAACAAAACAACAAAACAACATTCATGCATATGCAATACTTGTAAGTAAATCTAGTTGCTTGTCAAGTTTGATACAAGGTTAAGCTTTATACAAAACGCATTTAAGCTTGAAATTTTTTGTTGGTGTAACTAAGTGGGAACGTGTTAACGTTCTGTTTAGTTGTACCGTTTTGCTCGCCACGTCATCCTGAAAAGTTTGTGCGGCCCTAGTTTGGCATGTGGTCGGAGTGTGAGGTACTATGACCTGTGCACACGTGGACGCAGACAAGTCAAAGCAAGGGGGACCTGCCGATCACCCGCAACGTAGAGAGCGGATCCCGTGCACGTGTTGGGAGGAGCCGGGGACAGGGCCTGCTCCGAAAACCGTTGAAGGAGTGGTGGTCGGCTTGTACTGGCTTAAGTTAGAATAGCCATAAAATTCGGAGTAACACATTAGAGTGGTCGGAGAAATCATAATTGCTTTATTAAAGTAAATCGAAAATACAAGTAGGGTACATATCTCAGTAGTTAAGCATAGAAACGTCTAAGCTTGTCGATGTGCCATGAGTTTGGTACGTCCGTGCCGTCCAGGTGAGCTAACCTGTAAGACGTTGGACGTGTGACTTCCTTGATCATGAAGGGTCCCTCCCATGGGGTTGCGAGTTTATGGACACCAGCCTGGTTCGTCTTCCACTTCAAGACCAAGTCCCCGACCACGAAGAAACGCTCTTTAACGTTCTTGTTGTAGTACCTGCGCAAGACAGCAAGGTATTTGGCCATGCGTATGCAAGAATCGAGCCTTTTCTCCTCTGCGCTGTTGACTTCTAGCTCCCGTACTTCATTAGCCTTGCCCTCGTCGAAGTTCTCTACCCGTGCTGATCTGAAAGCTATATCTGGTGGGAGGACTGCCTCAGCGCCGTAAACCATAAAGTATGGTGAGACGTCGGTGTTACGACTGGGCTGAGTCCGGAGGCCCCAGACCACGGCTGGTAACTCCTTAAGCCATCTTCCAGGAGCTTTATTATTTTCTCTGTACATCCTCTTCTTCAATGCGTCCAAGATCATGCCATTTGCTCGCTCGACTTGTCCATTAGCTCTAGGGTGCGCCACCGAGACGTATTTTACAACTATGCTCCTTTCATCGCAGAAGTCCCAAAAAACGTTCCCGATGAACTGAGTACCCAGATCAGTAATGATGCTGTTAGGCACGCCGAAACGGTGGATGACCTGGTCGAGGAACGTGGCAGCTTTCTCTGAGGATGCCTGTACCAGAGGCATGTATTCTATCCACTTAGAAAATTTATCAATTAGCACGAAGATGCATGTAAATTTTCCAGGAGCCGGTTTGAAAGGCCCGATCATGTCCAGTCCCCAGCACGCGAAGGGCCAAGAGGCTGGAATCGTCTGAATCTCATGTGCTGGTACGTGGGTTCTCTTGGCGAAGAACTGACAACCCTCACAGTGGCGAACTAACTTCTCTGCGTCGGCTACTGCTGACGGCCAATAGAACCCTGCTCGGAAAGCCTTACCGACTAGTGTTCTTGAGGCCGCGTGGTTGCCGCAGGAGCCAGAGTGGATTTGGTCCAGGAGATGCTCACTTTCCTCCTGGGTTAGACACTTCATCAAGATTTCCTCCTTTGCATTTTTGCGCCATAACTTGCCATCGACGAGCAGATACTGCTTACTACGACGCATCAGTCGCTCGTTTTCTGTTCGATCAGTATAACCGCTGCCATCTGTTAAGTACTTGATGAAAGGTGTCCTCCAGTCTGGCTTATGAGTGGTCGGAAGCGGCTCGGTTGTGCTTGTTGCCGGGACCGTAGCCACTAGCTGCTGGTCTGGAGCTTTGTCGACCGTAGAATCTTCATTTTCGATGGAAGGCGTGAGCAGGTCTTGGACGAATACGCCATGTGGGATTTTGGCTCGGGATGATCCTAACTTTGACAACGCATCCGCTGCCTGGTTCTTGTCCCGGACCACATGTATGTACTCGATGCCATAGAACCTACCTTCCAGCTTTCTTATTGATTTGCAGTATGCGTCCATCTTTTCGCTGGTCGTGTCCCAGTCCTTGTTGAGTTGGTTGATGACCAGAGCCGAGTCTCCGTAGACATAGAGACGTTTAACACCAAGCTCAACCGCAATGCGTAAACCATGCAGGCATGCTTCATACTCGGCTGCGTTATTAGATGCTGGGAAATAAATCCTAAGGACGTACCGGAGCTGCTCCTTGGATGGTGACACGAAAAGAACTCCTGCTCCCGCACCGTCAATGTTAAGAGAACCGTCGAAGTACATCGTCCAATATTCGTCGGATCCCGGAGAGGCAGGCGTGCTTAAGTCTGTCCACTCGACGATGAAATCTACGAGTGCCTGAGACTTGATTGTAGTACGGCTTGCAAATTCCAAGGAAAAGGGGCATAGCTCCATTGCCCATTTGACGATGCGTCCATTCGCATCCTTATTGCGAATGATGTCCCTCAAAGGATACTCGGTCATGACGACCACACGATATCCGTCGAAGTAATGTCTCAACTTTCGGGATGTTATCAGTATGGCGTAGAGCAGTTTCTAAATCTGTGGGTACCTGGTCTTGGATTCGTTGAGTACCTCACTAATGAAATAAATTGGCCGTTGTACCTTGTAGGCGTGGCCCGGCTCGTCGCGCTCGACCACGATTGTAGTGGAAACCACCCGATCGGTTGCCGCAATGTAAAGTAGGAGAGTTTCGTCTTCTCTGGGAGCAGTAAGTACCAGGGGGTGATGTGAGGTATTCTTTTAGCTGCGTGAAAGCAGCGTCTGCTTCCTCCGACCACTCAAACTTCTTGGATGCTTTGAGCAGTTTGAAGAACGGTAGCCCTTTTTCTCCTAACCTTGATATGAAATGGCTTAGAGCGGCCATGCATCCGGTAAGCTTTTGGACATCTTTCACCTTTTTTGGGGGCTTCATGTCTAAGACAGCTTTGACCTTCTCCGGGTTAGGGCGTATGCCGTCGTAACTGACGACGTTGCCGAGCAGTATGCCAGAAGGAACGCCAAAGATGCACTTCTTTGGGTTTAATTTCCATTGGAACGTATTGAGGGCTGCAAAGGTGCGTTCCAGATTGTCAACAAGGGTACGTACTTCCTTGATTTTGACAACTACATCGTCAACATAAGCCTCAACGAGGCCGTCTCTTATCTCGTCGCTGAGATAGGCCTGTATGGCGCATTGGTAGGTAGCTCCGGCGTTTTTGAGCCCGAACAACATAGTCGTGTAGCAGTAGGTGCCGAAAGGCGTGATGAAAGATGTCTTGATCTGATCATCCTTTTTGAGAGCGATCTGGTGATAACCAGAGTAGCAATCGAGAAAGGAGAGCAGCTCGCAACCGGCGGTTGAATCTACGACCTCGTCTATGCGAGGTAAGCCGAAGGGGTCCTTAAGGCAGTGTTTGTTGAGATCAGTGTAATCAACGCACATTCTCCATTCATTATTCTTTTTGCATACAAGAACCGGGTTGGCTAACCATTCCGGATGATACACTTCTTTGATAAATCCGGCTGCCAAAAGCCGTGTAACTTCTACCCTAATCGCCTCCTTCTTGTCGCGAGCGAACCGTCGTAGCTTCTGCTTGATTGGTTTGGCCTTGCTGTTGACATTTAAGGAGTGCTCGATCAAGTTCCGAGGTACACCGGGCATGTCGGAAGGTTTCCATGCAAACACCTCCACATTGCACCTCAAGAACCTGACGAGTGCGTCTTCCTAATTGGGATCCAGGTTGGCCCCGATGAGGGCCGTTTTGCTGGGATCACCATCGACCAGCTGGATCATCTTGTGCTCCTTGGACCTGATGTTCTTGCGTGGAGCCTCGAGCTCTGGGATCTCCAGGTGGTCGGCTGAGGTCTTCTTAGTGTCGAGCATGGTCTCGGCCATGCGAATAGAGAGGTCGTGGGCCTCTGCTATTTTGAAGCTGTCGTCCTCGCAGGTATAAGCTGCATATACGTTGTCCCTGAGGGTTAAAACTCCTTTCTCGGTAGGCATCTTGAGCACCAGATACCTGTAATGAGGTATGGCCATGAACTTGGTGAGCGACAGTCGACCAAGAATAGCATGGTAGGTGCCATCGAAGTCAGCGACCACGAAGTTGACGTAATCAGTGCGGAAGTGGTCCGGGGTCCCGAATTGCACGGGTAGCGTGATCTGCCCGAGAGGTGTAGAGCTGTCCGGGGAGAACGCCCCAGAACTGTGCTTCGTACGGCTTCAGGTCTGCCTTGGATATTTTCAGGGCGGGCAGGCTGTTTTTGAATAGTATATCAATGGAGCTGCCGCCGTCGATCAGTACCCTGTCGAACTGAATCTTGTTGATACAAGGATCGAGGACCAGGGAAAAACGCCCTGGCTCAGGTATGGCGGCCCATTGGTCCTTCCTGCTAAAGTAGATTTCACGGTGAGACCACGGAGGAAGCCGCGGATCGGTAAGAAGGTTGTCGTTCTTTGCCACGTTCAAGCAAGCGCAGGCGAGCAACTTGCATTCTCGTTTGGTCTCAATGGACACCTTGCCGCCGATGATGGTGTGCACGCGATCAGTCGGCTTGACGTATTTATGACGAGGGTCTGCATCGTCGTCGTCGTTGTCCACGTTGCGCTGTTCCCCCACGTCATTAGGCTTGTCGGACACATCCGGAGCCTGTTGACGCGTGTAGATAGTCTTGAGGACGCGGCAATTCTCCATGGTGTGGTTCGACTTGGGATGGAGCTGGCAGGGCCCCTTCAATGCTTTGGCGTAGTCGTCCTCATAATTACGACGTCCGCCGCCCTTTTTCACGGTATTGACCTCGCCGTCGTCTTCCCGAGCATGCTTGCTCCTGTAATCGTCACGGCGGTTGCGCCGCTGATTACGTTGGTCACGGTGGTCGCGGGAGTCGTTGCGCTGGTTGCGGCGGTCAAAATTGTCGTTCCGACCACGGTTGCCACGGTAATCGTCGCGGCGTGGAGGGTGGTCAGAGCGTGGAACCCTTGTTGCTTCTTCAACGATTATCTTTTTAGCGTCGTCAGCGTCTGCGTATTTCTTAGCGGTGGCCAAGAGCGCTATGACTGATTCAGGCCTTTTCTGGAGGAGCTTGTCTCTTAGGGCGTCGTGGAAGCGGAGGCCGGTAACGAAAGCCTCGATTGCTTCGTTGTCGGAGATTGATGGGACCTTGATGCGCATCTCCGAGAAATGCCGAACGTATTCGCGCAGTGGTTCGTCTTTCCGATCTCGGATCCGTTGCAGATCGTACTTGTTGCCGGGTTGTTCACAAGTAGCGATGAAATTGTCGATGAAGGCCTGCCTGAGCTCCTGCCAAGAGTCAAAATAGTTCGCCGGCAAGTTGACCAGCCATTGGTGACCTGCATGACCAACAGCGACTGGGAAGTAGTTAGACATGACGTGCTCGTCAGCCATGGCTGATCGGCACGCAGTTTCGTAGAGCATGACCCATAATTCAGGGTTTTCCTTGCCGTTGTACTTCTGAAGTTTCTCGAGCTTGAAATTCTTGGGCCATATGACTTGGCGAAGGTGTGGAGTGAACTGCTTCAGACCCGACGGGCCATGGGCGGTGTCATACTCCATACGGCGATAGCTTTCATGGGATGCCCGATCATTGGCTCTCTGGTTGATGTGAGCACGCAGATCACGTCCACCGAGGTAATAGCGGAGATCGTTATTGCCGTCGCGGCGATCTCGATTGCCATCTGGACTAGCCCTGCGACCGTGGTTATCACGGTGATTGTCGCGGTTATCTCGGCGGTTGTCACCTCGAACGTCGTGACGGTTATCCTCTCGGCGATGGTTTTCGTCCCGACCACCATCATGACCACCGTTTCCGCCTTGACGGTTGTCCGACGGGTCATTGCGTGAGCCACGTCGGTTGAGCGACTGTGAGCGACTTGAGTATTGGCGGCTGTGGCTTGATTCCACTGAACGGATGGGGCCCGAGCTTGATTCATCTCTGTGGTCTGAGCCATAGCAGCCGTCAGATAAGCTTGTATGTCATCACGGACTGCTTGGGTTTCGGGAGTGTTGGGCAGCCACTGCATTGTCGCCATGGCGACGGCTACGTTGGCGCTTGGGGTCTTGAAGACTTGTTTGTCTCCCACCCTGTCGAAAGCATTGTTGAGGTCACGCGGTTGGACCCTTATGCGTCGTGCCTCCTGGTCTGCTTCAGCTTCGATTTGCCGGCGATTAAACCGATCAATATTGCGTGCCTCGCGTGCAGTCTTTTCTTGTTCTGTTTCGCCAACTGCTGGTGGCTCGTCATTGCTGACAACATGGATCAAATCCCCTCGTCTTGGCGAAAAAGACGGAAATTGGGGGAAACCCGGGGCATGGTCTGGTAGATCTAGATCGTATTTGACGCCTTCATCTTCGTGATGCTGAAGCTCGGTGTGGGCAGATGCGTTGGATGCGATGTCGGATGAGGAGCTGGAGTCGCCCTCTCGGACCGTGTGGACGGATCCTTCTTGATAATCTTCAATCTGGACCATGTTGACGATGTTGCATGGCTTTGGCTGAAATCGGTGTACAGGACACAGATCCGAGCAGCGTCGTAGATTGTACGCGTAGCTAGAGGCAGCGTTTTGTAGGCCGTAGGGCTGGACCTGGTGGTTCTCCGTCGGGACTTCGTACTCGTAGAGCCGGAGACTCGTCGCGAAGGTTGGCTGGCGACGAGCGAAGCGCCCCTCAGGAGTGGATACGACCACGAGATCTGTCCCAAGTCGCGTAGGACGACTGGTCCGAGCTGGTCGGATAGATCTGTTGTGGGGAGCTGTTACCTGCTCATTAGGTTGGCTTTGAATCGTACTTACCAGAGCTAGGGTTTCAGCGAGTTTGATGCCGACCCGATCGATGGAGTCGAGCAGGTCGGTGTTGTCGATCTACTTTCCTCTGTAGCGGGGAAGCGGATGACGGGTTGTCGGCGTGGCTGTAGGCGTGGTCGGAGCCAGATGTACCGTGGTCGGAGCCAGATCCATCGTGGTCGGAGCCGCGTATTCGTCGTGGTCAGAGCCGTGTTCACTGTGGTCGGAGCCGTGTTCACCGTGGTCGGAGCCGTAGCCGATGCAGGTGAAGTAGTCGTCGGCGCAGGCTGAATCCACGCCTCCTCCGTGGTCATGGCGATGGAGTCGTCGGAGCCGGTGGTCCAGGTGATTTGGCCGACGGTGAACGTGAGGCCGTTGGGCGTAGCCATGGAGCCGAAGATGATGACCATCTTGTTTGCCTGGAGAGCAGTACGCACACCCCCTACCTAGCGCGCCACTGTCGACGAAATATGGTCGGCAGTCTACCTAGGGGTATGCCCAAGGTTGTAGATTATCGGCAGACAGATGCGCAAGCCCCAAACAAGACGGTGACGCAAGACAGTGTCCATCCGTCCCTTCGCCGGGAGCTCCAGCATGACGCCCTCCTTGCTGTGCAAAGCGCTGGAGGCCTTGCCGAGCTCAGCATGCGCTGGTCCGAGATGAGTGCCAGCTGCAGAGCAGCTTGTTGTCCTGGCGTCTCTTGGCTGCAATGCCGGTTGGGCCCGCTACGAAACGCCATAAATCAGTGCCAGCCAGCACGCACCAAGAAGCGCCGGAAACTCTAGGACCAGCACGAGAACAAGGCGGCGCAAGAGGACAAGGCGAACGGCAACTAGGAGATAAAGTCGGATGAGGAGGAATCTCTCATCGCCACCTTGCGATTGCGAGTAAGAAAACTGTCAAGAAAAGTAGAGACGTCGTCCCACCCCACCTGATCAGCTGCTCCGTTGCTGTTCCCTTCCCGTCCTCGCCCTTCTCCCTCTTGCGGCTTCCCTCTCTACCGCAATGCTGGAGGGGAGAGACGGAGAGGAAGGAGGAGCGGAGGTGGATATAGGCATGGGCCTATGATTGGTGAGCGCACAGCAGGCACAGGCGCAATAAAATGCCACTGCGTCACTGCCCCCACTGCTCAATGCCTCTCTTGCATTTCTCCCCTCTCTGGCTCTCTCGCTTTGGCGTGCAGCGCATCAAAAACCAGAGCATGGGAGGCATAGGAGAGCAGTGAGGTGACGGGTGGTGGGCTGCCTGCGGCTACGGCTGCGGATGTGCCTGCTCCTGGAATTGCTTCTGAAATACGTCCGCCTGGGCACGTGCGCAGAGAGCCATGCATGCACCTGCATACGTGTGGGAAGGGGTTTTCTATAAATATGTTTTAAATTTAAGGTTAAATAAATAGGTATGGACTGCAGTGAATCATTTTAAAAATTTATGATCCAAAAAGCCACTTTAAAAGTTAATGGACCTAACTGAAACCTCCTCACAGGTTAATGGATCTCTGGTGCATTTAACTCAAAAAGGAATGTTCCAACCACCATCATCTAGTAGTATATCAAATGTTGTAGAGTTATAACTGCTGCGTATAACATATGTAATCTCAGACATAGAGAAAAATCAGATGAACAAATTAAATGTGAATGCGCAACTGGGGGAAAAGTCCTAATTAGAATTCATTCTAATGCCATTCTGTCGGGTACCTTAGAACGGGGTACCCTAAGCAAACATCAAACGGGTCGCTGAAATCCCATCTAAAAAATAAAGCTAGAAGGTAAGCCGTGGGCCCCTCACCTGCCATGACCTAGCCCACTGGGCCCTCCTCCACCTCGCCTCGAGCCTTGAGCAGGAGGTCTCGACATCCTGGAACAAACTCCACCTCACGCGAGGCTCCCCAGGGTAGGCCTCGGTAGGGGCGCCGTCTCCGTCTCGCCCGAGGCTCTCCAGGGAAGGCCTCGGCAGAGGGTACATTCTCCGTCTCACGCGAGGCCTCTCGCGCGAGGCCTCGGCAAGGAGCCCGATCTCCGTCTCGCGCGAGGCCCCAGCCTCCGTGTCGCTTGAGGCCGGGTCGCCCGCAGCCCGTCACCCCCCGCCTCGACCGACCCTCCAGACAACGTGTCATGTCCCATTAATGCTTCAACCACTCCCGCAATCTCAGCCGGACGACGGCTCAACGCCATAGGATGGCCGATGCGACCCGAGGTTGCATTAGCACCATGCCGGCCGGGACAGGACATGGCAGGGATTACCAGCCACTGTGTCCAAACGCTGTATCCACGATCAGCGCCATACCGCCTGGGATAGGGTATGGCGGGGATTACCGGCCACTGTGTCCTAACGCTGTATCCACGATCAGCGCTCACCAGCTGGGACAGGGTACGGCGGGGATTACCGGCCACTGTGTCCTACCACTATACCCACGATCAGCCGCCCACTCGAGGCCTCGGCACTGTACACCAAGGTCTCGGCTATCTTGGGGTTCGTGCCTGCCGAGACCCCTCCACCACGGTGCAGCCTCGACACCGACCAAGTCTCGGCCTCGCGCGCAGTCCGACCACAGTGGCTTGCACGTCCACCGCCGCACCCACTCCAAGGCAGTCCCAGGGCTCCCATGACGCACAGGATCTGATGGGACGGCCACGCCGCCCCAGTGCTCCAAGGACGGACCACTCCGACGGCCACACCACCATAGGAACAGGCTATAGGGCCCGGACACGCCACCTCTGTTCACATGGCGTCGTATAGTTAGCTCATGTATCGTCCTAGTCCTCCCTTAGGCTATAAAAGGAGAGGACTTGGGCTGTTTTAGGGGGGAGAACACCTGGTAACTCCCACACACACACACGCACATCTCTGCCGCCTAAGAGCAACGTCTCAAGCGGCCCGCACGACACCCTGCCGAGACCTGGGACCAGCTCCCTCTCTCCTTTAGCTTGTAACCCCCTACTACGAGCACCTCGGTGCAAGGAATACAAGATCGATCTCTCAGACTAGATGTAGGGCCTCGATTGCCTGAACCAGTATAAACCTTGTGTCTCTTTGCATCACCATCCAGAATCGGGAGCACGCAGAACAAATTCACTGGTTGGTTGAGGACCCCCCGGTCCAAAACACCGACAGTTGGCGCGCCAGGTAGGGGCCGCTACATGTCGTTTTCGTCATCCCAGCAGGTTCCGGATGCCAGACCCCATATGACCATTGCGTATCAGCACCGTGGTTTGGTTCGGGAGCCTAGAGTTCATGTCTCTAGGGCATGAGTACGACATGGTGCTCCTCACTCCTCGAGCCCCACCGTCCGACGATGAAGTTACACCCCGGCAGCCCAGGCGCGGGCGGCGTCCGGGCGGCCGCTCTCGCCGCGCTCGCCAAGCACGGCACGAGCAAGGCCACCCCGATGCTACACGAATCCAGGGCGACACACCACCCCCGCCGATATCCTACGACCAGCTGTTGGCACAGGGTCCCTGGCTAGGGATCTATCTAGCCTGAGCTTGGACAAAGGAAACTTGCCTATGGCACGCGGCGATGCCCAATCGTCAAGCTCCGCTCCACCACTCCCTGAAGAGCCGACCTCGGCAGGGCAGAATCTGGAGACGGCACCACCCCCATACCCCTTTGGGTTGACAAATGCCGCCGCCTCTTACGCCTACGCTTACACTGCCGCTCACGAGCACCCCTCGGAACACCACTAGCGCTTCGCTCTCGACCTGAGCACCCACTCCGACTCCTCGGACGAGGACGAGGCATGGCCCGGGGTGGATTTCTCCGGACTCCACAACCCTGGGGCTTTGCGCCAGTTCTTAGCCGCAAGCGACTATAGCTTCGGCTACTTTGACTCCGACGACGAAGGCACCTACGACCCCACTCGCAAATGTTTTCATGTTGGGCTCGGGATGCCGAGGGCGGGCGAAGAGGACGAGGGGGCAGGTAGCCGTTCCCCGCTTCGCCCTGGCGCGGGCATCGCTACACCTCCACGCGTCGTCCTACCGGCCGCACGAAATGAGAACGTCGCTCTTGCGCGACCTCAGCGCCTAGACCTAGAATAGCTCCGTGAGCTCCAGGCCAAGGTCGAGCAAGACCAACTCCTTCTGTAGCAGCTTCGAGACTCTCTCGAACAGGAACAGCGAGGTCGCGGCGAAGGCAGGGGAGCCCGACGGAGGACCCTCGACGTGCATCACCGCATCCATAACGACGAAGGGAGTGAGCAACCCCTGGTCTTCAATCGCGCTAGCTAGAACGTCGTGGCTGTGGCAATGCTGGTTCGCGCAATGCCCGAGCCTTCTACCACGAAGGGGCGGTGGGTCCGCGGCGAGCTCTGAGATCTCCTAGAGACTGCCGTGGTTCAGCAGGCCGAGAGTTCCACCTCCCGACGGCACGGGGGCGTCTCGAACCTGCCCGCGGCACCGCCTCGGCAGGACAGGGAAGCCTCGGCTCGTCTCGAACCTGCTCGAGCACCGATAGCCCACAGGGTCCCCATGCTTCTTGACTGCCTCGACAATCGACACGAGGTGCAGGAAGACCATGAGGTGGTCAGCCGACGACGACGCCACGACGGTGAGGGGCCCGCCCGAGGCTACCATGTGCACCGAGGTAGCCGCTACAACAGCGAGGAAGACCGCAGTCCTTCTCCTGAGCCACCTGGCCCTCGAGTCTTTAGCAGAGCTATTCGTGTCGCCCAGTTCCTGGCCCGTTTTCGGCAACCAGCCATCCTCACGAAATACAACGGTGAGACCAACCCCGAACTCTGGCTTGCCGACTACCGCCTGGCCTGCTAGCTAGGTGGCACGGATGATGACCTGCTCATCATCCGTAACCTCCCCTTGCTCTTGTTAGACTCGGCGCGAGCCTGGCTCGAGCACCTCCCTCCCTCACAAATCCACGACTAGCGCGACTTGGTTAGGGTCTTCGTTGGGAATTTCCAGGGCACATACGTACGTCCCGGAAACTCCTAAGACCTTAAGAATTGCCGCCAAAAACCAGGTGAGTCTCTTCGAGATTTCATCCGGCGCTTCTCCAAGCAGTGCACCAAGTTGCCCAGCATCGGTGACTCAGAGATCGTCCAGGCTTTCCTCTCCGGCACCACCTGCCAAGACCTGGTGCGGGAGCCAGGTCGGAACGTGCCACGCACCACTGCTACGCTCCTCGACATCGCCACCAACTTCGCCTCGGGCGAGGAGGCTGTCGGTGCCATCTTCCACGACAGCGACGCCAAGGGAAAACGGAGGGATGAGGCCCCCGATGCCTCAGCCTCTCACCTCCCTAAGAGAAAGAAAAAGGGGCGCCTAGGGAAGTAGGAGGTCATGGAGGCTGATCTGGTCGGGGCCATAGAACGCAAGAATCCCCGAGGCCCCAAAGGCCCTAGGCCTTTCGATGACATGCTCAAGAAACAATGCCCTTATCACCAAGGCCCGGTCAAGCATGCCCTCAAGGATTGCTCCATGCTGCGACGTTACTACGCCAGGCTCGGGCTCCCCGACGATGACACCAAGCAGAAGGGCACCGGCGACCGAGACGAGGACAAGGACGACGGGTTCCCCGAGGTACGCAATGCCTTCATGATCTTTGGCGGGCCCTCGGCATGCCTTACCACGCGGCAGCGCAAGAGGGAATGCCGAGAGGTCTTCTCGATCAAGGTAGCCACCCCCTAGTACCTTGACTGGTCTTGAGAGGTGATCACCTTCGATCGAGATGACCACCCTGACCGTGTTCCGAATCCCGGGCAGTACCCGCTGGTTGTCGACCCGATCATCGGCAACACCCGACTCTCCAAGGTGTTGATGGACGGAGGCAGCGACCTCAACATCCTCTACGCCAACACCCTAGAGCTCTTGGAGATCGACCGGTCGAGGCTCCGAGGCGATGTCGCACCCTTCCACGGCATCGTGCTAGGGAAGCGCGTGTGACTCCTCGGGCGCTTCGACCTTCTTGTCTACTTCGGCACCCCCTCCAACTACCGCAAGGAAGTCCTCACCTTCGAGGTAGTCGGATTCAAGGGAGCCTACCACACCATTCTGGGGCGGCCGTGCTACGCCAAGTTCATGGCAGTGCCCAACTATATCTAGCTCAAGCTCAAGATGCCAGGCCCTAGCGGTGTCATCACGATTGAGTCTACGTACGAACATGCATACGACTGCGACGTTGAATGCATCGAGTACGCCGAGGCTCTTATGGAGGCCGAGACCCTCATCGCCCACCTCGACCAACTCAGTGGCGAGGTGCCTAACTCCAAGCATCGCGCGGGGGCGTTCGAGCCCGCAGAAACCATCAAACTCATCCCAGTCGACCCCGCCTACCTTGATGACTGGGCGCTGAGGATCAGCGCCACCCTCGACATCAAATAGGAAGCCATGCTCGTCAATTTCCTCCGTGCGAATGCCAACATATTTGCATGGAGTCCCTCGGACATGCCGGGCATACCGAGGGAAGTCACCGAGCATGCCTTGGACGTCCGAGCCAGCTCTAGACCGGTGAGGCAACGCCTACGCCGCTTCGACGAGGAAAAGTGTAGGGCCATCGGTGAGGAGGTGTAGAAACTGCTGGCGGCCGGGTTCATCAAGGAAGTATCCCACCCGGAGTGGTTGGCTAACCCCATGTTAGTTAGGAAGAAAAATGGGAAATGGAGGATGTGTGTAGACTATACCGGTTTGAACAAAGCCTGTCCAAAAGTCCCCTTCCCATTACCCCGAATCGATCAGATCGTTGACTCCACTGCGGGATGCGAAACCCTGTCTTTCCTTGATGCGTATTCTGGTTACCATCAAATCAAGATGAAAGAGTCCGACCAGCTCGTGACTTCTTTCATCACACCATTCGGCATGTACTGCTACGTGACGATGCCCTTTGGCCTCAGAAACGCCGGTGCCACGTACCAGCGGTGCATGACCCAGGTCTTTGGCGACAACATTGGGCGGACCGTCGAGGCCTACGTAGACGACATCATGGTCAAGACCAGAAAGACCGAGGGTCTTGTCGACGACTTGACAATAACCTTCAAATGCCTTAGAGAGAAGGGCATCAAGCTCAATCCTAAGAAGTGTGTGTTCGGGGTTCCTCGAGGCATGCTCTTGGGATTCATAGTCTCGGAACGCGGCATCGAAGCCAACCCAGAGAAGGTCTCGGCCATAACCGGCATGGGACCAATCAGGGACCTCAAGGGAGTATAGAGGGTCATGGGATGCCTTGCGGCCCTGAGCCGATTCATCTTGCGCCTCGACGAAAAAGGTTTGCCTTTGTACCGACTCTTGAGAAAATCCGAGCGTTTTTCCTGGATTCCCGAGGCCAAAGAAGCCCTCGACAGACTCAAAGCACAGCTCATGAATCCTCCCATCCTGATACCCCCAGCCGTGGACGAGACCCTCTTGCTCTACGTCGCCGCAACAACCCAAGTGGTCAGCGCCGCCGTAGTGGTAGAGAGGCAGGAAGAGGGGCACGCTCTGCCCACCCAACGACCTGTTTATTTCATCAGCGAGGTGCTCTCCGAGACCAAAGCACGCTACCCCCACATCCAGAAGCTGGTCTACGTCATGGTCCTAGCCCAGCGCAAACTGTGTCACTATTTCGAGTCGCACCCAGTGACTGTGGTATCATCTTTCCCCCTGGGCAAAATAGTTCATAACCAGGAGGCCTCGGGCAGGATAGCCAAATGGACTGTCGAGCTTATGGGGGAAACCTTGACCTTTGCGCCTCGAAAGGCGATCAAGTCTCAGGTCTTGGCCGATTTCGTGGCTGAATGGACAGATACCTAACTGCCACCCACTCAAATTCAGATGGAATACTGGACCCTGTACTTCGATGGATCCCTGATGAAGACCGGGGCAGGCGCGGGTCTGCTCTTCATTTCGCCCCTCGAAGTACACATCCGCTACATGGTGCGGCTCCATTTCGCTGCCTCCAACAACGTGGCCGAATACGAGGCCCTCATCAACGGCTTACAAGTCGCCATCGAACTTGGGGCGCGACGCCTCGACGTCTGAGGCGACTCGTGGCTCGTCATAGATCAAGTGATGAAGGAGTCAAACTACCTCGACCCCAAAATGGAGGCTTATTGCAAGCTAGTACGACGCCTAGAAGACAAGTTCGACGGTCTCGAGCTAAATCACGTCGCGCGGAAGTACAATGAGGCCACTGATGAGCTAGCAAAGATGGCCTCAGCACGAGTCCCGGTCCCCCCAAACGTCTTCACCAGAGACCTCCACAAACCTTCCATTGGATACACCTCGGCAACAGAGGAGGGCCCACCTGTGGAACCCACGGCAAAGCTTGATGCCCCCTCTACTGCCGAGACCCCCTCGACCAAGCCCGAGGTCATGGAAGTCAATGCCAAGCCTCCACGAACTAATCAGGACACGGATTGGCGAGTCCCGTTCCTCGATTGGCTCGATCGAGGGGAGCTTCCTGACGACAGAACCGAAGCACAACGGCTTGTGCGGCGAGCCAAGACCTACGCCCTCTACAACGGCGAATTGTACAGGCGAAGTCCCTCAGGAGTCCTCCAATGGTGTATCAGTTCCGAAGCGGGCCAAGCCCTGCTTTGTGACTTACATGCGGGCGCCTGCGGGCACCATGCGGCGCCTCGGACGCTCGTAGGGAACGCTTTTCGCCAAGGGTTCTACTGGCCGACGGCAGTCGCTGACGCTACCAAGCTGGTACGCTCCTGCGAAGGATGCCAGTACTATGCCCGACAAACACACCTCCCGGCCCTGGCCCTGCAAACCATCCCCATCACATGGCCATTCGCCGTATGGGGTCTCGACATGGTCGGGCCTCTGCAAAAGGCCCCCGGGGGCTTCACCCATCTATTGGTATCAATCGACAAGTTCTCCAAATGGATCGAGGCTCGTCCGATCAATCGAATCAAATCCGAGCAGGCGGTGCTATTCTTCACTGACATCATCCACAGGTTTGGGGTCCCCAACACCATCATCACCGACAACGGGACGTAGTTCACTGGCAAAAGGTTCCTGATGTTTTGCGACGACCACCACATCCGTGTGGTCTGGTCGGCCGTAGGACATCCAAGGACCAACGGCCAAGTAGAGCGTGCCAACGGCATGATCCTACAAGGCCTCAAGCCAAGGATTCACAACCGATTGAAAGAGTTCGGCAAAAAATGGCTCGCCGAGCTCCCGTCGGTCATCTAGAGCCTGAGGAACACTCTAAGCCGAGCCACGGGATTCACGCCTTTTTTCCTAGTCTATGGGGCCGAGGCCATCCTCCCCACCGACTTGGAATATGGTTCCCCGAGGCTGCAAGCCTATAACGAACAAAGTAACCGCACCACCCGAGAGGATGCCCTTGATCAACTAGAGGAAACCCGAGACGTCGCGCTACTACACTCGGCCAAATACCAGTAGAGCCTGCGGCACTATCAGGCCCGACGCGTCCGAGGTCGAGACTTGAAGGTAGGCGACCTGGTGTTGAGGCTAGCATAGAGCAACAAGGGTCGCCACAAGCTGACCCCGCCATGGGAAGGACCGTACATCATTGCCTGAGTGCTGAAGCCCGGGACCTACAAACTGGCCAACGAGAAGGGCGAAGTCTTCACCAACGCTTGGAACATAGAACAGCTACGTCGCTTTTATCCCTAAATTTCCAAGCATTGTATTTATCGTTTCTCGAAGTACAATTAAAAACGTTCTTTAGTTCGTCTAACTTTTCGAGAAACCCCCCGAGCCCATCGTAGGCCTCGGCAATATAGTAACACAGCAAGGGAAACTCGGTTCTGCCTCGGTAGAACCAAGCCTCCCTTGGGGGCTAGATAGGGGACCCCTCCCTAGGTGTCCCCTAGGTCCCATGCACCATTCTTCAGTTGTTTTTCGCAAAAAATCCTACGCCAAGTCCCTAGCAGGCTCTGATGAATTAGTTGTAAAAACCCCTCGAACCAAGGTTCGTTTCCTAAGCAAGAGGCCGGTAGAGTCACGAGACGGCCTACGCCTCTGGGCTACGGCACTCCCTCACTACCTCTCGCTCAAGGGATGGCTTAGGCCCCAAGGCGGTGTTTTGCAAACGAAATCCGATCCGGAGCGACAGAGGGCAGAGGCTCGGAAACATAAGAAAAACAACTAGGAAACACAAGTACTTCAAAAGTAAAGGCCTCAACGGCCACAAGCATTACGATACAAAAAATAACCCCTATTCTATTTTTACATAGCCCCCGGGGCCCAGATCAAGGCTCAGGGCCTTCAGCACCGGCAGATGGTAGGAGAGGAACCACCTCCTCTTCGAAGAACGTCGCCAGCGCCATGCCAGGGCCTTCCACCGCTTCCATCAGCTTCGACACCGCCGCGTCGGCCTCCTTGTCATCATCAGGCAGAACATAGCCATCACTGATGGCCGGGAGGTCAACGCCAAGGTAGTGAGAGGAGATGATGGCCAGCGCCCGCTTGACACCCGTGTGCAGTGCCCCTCGGAGATGCTCACGCATCTGGCTACTCAGCGTAACCAAGCGGCTCCCAAGGGAGCTGCCTGATTGAACCCCCTCGACCTCCAAGGCCTCGCAGGCGGAAAGGGCAGCACGCTTCAGCGCCTCATGCTCCCCGATCTCGGTTTCGAGCACCGTCTGCACCACGCTGGAAGCCTCGGCGGCTCGAATGATCTCCGCCTCTGACTCTGCACCGCGGAAAATGGAATGAACACGAGCGAGAGAAAGGACAACCTAAGTTGGGGACAGAAGCCCACGGAACTCACCCTTGGCCTTCTGCTCCCAGCGACGGGTCTCGGCTTGACAGGCCTCGACCTTCTCCTTCAACCATTAAGCCTCGAACCTAGAAGCCTCGGGTGCCCTGGAAGCTTCACTTCCCAGCTCTGCGTCATACAAGGAAGTCAGGGAGCAAACATAAGGAAAAGGAAACAAAACAAGGGGACTTGAACTCACCCTCGACCGTCCCCTTCAAAACCACAGCCTCGATTTGCGAGGCCTCAACCGCAGCAAGGGCCTCGTTAAGAGCACCTTTGGTCAGCCGGTGCGCACTCTCCTCTGCCCCCAGCTGCCCGGCGAGGGCCTTGCCCGAGGCCGTCGCCTCTTCGGCCCGAGACCTAAAGGCATCCCGATCGCTGACCATGCGGGTAAGCTCCTCCTCTAGCTCCTTGACCCGCGCCGCCAAAGGAGCGAGCTGCGCCTGGACCATGGCCGCCTCGACCTTCACGTCGGCATAGTGAAGGCGGAGGTCCTCCATCTCCGTGCTTCGCGCCGATAGAAGCTCATTAGCGTCGGCAAGAAGGCCCTTCTGCCGGTGAAGCTGGTCCCAGACGCCCCTCTCCCACCGAAGCAAGACCGACTTCCCAAGCGACCAGGTCTCGAGCTCCTGGGGAAGCAGAGCGAGGATCATTGGTCGCAACAAAATCAGGAAAGTAAACATCGCGCGAGAAAGGAAAACACGAACCTGGGCGACTCCGGGCAGTTCGTCGGCCACCACGGACAGCACCGTCCGTAGCGACCACTCCGCCAGCTGGCGGTACTGCTCGAAGGTGTTCCAGCGCCCGCCCTCACCCGTGTCCTCAAGGGCGAACAGAGGCTCCCCCTTAGGGTCATCCTGGCTCCACCACAGTACCCGCGGGTGATCCCACCCGCGAGGCTCGGGCCAGACTCGCACGAGGGCCGAGCTTTCCTCATCCAAGAGCGGCGCTGGCTGCTCCATGGCATCGGTCTCCTCGGCGTCGACCACCTCCCGCGCCCGGGAAGTATCGTCGGAGGAGATCGGATAGACCACCGCCTCCCGGGCGCTCTCTCGCAACAATGGCGGGCCCTGAACCAAGGGTACCACCGAGGCCTCCGCCGCCTGCATCTCCGCCTCCTGCACAGACGGCCTCGCCACCATCACGATGGTCTTGGTGACCTCGGGGGCTCCGACCTCTGCAATTACGGCTTCGGCGGTCTCGGGGGCTCTAGCCTCCGCCATCGTAGCCTCGGCAGACGTAGAGACACCGACCGCGGCCAACGCGGTCTCGGCGGTCGTAGGCGCCGTAGCCTCCATCGCCTTAGCCTCGGAGACCTCAGGGGCCTCGACAACAAAGGGCACGCGGGCCCCATCTGACTCGTGAGCCTTGCCCCCACGAGGCGGAAGCGCTCCCTCCCTCGTCTATGTAGGGGCCGCCTCGGCAACCCCTCCTTGGGCGGCCGGCCCCTTTGGGTCGACCCTCGCCGACGCCACGCCGCGTTGGATAGCGGCTTGTGCCTCTGCCACCCAGTGTGCGGAGGAGCCGGGGCTTGCCTTAAGCGCCTTAAGGGGTGCCAAGGGGAGGTCGTCCGCAGGTCGCTTCTGACTAAGGAAAATTAACCTACAAGGTCAGCGCAAAACTAAAAAAAGCGACTGAAAAACACCATGACCCTGCCAAGAATACACTTGCCTTGATTGGGGTGGCCCCCGCTTCGCCACGACAAACCTCATCCACAGCGGTGGAGGCGGAGGCAGAGGCGTCGCCTCCGTATCCATCGACGCCGGTCGGTCTTCAGCGGACCCCGGTGCCCCTTCGATCCTCTGCAAGGGCGGTGGCGTCGCCTCCGCCACCACCCGCTCCACCACGGCCGCCGAGCCTACTAGGCTGACGGTGCGTTTGCCTAACGCCCGCGCCTCGGGCGTGTCGGCCTTGGCCCCGGAGCGGGCAACCGCCGGCCCCGGGTCCGCTTCTCCTCCCCTTCCCGGGGGTGCCGGGCTGCTTGCCGACACCTCGGGCGCCACCTCCACGACATCAGGAAGGTGGTCCAGGGGACCTCGCCCTCTCTCGACCTTGTCATCCCCGTCCGAGGCCTCCGTCGACAACGATGTTGACGGGGATTCCTCCAGCGGAAGACCGTCCTTCCGTTGTTGATGGCGGCGCTTATCCAGCTCCTCACGCGTGAGGATGTGCTTCGTGCGCTTCACCGCCTTGGCATCCTTTCGCCTCTTCTGCGCATCGGTGTGAGCGCGGTTGACCACCCACCGCCCCGCGTCCTCGGGAACGGGCGGTGGAGAGGAGCGCACGTCCCTCATCCCCTGAAGGAACGACAAACGCACATAAGGAGACAAGGGGTAAGGGGAGACTGAGGAGGTTCAGAGGCTACAGCGGCGCGCGACTTACCAGCGAAAGGAACCCCCGCGATGGCCGCATCGTGATAGGGGTCAAGTTGCCGCCCCTTAGCTTCGCCTCTACCATCTCCCCCACCCGATGAAGAATCTCCTCCTCAGAAAGGGTGGAGGAGGACATCCGGGTGCCCTCAATGGGCTCACCCGGCTTCATCTCGAACAGCCGCCACCGCCGAGCCATCAGCGGCAGCACCCTCTGGCGGTGGAACGTGGCCACAACCACAGCCACGGTGAGGCCGTGGCCCCGTAGCCTCGCCAGCCCCTCTAGGAGCGGCTCCAGCTTGGGCTGGTCGACCTTTGGGACGCCCCACTTCCACTTCTCCAGGCAACTCCCCACAATCCGCCCGGTGTAGGGGGGAAGCCCTCCGTCGTCGTTACGAAGGTAAAACCAACTCGTGTACCACCGGCGGTTGGAGGACGCGAGTTGGGCCAGGATATAGAGGTGCAGGCGGTCCTAACGCACTTGGAGAGTGCAGCCTTCGGCCCTCGCCACCTTCCTCTTACCCGACATGCCCGTCGGCTTTGTAGTATGCCCCGCCCAGAACAGATGGAGCCACAACTCCCAATGGGGAGCGATCCCTAAATACCCCTCGCAGACGGCAACAAAGATAGCCGCCTGAGCGATGGAGTTGGGATTAAAATTGTGGAGCTCCACGCCGTAGTAGTGCGTGAGCGCCCACACGAACCGGTCCGCCGGGACGCCGAGGCCGCGCTCGTGGAAGGAGACGAAGCTTATGACATAGCCGTCATGAGGCCTCAGCTCCGGCTCGTCGTACGGAGCAATCCACTCCGGCCTAGTGGAGTCAGTCACCGGGCGGAGGAGCCCACCGTCGACAAGCGACTGGAGCATCTCCTCGGTGACGTCCGACGGATCCCAGGGGTCCGCCTCGACAACAACAATGTCACCAGCCATGGGTGCGATGGAGGAATCAGGTGCGGTGGTGAGTCTTTTCTCTCCCTCCCACGCTCTCGCTTTTTTCTCGCTTCGTCCCTAGGCTCGCTCTTCCTCCTCTCCTTCTCGGCACTCGCTGCTCTAGCGATGGCTCGATGGGGGCGGTGCTAATGCAGGCAAGGTAAGACGAGGAGGGGCAAAACTCCCCGGGTATTTATGTAGGGAGGAGGCGAAACGAGCGGGCGATGAAATCGGGGAAGTTTCCCCCCAATCCGGCGCGGTTAACCACGAGCCGATTTCGCCGGCCCACGCGCCCACGTCTCCCGCATTAAATGCAAGGACGGTTACGTCCCATCCACCACGCCATGCTCGGCCACTACGGCAGCAGGTGTCGTTTCGACTCCCAATGAAATTGCCTCAAAAGGCGCGCCGCCCGTACCAAGCCAATAGGGAAGATATTCCCTGCGGCCTATTCCTTTCGTATGAAGGAATCCGGCTCTGAACCTATTACGATCTAGGGGTTCGAAGGCTGGGCCCCAAAGGGTTTCGACAGCCGCCCTAGGATAACAGAGTCAGGGATGACCGCGGGCGAGCCCATACGGGGCCGAGGCCTAAGCAAGCGAAACGCTTGGGACGCCCAAAGTTGTGTCCGAGACCGGAGGAAAGTCTCCAAATGGGATCCCACCGTAGGGAGGCACCGAGCCACCAAGGCCTAGCGAATGGCCTCGGCACCCACTAGAGACATCCTCTGGTACTCTTGGAGTGTGTCTCTGGACCGCTAGCTGTCCCCTAGCGAACGGGGTATGGGCCTCCACTCGGACTACCCGATAACAGCTCACCGGAAGTGCCACCGCTCGTGCCCATCGAGGGTAGCGAGGCACATTCCACCCCTCCTTCCGAGCAAAAAGGAAGCGCGAGGGTCACACAAAAAGTCAGGGGAACCCCCGACGGCCATCTCGCTTTATGCAGAGGCTAGGGGGCTCTTCCTGCAACCTTGCCGAGACCCAGCGACCCCAGCTCGCACTCAAAGGGGCTCGGCAAAACAAACCCTCCTTCCGAGCGAAAAGGAAGCGTGAGGGTCATACAAAAAGACAGGGAGTCCCTGACGGCCCTCTCACCCTGTGCAGAGGCTAGGGGGCTCTTCCTGCAAATACGCCGAGACCCCACAACTCAGGCCCATGCCCAAAAAGGGCCTCGGCAAACAAACCCTCATGTGCGAGGGGCGTATAAAAAGTTAGGGGAACTCCCGACGGCCCTCTCGCTCTGCGCAGAGGCTAGGGGCTCTTCCTACAACCTTGCCGAGACTAGAATGGGCTTGGCAAACAAACCCTCCGTCCGAACAAAAAGGATACGTGAGGGGCGAATGAAAAAGTCAGGGGACCCTCGACCGTCCCCTTGCTCTAGGCGGAGGCTCGGGGGCTCCTCTTGCACCCAAAAACCAAGACAAACGGTTCAAAGCCATGCCAGAGGTTTCATTACAAAACACGATAAAGGGCACCGAGCCCGTTACGGTCTAGGGGTTTGAAGGCTGGGCCTCCAAGAGGTTTCGATAGCCGCCCTAGGGCAACAGAGTCAGGGATGACTTCGGGGCGAGCCTATGAATGGCCTAGGCCCGAACGAACAGTCGCTCGGGGCGTCCTAAGTCGTGTCCGAGACCAGTAGGAAAGTATCCGAATGGGATCCCACCGTAGGGAGGCACCGAGCCACCGAGGCCCAGCAAACGGCCTCGGCACCCACTAGAGAAATCCTCCGGTACTTTTGGAGTGCGTCTCTGGACCGCTAGCCGTCCCCTAGCGACCGGGGCTCGGGCCTCCACTCGGACTACCCGATAACAGCTCACCGAAAGTGTCCACGCTCGCGCCCATCGAGGGTAGCCTGGCACATTCCACCCCTCCTTTCGAGCGAAAGGAAGCGTGAGGGACATACCCAAAGTCAGGGGGATCCCTGATGAACCTCTCGCTCCATGCGGAGGCTAGAGGGCTTCTTTTTTTGCAGCCTCGCCGAGACCCCCGCGACCCGAACTTACGCTTATGGGCTCAGCAAATGCAATAAGAACTGATCGCTCAAACGCGAAAATGGAGAAAGCCCCTGGAGGAGTAACTTCACTCCTCCAGGGGCTCGGGGGCTACACCCGGCGGGTGCGCTCGCGCGCACCCACCGTAACCTCAAAAAACAAAACCAATTCCTACGGAGCAGGCATAAACCCAGCCTCGACAAACCCTCAGGGAGAGTGCACGCACTCACCCCGAGGCTCGGGGGCTACTGTCGGGTACCTTAGAACGGGATACCCCAAGCAAACATCAAACGGGTCGCTGAAATCCCATCTATAAAATAAAGCTAGAAGGTAAGCCGTGGGCCCCTCACCTGCCACGACCAAGCCCACTGGGCCCTCCTCCACCTCGCCTCGAGCCTTGAGCAGGAGGTCTCGGCATCCTGGAACAAACTTCGCCTCGCGCGAGGCTCCCCAGGGTAGGCCTCGGCAGGGGCGCCGTCTCCGTCTCGCCTGAGGCTCTCCAGGGAAGGCCTCGGCAGGGGGTACATTCTTCGTCTCGCGCGAGGCCCCAGCCTCCGTGTCGCTCGAGGCCGGGTCGCCCGCAGCCTGTCACCCCCCACCTCGACCGACCCTCCAGACAACATGTCATGTCCCATTAATGCTTCAACCACTCCCGCAATCTCAGCCGGATGACGGCTCAACGCCACAGGATGGCCGACGCGACCCGAGGTCGCATCAGCACCATGCCGGCCGGGACAGGACACGACAGGGATTACCAGCCACTGTGTACAAATGTTGTATCCACGATCAGCGCCATACCGGCTGGGACAGGGTACGGCGGGGATTACCGACCACTGTGTCCTAACGCTGTATCCACGATCAGCGCCCACCAGCTGGGACAGGGTACGGCGGGGATTACCGGCCACTGTGTCCTATCACTGTACCCACGATCAGCCGCCCACTCGAGGCCTCGGCACTGTACACCAAGGTCTCAGCTATCTTGGGGTTCGTGCCTGCCGAGACCCCTCCACCACGGCGCAGCCTCGACACCGACCAAGTCTTGGCCTCGCGCGCAGTCCGACCATAGTGGCTTGCACGTCCACCGCTGCACCCACTCCGAGGCAGTCCTGGGGCTCCCACGACGCACAGGATCTGATGGGACGGCCACGCCGCCCCAGTGCTCCAAGGACGGACCACTCTGATGGCCACACCACCACAGGAACAGGCTACAGGGCCCGGACACGCCGCCTCTGTTCACATGGCGTCGTATAGTTAGCTCATGTACCGTCCTAGACCTCCCTTAGGCTATAAAAGGAGAGGACTTGGGCTGTTTTAGGGGGGAGAACACCTGGTAACTCCCACACACACACACGCACATTCCTGCCGCCTGAGAGCAACGTCTCAAGCGGCCCGCACGACACCCTGCTGAGACCTGGGACCAGCTCCCTCTCTCCTTTAGCTTGTAACCCCCTACTACGAGCACCTCGGTGCAAGGAATACAAGATCGATCTCTCAGACTGGACGTAGGGCCTCGATTGCCTGAACCAGTATAAACCTTGTGTCTCTTTGCATCACCATCCGGAATCGGGAGCACGCAGAACAAATTCACTGGTTGGTTGAGGACCCCCCGGTCCGAAACACCGACACATTCTACATTATTTGAAACTTAGTTAAGGTGGATAGTACCATTCATTCACACATACCACACAGAAATGCAATATCAGAGACTATATCTCACAAACACAGATTCACTACTAATGGAGAAAAATGACATGTAATAACAAAAACAGCTAGAGAGAAGGAATGCTCACATCGAGCAATGCAGCCTGTTCGCTGGTTGGTTTCTGGGCTGATAAGTCCGGCTGGTGCTGGTTTATTGTGAGAGAAAATACTGTACCATGGCTGATAAGCCCTGTCTGAAACCAACAAACGAATAGACTGATGGACTCCAGGGGAAGAAAGAAAAATATAAATCATAAATGTACATTTCTCTGGGAAAAAAAAGAAGTGAATGTGGTACCCAATGGATTTAGATTTAGCTTACTTGCCTGCACAAATATGTAACTACAATGTTCTGAAACTCTTCACTAACCTGAGTATCTAACCACCAGATAATTCGTATTACAAATAACACAATCCATTCATGTCCCTAAAGATTGAACTCGAACTCTAGTAAGCCTTCGCGCTGGGCCACAAGGTGAGATGGGTCACGGACGGCGCCTCCAGGTGGTTCTCGGAGCCCGTGTCGCCTGTCATGACAGGAGTGGCGCTGCCCGTGCCCAGCTGCGAGAGCGACGACGCGGACGCCGCCGCCCGCATCCGGCGGTTGCTCGAGGAGGTAGACGACGTCGTCATCTTCCCCGAGGGCACCATCTGCCGCGAGCCGTTCCTGCTGCGGTTCGGCGCGCTCTTCGCTGAGGTCACCGACCGCATCGTGCCCGTGGCCATCGACGCGAGGGAGGGCATGTTCCACGGGTCCACGGCGCGCGGGCTCAGGAGAATGGATCCCTACTTCTTTTTCATGAACCCACGGCCGACGTACGAGGTCACGTTCCTGAACCAGCTTCCAGGGGAGCTCACCTGCGGCGGCGGGAGGTCGCCGGTCGAGGTGGCCAACTACGTCCAGGAGGTCCTGGCCGCAGAGCTTGGATTCGACTGCACTTGCACCAGCAAGTGCAAAAACGGGATGGTCTCCGTCTCCGACGGTTGCGTGGTGTTGAAAGAGGTGGACTAGGGGAAGGTAGAGCATGCAACCAACCGTTAATAATCCCCGTGCGTTGAGAGCAGTGACGAAGGCCAGAAAAAATTTAGGAGGGGCTGAACAAAAGAATAGAGGTTTTTTTTTTCTCTTAACCTTAGCCCCTCCTACCTAATATATGTATGCATAAAATTTTAAGGGAGAACTTAGGAAAACTGCACGTGCTCAGGATGGGTAGGGGGGGCTGAAGCCCCCCTAGCCCCACCATTGGCTACGTCCCTAGTTGAGAGTGGTGATCAATCCAGGGTTTCACATTTTCCGTTGTTGTCTGTGATAAGAACCATATGTATACATATATGACCACCAGGTTTCAAATAGAGAACCATGGAAACATCTTTTTTGCAACAATGTTTATAGCTAACAACTAACAAGAAAGCACGGCAACACCCATGCAAGGTCCCTCTAGTTAACGTTCATTATGTTCCTTAAGAGCACTCCAAATCTAAATATCTGTTTTCTAATAAAGAAATTAAAAAAGTGTACCTCATAATCTGATATTTATCAAAGAATACAGTAGCTAGTACAAAAAGACAGCTTAACACAAAATGTCATCTAGAAAAAATAAGAGTACATCAACGATCAAATTGGATCTTAAAAATAAGAGCACTCTTCTTGTTAGAGTGCGCAGCGGAATATGGCCTGGCCCGCTATACCCACACCCACGAGCCGGCGCCCCTCGGGCCCAGGTCCATGGGAGCCCACAACATACCCAGGCCTTGGGCTAACTCAACCCAAAAGACTAGCCTGATAGGTGAGGGTTGTCCCCGTCTTATATGTTGTGCTCCTCCAACATCAATTTTTTTCCACTTAGGAACTACCCATTTCCATTACGATGAACGGAAATACAAAGCATCCAGCAAGTTTACAGATAAGGCAGAAATCCCATCTCCGGGAGACATTTTTCAAGTCCCGAGTCCAACGCTCTATATGACACACAACCCGTGTAACCTCTGAGGCGTCTGAGGTGTTAACGGGCTCCCTCGTCACCATGTGACCCCTAAGATTTTTCAGGTTTTCCGACCATGGGCTCCGATACCATTTGGTAGAGTGCGCAGCAGAATATGGCCTGGCCCGCTAAACCCACGAGGTGGCGCCCCTCGGGCCCAGGTCCACCGAAGCCCACAACATACCTAGACCTTGGGCCTAACTCTACACAAAAGAATAGCCTGATAGGTGAGGGTTGCCCCCGCCTTATATGTTGTGATCCTCCAACATCAATTATCAATGTGGGACTAAACCTAACACTTCTTCGATTGTTTCTCTTGTTGAAGCTTAAAAATCACCCTGAAACAACGAGGAAAAGAAACGCATGTAGTCATTTTGCCATGGAACAACCCCTTTTGTGGTTTTACAAGTGTTGTGGATAACAAACTCATATGGATTGCAGGAACCATAAACAAACTCAAATATCCTACGTTAGATCGTACGTTGGCGGTCTTCACTTTTTTGACCGCCGGCAAGGGAGAAAGAAGGGTGGACAGAGATGACGTCGTTTGGTGAGCTGCTTTTTACTTGAGCCACTGTCTAAAAATACAATATATCTGCCCAACTAAAATGTTGTATGTGACTCTATCTCAGTGCTTAGGATAAGAGAGAGAAAAATCTACAAGTATCTATCACTGTCCTTGTCTCAAGAATTTCACAAGAATTAACTTAATTTAATTTAACATGAGAAATCCTTGATTCATAAAAAATTACACGCTCTAAACGGGCCGAAAAAACATAATCCACCTATCATAACCGTTTCGGCACCCCTGCTCGGAGTCGGAGGCCATAACTACTGCTGCTAGCCTACAACGGCATCATCACCAAGGAAACAGCAGAACATCATCTCTACATGGTCACTCAAACTCATTCAAGCTGACAAGCATTTGGTATCTTCTGGAACTGGAAGGGTACAAATCCAGTAACTATACGGAGCTCCGCAGCAACATGCCATGCCACGCATCAGGCGCTTCACTCTGTCACCGTGTCACGGTGCAGGGGAGGACACGTACTGCAAGAACTCCTCGTCGAGGAGGAGACGAGCCATGGTGTCCGGCGCGAGGCACACCTCCACGTCGACGCTACCGTCCCCCGCTTGGCCGGGGAACGCGGACATCTTGCCGTCGAATTTGTTCGCGCGGCCGCTCCGCACGGCGAGCGCGCGGCCCCACCCGAAGTCGTTCCCGTCGTACATCGGGAACCGAGGCGAGCTCCCCATCGTGAGCGCCGCGCCGTCGGGGTTGCCCAGCGGGAAGCAACGGGGCGCACCCTCCCACTCCGCCGCGGCGCGCCGGATCTCGCCGTCCTCGTGAGACGTCACGGTGGCGTGCAGCCGGGCCGCCGCCCAACCCAGATCGTTGGACGCCAGCTCGGCCACGGTCGCCGTCGTCGCCACGCTCTGGATTGCGTTGCCGAAGTAGAGCGGGGAGATCGCCGGGCGCAGACGGTGCCGGCAGTTCACGGCCATGCGGAACGTCGTCGTCTTGTCGGCAGCCAACAGCCGCCGCGCGCGCGTCACGGCCCTCCAGATGTGCGCGCACAGCGATTGGAACGATGAGATTTCAGAGGAACAACGTCCATGAAGTCTGGAGTCTTGCACAAGCTTGCCGTTAGCCTCGGCATCTTGGTGACCTGTTCTTTTCGAGTGGTTTGCCGTCGCCTTCAGCTCCCGGATCGCGGCGGCACTGAAGTGGAGAATCCGCTCGCGGAGCGGCGCCTCGGCGTCGAACGTCACGGCCGGGCCAACGCCTCCGGGGAAGCGTAGGACGGCGGTGGAGTCGCCAAAGAAGTTGCGGCGGAAATCGGGCTCCCGGATCGGCGCGCCGCCGCGGCACAGCCCCGCCCACGTGTTGAAGAAGTGCCAAAAGGAGGTGCCATCCACGACGGCGTGGTTGGCGACGAAGCCGACGAACACGGCGCCGTCGCCGAGCACGGTGAGCTGGAACGACGTGAGCGGGCGCGCGTGGCCGCCGTAGCTCACCGTCCGGTCCATGGGGAACAGGGCATTCGTGAGACCGGTCGGCACGTCGGCTCCGGGCACTAGGAAGTCGCCAAGCGACAGGGACGGCGCGACGGCGTGGTAGAACTCGACGGCCGCGTCGTCGTCGCCGCCGCACCGTATCACGATGCTGTCGTCGTGGAGCGTGACGAGGCGGCCGGCGAGCGCGGGGAAGACGCCGAGTGCGCGGGAGAGCGCCGTCACGAGCGACGACACCAGCGAGGCCGTCGTGAGCACGCCGGGAGGGGGCAGGAAGAAGAGCCCCTTCTGGATGTAGTGGCACGATAGCATCGGCATGTCGGACACCGAGAGCCTGAGGTCTCTCCCGACCAGCGCGGCCGACGCGCCGGCAGGCCGAACCGTCTGCTTCGAGACGACAGAGATGGCCGCCGGCGCCGCCACGTCCTTGAGAACCATTCCATTCGCCGCGATGGCTGGGGACGACGCGGCAACGGCCGAGGCAGCCTCCACCAAGGCATCGGCTGATATCGGTGGCGCCATCCTCGGACCGTGCTTATCTGGAATACTTGTATTTGTAGTGTGTGTGTGTGTGGTGATGCGTGGTGCCGAGGACCTTATATAGGCATCCAGAGAGCTTGGATTCGTGCACCTGCACTTGCCCAACTACATCTCGACTGTTCATGTCGTATTCTTGGGCCCATTTCCATGGAGCTTCAGCTTGATGCTAGCGATCGGGGAGTTGAATATCACCCAAGATCCAACGGAGCAGCCAACCAGAGGACCTGCACTTTTTTTTTGCGAGGAGGACATGGACATGCACCTGCCTGCTTTTGCTTGCTGTGCCTTTTTTTTTTCTCGTAGCCTAGCCGAACCGGGTGGAAATGGAACGGCTGTTTGCACGCACGTGCTCGACACGACCGCCCCTCGTGCGGGCTGTTGCGTGGTCCACCGCGCCGGCACAAGGCGCCAGGGCTCGCGAAATTTCGTATCCCCGTGACGGTGCGGCGTTGCTGTCATCCTGTCACGGGCTGGGGCTGGGCGTGGCCGTGCGGGAGCTGGAGGGGGGAAAACGGGGCAGAGCACCGGACAGCCATCATCAGACAGCGGCCACCGCCACCGGGGCCGGGCGGGGGCCAGCGCCCACGCGCGGCCGAGGTTCGCAGCAGCCGCGGCGGGTGGCAGCGCACATGGCACCCGACCCCGCCGCGCGCGCGCGGCGTGGAAGCGGCGGAGCCACAGCTTTGCGTCGGAGGGGAGCTCGACGTCGGGTTCGGTGGCTCGTGGACGGTACGCTGTACAAGGCCGCCCACAAGGGGGCATGGCGCGGCACGCTGCTTTGCCGCCGCGCGGTAGTGACTAGTGACAGGGCGTCGGCCGAGACCGAGAGTAACAACGACGCACCCGCGCGCGAAGACCGTGTTTATGGGCTTATCTTATGGCCGATCGGGTTGCTGTCCCATCGGGCCGTCCCTGGCTAATCTGGGCAACTTGGCAAGTTGCGGCCCAATTGTGATGGGTCCAGAAACCAGGCCACAATTTTGAGCTATCCCTCACCATGTTTTCTGAAGAAACTAGACCTTGAGTTGCGACCCACGGAACAAACTGTCCCAATGCAGTCCTGCTGTCATGAAGCCTAGAAAGTCCTAGCCCAAGCAACTCCTAGCCCAGCCATTGCTGTTTGCACCTTTGTTTTGTGGCCTGTTCTGCCTCCGATCGCGAATCCTCCTCGTCATTAGTCTCGTCAGTCTTGACGGTCCTCCACCAGTCCACCGCGCACTGCGTAGGCTCGTAGCGGTTCGCAGTTCGCAGTTCGCTGGCGCTGCTGCAGCACTAGCACCTGCAGTTTTCAAGTGTATCCACAGTTCCTAGCTGCCACCGTACTGACGCGCAATCCTCCATCCCTCCTCGTTCCTACGTCGGTGTCCTACCACGTTGCTGGTGGGCTGCCCACGACAACAGCCAACAGGGCCAGGGCGCAGAGGCTGCCGGCAGCCGGCTGGCCTACCATGTGTACCGTACCCCGGCAACAAAGCTGCGAGACAGCCACCAGCACCAGCTCAACGGACACGCAGGTCGGTCGATCCCTCCCCTCCGTCGGGTCCCCGCCACTGTCACGAGCCCCGCCGGCGGAGCAATATTTGCATGGGCCGACCTAGGACAGCAACAGCCGGCGAGCAGATACGGCGAACCTGGAAACCAATCGATTGGGCGGTTGGCTCATTGGCTGCTGCGAATTTGGCCCTGGAACCGCTCGCATATGCAAAGGCGAAGAAATATCTTCAATGTAACTGGCAGAAAACAACTCCAAACTACGGAGTACCATGTACTGGCCTCGATCATCGGCGTCGCTGTCGTCGAGCAACCGTATCACCTGTCGTCTCGTTGAGGACGCAACAGATATATGGCCTTCTAGAAGTCGGAGCAGCATGGGTGGGGTGGGTAACCTTGGCGTCTCAGATGGGCCGGTGGCTGGTCTTGTCTACCGTCCAATGACGTTTGCCTCGTAAATGCTATGCTTGAGTTCCTCTTCGGTTGACAGAGACCAAGGCAGGTGTGCAGTTTTCCCCGTCTCGGAGAATTAAAAGTAATTAGCTACATAGCTATTATTCTCATAGCCAATTCTTTTATTCATGGAAATATTTTATGGTGGAACCACATATTTTGAATTTGTAACTGATAAACGAGAATATGCACACTACTTATTACATAAAATTTTAACCAAGGCGTTTGGTTTTTGGGCTCCCTGGTGGTTGGGCCGGTTAATGCTAGATTAACCATAACCTTTGGACGTAGGCGGACGATTTGCCCGTCTCGGTTAATCAATTTTGCCCGCCTCTTTTAAGTTTATTGTAGTAGCAGTATGTTGTACTCCATTTATTCTAAATTATAAGACGTTTTGGCATTTCTAGATATATAGAATTTGCTATGCATCAAGATATACACTTACGTCTAGATACATAGTAAAATCAATGCATCTAAAAAAACTAAAGCGTCTTATAATTTGGAATGGTGGAAGTATGTTGCTAGCAGCATTAAGGCTCAAAAAATTCGTAGTTGACATCGACTCTTGAACATGATATTTGGAATTATGATGTCTATAATGAAGATCATTGGCAACATAAGTATTAGCCGATGTGTGGCAGAACCTCCTAAATTATAGGACCCACATGCACCTGTCACTGTCCAACGACCTCTGACGACTATGCATATGTTCCTAGTAACTTAAGAAGACTGTTGGGTGTCCTCGTGGAACCCCGAATCATCCACGATTTCCGAGCAGGATCCCATTACAGAGTCATTGCAGTATTACAACAGTTTATTCAAATAGATACATCAGCGTAATATAGCGGAAGTCTTACAATAACTTAGTTTACAAAACAGTAGTTTCAAACCTTATAAACTAAGTTCGATTAATATTCCAAACCGTAGTAGTGGAGTGGCATTATAACATAATACAAAACACGCAATTAAACTGCCCTGCCCAAGGGCCACAAATGTACTTATCATCATCGGATCGAACAACCGTTATGCAACACGGCCCAAAACAGACCTGCTCATGAGGCTCACCTGCAACAAGGGTCAACGAACCCTGAGTACAAAAGTACTCAACAAGATTTAACCGAAATAAGAACTGATAACCTAGGAATGCAGGCTCAGGGATTCAAGGTATAGCTTTAACAATGATCAAAGTTCTTTTGCATAAAAGCTCTTTTAACAAAATTCTTTATATAGAAAACTTCATAAGAATTATATACAAAGCTGACACGATCCGCGCTAAGATCATGAAACTTCATATCCAACATCTTCACAAGCCTTATTCAAGTTCCAGTTATTAATTCTACGATGATAAACAGTGAGTTGAGTCTCCATAACCGAGGAGCAACGACAATTCAAACCGATTAAAAACCCAGCTGGGAATTCCAGACCACACGACATATGCAGGTCCCCGACCTACATATACCAACCTACCCTCGGATCCTCTAAAACAAGAACGGGTCCGCGCCACCCGAGAATACAGTACCCCACCATTCCAGCCCATGGCCACGTGGGTACACGCTATCCCCGCCATCTCTCCACTCCCAGTGCACGAGTAGCCATTCTCATAATAGAATAGCCGAGTAAAGGCTTACCGGAGTATGTGGTTAGTACTACAAATTCTCACCTCATGCAATTCAACAACGGACGTGCCTTAATCGACACAGGCGGAAAGAACCCGCTCACAAGGCCTCCATGTCTTGTGGCTCACACACACCGAGTCCGCCCGATCTAGATTTATTACTCCACATTCACATATCACATGCTAACATAGTTAACCAATGTTCCACTTAAAACTTGCAGGTGACAGGTAATCACCCTACTTTCATCGTTCTACGCATAGCTAAGCAAGACTAGGCATATACGAGTTTAAAACTGGTAATATGGTAAATATGGAATAACAAGGGTGGTAATGCACCAATTAGGCTCTTACTTAACTCCTAATCACTTAATGCAGTAACGGAAAGCAAAAGCAAAATTAATTTATAAAACACAAGGTAGGGTTGTATGCATCCGGGGCTTGCCTTCGTTGACGAAAAAGTCCGGCTCCTGCGACGTTACACAAGTATTCGATCCGACCTCAACAGACGGATCAACCTCCTCAACAGCTTGATTTACTACCACGTTTTTACCTTCGTTCACTACACGTAATAACAATGTCATGTTTAACATGATGCAGAATACGAAACATGATGCTCGATGATGGATGCAAAAATTAACAATTTGAATACAACTTTTCTTCGCGGTACAGTTGCAAGTCAAACAACTAAATCTTTCTCGTAATACATACATCAATTGCCAAGGATCATTATCAACTAATGACCCAAGGTCATCACTCAATCCAAAATTTCAAACAAAACCTAAATCATTAAAGGTTACTATTTGCTTTTATGAATTAATTATTTAATTCAAAATTATGAAATAAATCAACTTATTCTAATTGAGCTCAAAATTTTTGTAAATGTTCATTACATGATAAGTAAATGACAAAACAAATTTCATAATTTTTGGACAATTAAACAAGCCTAGAAAAATCATGGAAATCCATTTATTAATAAATTGAGCAATTTTTATTACATTTAAAAAGTACTGAAAAACATTATTTCATATTTTTCTTAAATACTTTACATCACAGAGAAGTCACACAAAAATTTTCATAATTTTTGGAGCTCTAAATAAATCTATACAAAAATAACAAAAATAGACACTATTCATTCAAATCTAAAAATAGAAAAATCCATTTGAACGCTGAGTCACTGACAACCCGACCCCACCTGTCATCCCTAACCTCACGCGCTGACCACGACGGCGACGGCGCTGACCAGCGATTTCTCGCCGACGGTGAGTCCAACGGTGACGGAAAGAGTACTAACATGTTCACTACGTCGCAGCGCATCGATCTATGGCACTAACGCGACCAATTACGGACCGAACCGAGCACTACGCTGACCATGGCGGACGCGGTGGCACGGCAGTGCTACGCCGGCGGCTACAGGCCGGTAGCGGTTAAACTAAAGGTCGAGGAAGCACCAGCAGCTTACCCTGAACACAACCGAGTAAAGCACAAAGCCGAATGAGCAACGGAGAGGTGGGTCGACGATCACGGTGATCACATCGGAGCAAAACGTCGTCGGTGATGGTGTACCGGCGACTGCAGTGGTCAAAATGAGCAACCAGCTAAGGATTAAGGACTACAGCATCGAGACGAAACAGAATCAGCCAAAACCAGGGGCGGAGATGCACCGTGGAGCTCTGGCCGCGGCGAATCGTGCTCGGCGGAGGAGTTGCCGGCCGCGAGGAAGAAGACGATGCAACTCGAGTTCCCGACCTAGACTAGCTGAATTGGTGGGTTGGCTGGATGCGCAAGGATACGACGGAGCTGGAGCACGCTTTGCCGAGACGGCAACGACGCTAGGTCGACAGCGAGAGCTCGACAGAGCTGCGGCGACGGTGACTGGAAAAACAGAGAAGAAAGAAAAACGACGACGATGGCGTCTCGGTTCTTATAACGCGACTCAGAAGCTCAAGGAAGCCACGACGGAGCCGTTTCCACGCCAGCGCGACGCCAAGGACGGCCACGACGCGCCTGGAACGCCGAAGAAGGTTGCCGGCGGTGTAGCTACGGCGGTGAACACTGTTCACAGTATTTACAAGTTTGCCATTCGCCAAAATTCATAAATTACTCCCAAATTTTCATAACAACTCAAAAATCTCCAAAAACAAAAGTTGTTCAAAATCAAAAGTTCTACAACTTTGCTTTTATAACCATCTTCTAATTTGGTCTAGTTTTTGAAATGAACTTTTGAATTTAAAAGGGGAAAATTAACGAATTACGCCTTTTCAAATTACTCCCAATTTTTCTAAACAACTTGAAAAACTCCAAAAATAAACTTTGCTTAACTTGCCAAGCTCTACACTTTTGCTTTAAGGCTCAACCCCAAAATATGCTTAGATTTTGAAATGGATTTTCAGGGTAGGATTTAAATGTTGAAAAGCGGGGTTTTCTCGAAAAATTCAAAATCCAAGCAAACTTTGAACTTGAGTCAAACAATACAATGCAACACATACCCCATAAATATAAACTTGTATTAGTGTATGCATCTTAAAGTTTTCACCAAATGCCAAATGCTTTGCAATGCATATGATGACATGTCATATTTTAATATTTAAACACCCGAGGTGTTACACGATGCAACATATCTACTAGTGTTATCACTATCAACACCAACATAAGAATTCATAGAACATGCAAAATAATATAATTAGAATCATGTGATGTATTCGCAAGTTGTACCTCGGGGTAGTCGTAGTAATATTGCGATGCCACACCTCTGCCTTGTTGATTTTTACAATAATACGAGCAATACGTTGCAAAACAACAACAACTATATCACAAGGGGTCAAAACCAGATGTGATCATCCTTTTGGGACAGATGCAACTGTGATGGCGAACACAAGAAGATAGATCAATCAAGAATATGGCTAGGGTAGAAAGATTCAACTACAAAGTAGAGCCAAAGCTATCATTCCCCAGAGTCACAAAAAAGTGTGTTGATCCAAGATTGGTCACACACCACAAGTGCTAGAACGCACAGGTCGCAAACAAACTGAGGCGGAGCGGTTCTGGCAAAACCGGCCTAAGCAGTTCTCTCGGGCCCAAGAACGCCTAAGGGCAGTAGATATCATGCTTTCGTAGTGAAGAACTATACTGTTTGTGAGCAAACCACCAAAGGATAACCAATCATACTTATGTGACGAAGAACAACTAGTTTCTGAGCAAACTAGTAAAGAAGTCGTCGGAGCTATCGCCCGGGAGCTGAGGGACCCCTTTGGGGCAAGGACATCGTCGGGTTGCCCTAGGTCAATCGGCAAGCCTAGGGCACTATCCTTGGTCGTCAAGCGATGAACAACAACATAGAGGTTGGAAGGGCAAAAGAGAGGTAGTAAATTGCTTTTATCGATAGTGTAGTTGGGATACCTCATTGGTTGTGATCCTCTAATGTATATAGAGGGGGGTCTTATCCCAGTAGAAAACAAGTCCTAGACAAAATATACACTTTCCCATGACATTGGGCAAGTTTCCATCAAGTTAGATTAAACTCAGGCTCAGGATGAAAACTAGCCTAAGTGGTTTTCCAAACGCATGGATGGTCTTTATGGGTCCAGAGCAAAAACCTTTCAAAATCCTAATTTGTTTTCTCGATTCCAAATTAGGGATCTATATATGTTTCTTGACCAGCTCGTTGAGAGGAATGCAATGGTACAATCCATTCTTCAATTTAAAGAAGTCAAAAAAAATCAGCCTAGCCTGTTTTAGTAACCGCCTAAGCTTATTTTTTTACTAGCCCCTTCGAAATTGTCTTTTCTTCATCCGGGCTCCAAACGAGATGATCCATAAATGTTTTTTCATCGCCTCGATGAGAGAAACATGATAGCCATTATGCCTTTTGACAAAGTGTCAAAACCTACTTAGCCAATTTGGGAAACCAACTAAGCTTGTTTCTGCTAGAAATACTACATTTAGGCTTCCTTACAATTTTGGTTGTCAACACACACGATATATCTTCACATTTCTAGGAGTTTAGCCTCTGTATACTTAGATCTTTACTTACCATGTTTATTGATAGACCTCATGCTTTGCTTATGTGTCATTTAACTTGCTAGATGAGCTATAGGCTAGTTGATAGGGTTGGGTCTAGGTTGCAAATTTAACTCTTTTTGGTTGAGGGTATGTTAGAGCACACTAGAAAAACCTTAAGTGCATATGTTGCTAAGAGTAGTTTATGATTTTTCTAGTGATAGATTAAATTGAGCCCTAGGTTTAAGTTTGAATTTCCAATTCACTGTATCCTCTTGGGTGGGTGCTCACAAGATCTTCCAGTTGGCGCAATGATAGAGTCAACCAACAGGTGCTTAAACAATATTGTGGTGAATATGGAGATACTTTAGATAAAAAAAGACAACTATGAATCCATAATAGAACGTATAAGATGACCCCAAATTTGAATTTAGAAAGAACAATAAATTAAACAATGTATGAGAGACTTGACAATGGTTTTATTGAGGAAAGTCTACCTTAGTTTACACAGGACTTGTCACTATGAAGGCTTAAAATGAGTGTCTTTTAGGACTTGAACTCACAACCGTCAAGACGTGCACCACCTCTCTGCCACAACATTACGCACTCATATGTAAGTATATATAGGATGCTATATTTTTTATCAGTATTTTGTAATCTTGTATATATAGCCCCTAAATGATTTCAATAAAAAAGTTTTCAACTATAGAATTTCAGACCTTATCAAGCTCTACAATGTTTATATAGTGGCTCCATCCAAAATAGTTTGAAAATTTCAAAAGTTTGAATATAAAATCTAAGAATTCTGAAATGAATATCTAGGACTCTAAATATTTTCAAGTAAAAAAACTGATAACTACAAAGTTGTATATTGCGTTGCCAACTGCAACTTCGATGTAGGCCATTTCAACATCCTAATGTGATGTATAAAAAAGAACGGAGGGAGTAATAATAAAATAGGCATATGAGATACACATTGATTTTAAATGAGTGTCAAAGTAAAAGCATTAAATGAGTATCGTCCTGTTCGTTCGGCTTATGAGCCGTATTTTTCAGTCAATGAATAATATTTTTCTCTCACACCAAATCAGCTAATAGTACATTCAGCCATGGCTTATCAGCCAAGCGAACATGACATATATTTTTTGTGCTCTCCACATGTCAGGTGCCCTAAGGGCATGTACAGCCTATATATATATATATATATATATATATATATATATATATATATATATATATATATATATATATATATATATATATATATATATATATATATATATATATATACACCTCGTTTGCAAACCGTTTATTTTGCGAAAAATACCCCACTGTCTCGACTTGAATAAGGAGAGAGAGAGAGTGCACCAGTTATCTCATGAGGGAGAGGTTGTCTGTGTTATGAATTCCAAAAACTTATTATTTGCGGGTTGTACATGCCCGGAGGATAAAAATGGACATGTCGCTTGATATGCATAAGATATTCATCATCTAAAAAATTGACTGACCATTTGTAGTTTGACCATGCAAAAAATTTTTGGATGTTTTGAAACAGACTAGACGAATTGCGATGACGATCGATGGATCGATGGAGACTTCTGGGACCCTGGGAGGAAAACTGCAGCTCTCTCCCAAGAGGCCAGAAAGGGAGAGGCAGAGACATCGAGCCACGATAAGCAGATTTTAGAAAAATTCATCATTGGCGAGAAGAAGAAAGTGTCGAAGCTTATCTTGTCTTGATCTTGGTTGAACCCTGGGTTAGTTGTCTCTCTCAGACTTTTTGATAGGGTAGTATAGTAGTAGTACGAGCCAATCGCATACATGAGGTTGGTTTATTATATTTTAATTCTCGTGAAGTACAACTTAAAACCGTGCCCGCAAGTTGCTGCCGGTCCCAATCTAGGCCATGTTTTTTTTTCTCGTTTGGCTGATAAGACATTACTGAAAGTACTGTTGACTGATTTGGTGTGAGAGAAAAATAATATTCGTTGGCTGAAAAAATATGACTTATAAACCAAACAAGCCCAAGCGAACAGGGCGGGCCGGCGCCGGCCAGTCCTCAACTAGGCCGTATCCACGTTGTGCTAAAGGCGTATTTGATCACTAGGCTAAACTTTAGATGAACTAAAAGTGGACTGATTTTAAGTTTTTAGTCCATCTGGCTAGTTATTAGCATGTATCCGAATAATACAGGACTAAATTTTAGTCGACTAAACTGAGTTATCTAAATGTTAGTTAGGCTAACAACTAGTAATCGAGATGATCCATACATGCCATTGTCATTAGTAGTAGCAACCGGGTGTGCTAACCATTCTTACATTTTAGGCCATGTTTAGATCGTCTAGAGAGCTAATTATCAGTGCACTAGTTTCTAGAATTAAAGTTTAAGTAACTAAAATTTAGTCATGCACTGTTTGATACGTAGACTAACATGCACTAATATTCTTGAATCTAGACCAGAGTTCCCTTGCTTTGGGGGAGACAGAAAGGGGTAGGTAGTAGGGCATTGATACGATTTCATGTTGTGTGTCAACTTTTAATCCAAATTAGTTTGTTTTGGGCAACTAGTGAACTAACAATATGTTAGAGCTCGACTCATTTAACCTTTTAATCTACACGTACATGATATAAGACTAAATTTAGGCGACTAAAATTTAGTTATGCTATCCAAACAGACCCTAACAAGTTGAAGATTATTAGGAGATGCTAAATTAAGGTTTGTGCAACGCTATTGACATTTATACTAAGTGCTATTCTAAATCGCCCTCTTTTTCTCTCAATCACTTTCTATTTCCATGAAATTTGGATGTCAGGTTTTCCAAAATATATGTTATTTGAGATAAAGAAACTGTTGGGAGGGAAATATTAGGGAAAACTTTCTGTTGGGATGCATCTATATGAAAATGCAGGCAAATTAAATTTAGAAGGATTCTTGGAGATGGTGTTGTTGTGTATGCTACTTTTAGTATTCCCTCCATTTCAAAATAATTACACATCTCGTTTTTCAAGCAGTCAAAATTTTAAATTTGACGAAATATATATGAAAATATGATAATAGTTTTGATGTATAAGAAGTGCGTCTAAACTAATAGTGTAATATGTTTTCATAATAAATATATTAGAAGATATGCATGTTGATAATATTTTCTAAACATATTCAATTTTTTAAAAATAAATAAAAAACAATATACATAGTTATTTTGAGAGTAATTGAAACTACGCATAAATTCGTGCCGCGGCCTCAACGAGCTGCTGGTTTGTTAACTAGCTTTCTGACGGCACCGTTACAGCACGGCCTCACCCGCCAACAGCGTGCTCCGGGTATTTTAGTAGGGGATGTAGTCGCCTACCGCAATTCAGTTTAGACCATAACTAGTTTTATACAACTAAAAAAACTAGTAAAATGCTCTCTACATTTTAAATTATAAAGTATTTAGTTTTTAATATATTATTATTTTTAGGATAATATATTGTTATTTATTATGTAGTGTATATCTAAATGCATGTAAAATACCTTATAATTTTGAATGGAGTAAATACCTTATAATATACACCACTGTAGCCTCCGAGCGAGAAACGGGAGGCTGGGGCTGGGGGAGTGCGGACTAGTGACCGAGTTGGGGGAGCGTGGAGCGCCGACCGGTGCGGCGAGATGATGATGGCGCCGCGACACCTGCGCGAGGGACAAGGGGTGCGTGGGCGGTGTCGCGAGGGACAAGGGGTGCGTGGGCGCCGCGCCGTCCAGGTGCACCTGTAATAACGAGCGCAGGCCGGATCAGGCAGATTCTCCCCCTCCCTAGAGATCCGGCTCCGGCACGCCGCACGCGGCAGCAGCTGCCCCTGCCTGCGCTTGCAGTTGCATGCATGCTGCCTGGACTGCCTGCGCGTCTGCACCGGCCTCCGCCTCGGATGCGTCCGGCTACCAGTAGTCTCCTGTCTCCAACCCCATATTCCACTTGTTACTTCTTTTTTAATGGAAACAGTGTTTTTCTCTCTCAACAATTCAATCAGAACAGTATTTTTCAGTTAGTTTTAGTTAAATTTCAGAGCAGCGAACGGGACCATGGGCACCAGAAGATCGTGTGATCTGTGGACTTTCACGGACGCCTCGCGGCAAGGCAGCTAGGAAAAACAATTTCCGAGCAAGTGGATATATATCGTGTGCTGACTGTTGCAGATTAGTAGGTCCGTAGACCAGTAGGCTACCGGTATAGATAGGTTACCACAAAAGGGTAGGGTTGTTGAGATCCAACGCTGCCTGCCAACGCTTAATTCGACTCATCATTGGTCTACGCTAACGCTACTGATGAGCAATCAGGTGGCGAGCAACACGGACACAGTTGCTAGATTTGGAGAGAAAAAAACTGAAATCGTTTTCTTTTCTTTGTTTCTTCCGGTTTGAAGCAAAGCTAAGACGACTTCTGTTAGCAGAAACACAGACCATTTTCTCGATACTAGTAATAATAACTCCACAGATGAACGAACAGGGCACACACGCAGTTCGGTTCTGGGCTTCTGGCTTGAATGAAGCTTATAATTAAGCAGAATGTAAAGTACCATCTTTTTAGGTAATGGTGGTCACACTTCCCTTTCCGTTTCTGGCGCTGGCTAGCTAGGCTAGGCAAACAGTGCGCTTACCTTTCACGCTAGTGATGGATGGTTGCGCGCCTTCTGTTCTGCGTGCTGGCATTTTTAATGGAACAAACACGCAGCCTGATCGGCAGCCCGTAAACGATCGAATATGATCGTGGATTATAAGTTAGAATAATATTTTTCTCTCACACTAAACCAGTCAAACTAACCAATAGTAAATAATCAACGATCCAGCCCAGCCAGCCGAACAGACTGACGGACGGGCCATCTTCTTATCTTCCCCGTACAGAGAACTACAAACTGCACTCTTATAAAAAAAAGAAAAAAAGTACAACTGTACATGCAAGCTGTACAGCGTCATGCAGATTGGTAGTACTGTATACGCAAATCTACTACTACTATTTGGCGATCGGTGTGGTAGATGCAATCTACAGTACCACGTCGGTATTCCATGTTGGCAATTGGAGAGTTTTTTTATATATATTTGGCGACCGGTGAACCCGGTGAGCGCAGCAGCGGAGCACCGAAGACACTAGGGATGGCAACGGGGCGGATTCGGATCAGGTGAAGTCTCTGTGCACCCGAACCCGAACCCCAAAACAAAAAACCAAAACCGCACCGAACACCGATTCGGATGATAATCCGTCCCTAAAACCAAACCCGCGGATACCCGAAACCCGCTTTGTTTGACAGCATAGTTGCATGATATATATACACATATTCACATATATAAACAAGAGGCAACAAATAATAAATATTTTTATGAGTCAACTTAAAATAAATTTAATAATATAAGTAAACAAGTTATTATTAGCATATTATAAAACATGAGTTTTAATTCTAAATAATTTATTTCGGATATCCATTGGATATCCACGGGTGAAAAACCAAACCCAATTGGTTTCGGGACCCCAAACTCGAAAACCATGGGTAAGAAATCATCCTCGAACCTAAACTCTTGAGACCTGAAATCTGTTGATATCCGACTCGAAACCACCCCGTTGCCATTCTTAGAAGACACGCACTCGGCAGATCGAGCCAGCCGAGGGCGGGGGGTGGGGGCGGGAAAATCTCAGCGGCGTCGGTGAGGCGGGGAGGAGGAGGAGGAGGAATCTGATAGGCACTCACACTCGCGTAGCGGCGAACGGGAGGCATTTTTTATGCACTGATGACGTACGGTTTGTCCAAGATGCCCACTAACGTCTAACGAGCTGAGCTGACAGCTGAGGCTCAGATCGGGGATGGATGGATCATATCCCGGCCGCCGGCCCCGCTAGCTCGTTTGGGCCAATCGCCGACCTGCTTTTCCCGGCCGTAGGAAAGAAAAAAAAAGCTTAAGAAAATGGCATGATTGCTGGTGAATGCTGATGCCAGTGCCGTGCCATGCTACGTGCACCCAGGCTTTTGGTTTGGTTTTGTGGAGTAGAGCGTTTTTCTAATTTCTATATAAGGTCTAACTGTGTGGGGCTCTGGACACACCGCCTATAAATGAAGGGGTAGACCATGAGGCGTGACTTGATACCTGTGGATCTATACCAAAGACTATAACGTTCTAGCTAGAATAACAAACAGATAAAAGAATGCCATGATTCTTTGGAGTATAATGTTATGATATAATAAACCTTCTATCCATCGGGTCATTTTTATCTTCAAAAATAAAATTTATGTTTTTTTTCCTTTGACAAGAACATCCTTTTGCAAATCTCTAATTCATTTAAGCAGTAGTAGTCATCTAACTTTGACTTATTTATTTCCATATTACTAGACTATGCTTTTGTTCCCTAACATGCTGCACATTTATTGATAAATAAAAATGTATAGGCCACTTCAACATGATTTAAAAAAACAAATTCCATTAAATTATGCCATTGTCTTGAACTTTTGCTGATAGGAAGATAATTAGAAGAATGAAAACCAGTTACTTAGCTCCGTGCTCAAAGTGACGAGGACATGACACCCATGCATATGATCATGTTTGACACATGGTATGGAGGGGTAGGAGGCCAGCAAGGGTGTCCAAGTCAAGAAGGAGGTCCGAGGCTAATTCGGTTTGAGTCCCCGAGGTGGAGGCCCAAAGCAACTCAAGTTCGAGTCTGTCTCGGCTTCTAGGACCAGTCTGCCTTAAATTGGTCACCTAGGACGCATCCGGACTCCGTTTTCGACGATCCACATATGGTTGGAAAGCTAATTTGATAAGAAAGCCAATCTAAGTGGTTTCACGTCAAAAGACCTTCGGAATCAACAGGAATCGTCGAAACAAGTCAGCGTCCATAATCTGCCAGGGTGCTGCGACACCGTCTTTTGGTCCGTTGGACCGTGTATCGTGTTTGGGCCCATTAGGGGGATCAAAGGAGACTTGTGGGACCCTAGGAGAAAAACTGCAGCTCTCTCCCAAGAGGCCAGAAAGGGAGAGGCAGAGACATCGAGCCACGATAAGCAGATTTTAGAAAAATTCATCATTGGCGAGAAGAAGAAAGTGTCGAAGCTTATCTTGTCTTGATCTTGATTGAACCCTGGGTTAGATGTCTCTCTCAGGGCTTGTTTGGAATGGAGGATTTTCAAAGGAAAAACAAAGGATTGAATTCCATAGGAAAGTTTCCTTCACTTGGTGTTTGGAACAAAGGAATGTTACATTCCTTTTCAAAGGAAAGGCTAACCTTGCTTCACAAAACATAGGGAAAAAACATCCAAGGAAACACAAGGGAAAAATTCCTACAATATTTTCTCAAGCTTTCAACCATGAAAGCTTTGTTTCTTAGGCACATGTGACATTTTTGTTTTCCTGTGATCCAAACACCCCAAAGTTTTTATTCCTGTGTTTTCAAATCCTATAGTTTTTGACTTTTTGCTCTACTCTATTCCTGTGTTTTTTTTCTATTCCTTCGTTTTGCATTCCTGCATTCCAAACAGGCCCTCAGACTTTTTGACAGGGTAGTATAGTAGTAGTGCGAGCCACTTGCATACATGAGGTTGGTTTATTATATTTTAATTCTCGTGAAGTACAACTTAAAACCGTGCCCGCAAGTTGCTGCCGGTCCCAATCTAGGCCATGTTTTTTTTTTCTTGTATGACTGATAAGATATGACTGAAAGTATCGTTAATTGATTTGGTGTGAGAGAAAAATATTGTTCGTTGGCTGAAAAAATATGGCTTATAAGCCAAACAAGCCCAAGCAAACAGAGCGGGCCGGCGCCGGCCAGTCCCCAACTAGGCCGTATCCACGTTGTGCTAAAGGCGTATTTGATCACCGGGCTAAACTTTAGATGAACTAAAAGTGGACTGATTTTAAGTTTTTAGTCCATCTGGCTAGTTATTAGCATGCATCCGAATAATACAGGACTAAATTTTAGTCGACTAAACTGAGTTATCTAAATGTTAGTTAGACTAACAACTAGTAATCGAGATGATCCATACATGCCATAGTCATTAGTAGTAGCAACGGGGTGTGCTAACCATTCTTACATTTTAGGCCATGTTTAGATCGTCTAGAGAGCTAATTATTAGTGCACTAGTTTCTAGAATTAAAGTTTAGGTAACTAAAATTTAGTCATGCACTGTTTGATACGTAGACTAACATGCACTAATATTCTTGAATCTAGACCAGAGTTCCCTTGCTTTGGAGGAGATAGAAAGGGGTAGGTAGTAGGGCATTGATACGATTTCATGTTGTGTGTCAACTTTTAATCCGAATTAGTTTGTTTTGGGCAACTAGTGAACTAATAATATGTTGGAGCCTGACTCATTTAACCTTTTAATCTACACGTACATGATATAAGACTAAATTTAGGCGACTAAAATTTAGTTATGCTATCCAAACAGACCCTAACAAGTTGAAGATTATTAGGAGATGCTAAATTAAGGTTTGTGCAGCGCTATTGACATTTATACTAAGTGATATTCTAAATCGCCCTCTTTTTCTCTCAATCACTTTCTATTTCCATGAAATTTGGATGTCATGTTTTCCAAAATATATGTTATTTGAGATAAAGCAACTGTTGGGAGGGAAATATTAGGGAGAACTTTCTGTTGGGATGCATCTATATGAAAATGCAGGCAAATTAAATTTAGAAGGATTCTTGGAGATGGTGTTGTTGTGTATGGTACTTTTAGTATTCCCTCAATTTCAAAATAATTACACATCTCGTTTTTCAAGCAGTCAAAGTTTTTAATTTGACGAAATATATATGAAAATATGATAATAGTTTTGATGTATAAGAAGTGCGTCTAAACTAATAGTGTAATATGTTTTCATAATAAATATATTAGAAGATATGCATGTTGATAATATTTTCTAAACATATTCAATTTTTTAAAAATAAATAAAAAACAATATAGATAGTTATTTTGAGAGTAATTGAAACTACGCATAAATTCGTGCCGCGGCCTCAACGAGCTGCTGGTTTGTTAACTAGCTTTCTGACGGCACCGTTACAGCACGGCCTCACCCGCCAACAGCGTGCTCTGGGTATTTTAGTAGGGGCTGTAGTCACCTACCGCAGTTTAGACCATAACTAGTTTTATACAACGAAAAAAACTAGTAAAATGCTCTCTACATTTTAAATTATAAAGTATTTAGTTTTTAATATATTATTATTTTTTAGGATAATATATTGTTATTTATTATGTATCTACGCATGGTGTATATCTAAATGCATGTAAAATACCTTATAATTTAGAATGGAGTAAATACACCACTGTATCTCCCATTTTCCTGATCCTCTTACCTCTTCAGTACACGACTCCGAGCGAGAAACGGGAGGCTGGGGCTGGGGGAGTGCGGACTAGTGACCGAGTTGGGGAGCGTGGAGCGCCGACCGGTGCGGCGAGATGATGATGGCGCCGCGACACCTGCGCGAGGGACAAGCAGGTGCACCTGTAATAACGAGCGCAGGCCGGATCAGGCAGATTCTCCCCCTCCCTAGAGATCCGGCTCCGGCACGCCGCACGCGGCAGCAGCTGCCTGCCTGCGCTTGCAGTTGCATGCATGCTGCCTGGACTGCCTGCGCGTCTGCACCGGCCTCCGCCTCGGATGCGTCCGTCTACCAGTAGTCTCGTGTCTCCGACATCATATTCAACTTGTTCGACTTCTTTTTTAATTGAAACAGTATTTTTCTCTCTTAACAAATCAGTCAAATCAGTCAGAACAGTACTTTTCAACCAGTTTTAATTAAATTTCAGACCAGCGACCAGGACCATGGGCACCAGAAGATCGTGTGATCTGTGGACTTTCACGGACGCCTCGCGGCAAGGCAGCTAGGAAAAACAATTTCCGAGCAAGTGGATATATATCGTGTGCTGACTGTTGCAGATTAGTAGGTCCGTAGACCAGTAGTCTACCGGTATAGATAGGTTACCACAAAAGGGTAGGGTTGTTGAGATCCAACGCTGCCTGCCAACGCTTAATTCGACTCATCATTGGTCTACGCTAACGCTACTGATGAGCAATCAGGTGGCGAGCAACACGGACACAGTTGCTAGATTTGGAGAGAAAAAAACTGAAATCGTTTTGTTTTCTTTGTTTCTTCCAGTTTGAAGCAAAGCTAAGACGACTTCTGTTAGGCAGAAGCACAGACCATTTTCTCGATACTAGTAATAATAACTCCACAGATGAACGAACAGGGCACACACGCAGTTCGGTTCTGGGCTTCTGGCTTGAATGAAGCTTATAATTAAGCAGAAAGTAAAGTACCATCTTTTTAGGTAATGGTGGTCACACTTCCCTTTCCGTTTCTGGCGCTGGCTAGCTAGGCTAGGCAAACAGTGCGCTTACCTTTCACGCTAGTGATGGATGGTTGCGCGCCTTCTGTTCTGCATGCTGGCATTTTTAATGGAACAAACACGCAACCTGATCGGCAGCCCGTAAACGATTGAATACGATCATGGATTATAAGTTAGAATAATATTTTTCTTTCACATCAAATCAGTTAAACCAACCAGCAGTAAATAATGAACCATCCAGCACAGCCAGCCGAACAGGCTGACGGACGGGCCATCTTCTTATCTTCCCCGTACAGAGAACTACAAACAGCACTCTTATAAAAAAAGAAAAAAAAAGTACAACTGTACATGCAAGCAGTACAGCGTCATGCAGATTGGTAGTACTGTATACGCAAATCCACTACTACTAGTTGGCGATCGGTGTGGTAGATGCAATCTACAGTACCACGTCGGTATTCCATGTCGGCAATTGGAGAGTTTTTTTATATATATATTTGGCGACCGGTGAACCCGGTGAGCGTAGCAGCAGAGCACCGAAGACAGGGATGGCAACGGGGCGGATTCGGATCGGGTGGAGTCTCTGTGCACCTGAACCCGAAACCCAAAACCAAAACCAAAACCAAAACCGCACCGAACACCGATTCGAATGATAATCCGTCCCCAAAACCAAACCCGCGGATGCCCGAAACCCGAATAGATACCCGAAACCCGCTTTGTATGACAGCATAGTAAGAGAAACAAGGACTTTCTATAAACATATGCATGATATATATACACATATTCACATATATAAACAAGAGGCAACAAATAATAAATATTTTTATGAGTCAACTTAAAATAAATTTAATAATATAAGTAAACAAGTTATTATTAGCATATTATAAAACATGAGTTTTAATTTTAAATAATTTATTTTGGATATCCACGGGTGAAAAATCAAACCCGAAATCGAACCCGATTGGTTTCGGGGCCCCGAACTCAAAAACCATGAGTGAGAAATCATCCCCAAACCTAAACCCTCGAGACCTAAAATCTGTTGATATCCGACCCGAAACCGTCCTGTTGCCATCCTTACTAGACACGCACTCGGCAGATCGAGCCAGCCGAGGGCGGGGGGTGGGGGCGGGAAAATCTCAGCGGCGTCGGTGAGGCGGGGAGGAGGAGGAATCTGATCGGCACTCACACTCGCGTAGCGGCGAACGGGAGGCATTTTTTATGCACTGATGACGTACGGTTTGTCCAAGATGCCCACTAACGTCTAACGAGCTGAGCTGACAGATCGGGGATGGATGCATCATATCCCGGCCGCCGGCCCCCGGCCCCGCTAGCTCGTTTGGGCCAATCGCCGACCTGCTTTTCCCGGCCGTAGGAAAGAAAAAAAAAAGCTTAAGAAAATGGCATGATTGCTGGTGAATGCTGATGCCAGTGCCGTGCCATGCTACGTGCACCCAGGCTTTTGGTTTGGTTTTGTGGAGTAGATCGTTTTTCTAATTTCTATATAAGGTCTAACTGTGTGGGGCTCTGGACACACCGCCTATAAATGAAGTGGTAGACCATGAGGCGTGACTTGATACCTGTGGATCTATACCAAAGACTATAACGTTCTAGCTAGAATAACAAACAGATAAAAGAATGCCATGATTCTTTGGAGTGTAATGTTATGATATAATAAACCATCTATCCATCAGGTCATTTTTATCTTCAAAAATAAAATTTATGTTTTTTCCTTTGACAAGAACATCCTTTTGCAAATCTCTAATTCATTTAAGCAGTAGTAGTCATCTAACTTTGACTTATTTATTTCCATATTACTAGACTATGCTTTTGTTCCCTAACATGCTGCACATTTATTGATAAATAAAAATGTATAGGCCACTTCAACATGATTTAAAAAAAACAAATTCCATTAAATTATGCCATTGTCTTGAACTTTTGCTGATAGGAAGATAATTAGAAGAATGAAAACCAGTTACTTAGCTCCGTGTTCAAAGTGATGAGGACATGACACCCATGCATATGATCATGTTTGGCACATGGTATGGAGGGGTAGGAGGCCAGCAAGGGTGTCCAAGTCAAGAAGGAGGTCCGAGGCTAATTCGGTTCGAGTCCCTGAGGTGGAGGCCCAAAGCAACTCAAGTTCGAGTCTGTCTCGTCCTCCATGACCACTTTGCCTTAAACTGGTCACCCAGGACGCATTTGGACTCCATTTTCGACGATTCACATATGGTTGGAAAGCTAATTTGATAAGGAAACCAATCTAAGCAGTATCACGTCAAAAGACCTTCGGAATCAACTGGAATCGTCGAAACAAGTCAGCGTCCAGAATCTACCAGGGTGCTGCAACACCGTCTTTTGGTCCGTTGGACCGTGTATCGTGTTTGGGCCCATTAGGGGGCGCATCCAGGGGGGTGACGCCCAAGACTCTATAAATAGCAGCCGTCGCTCTCTTTAGGGTTTGGGTTTTATTTAGTTCTTGATGTCCTCGTGAAACAGACGTCGTTTTGCTGCAACTGTCGCCGTCAAAGCCGCTTGCTGTGAACCAGGGCCCCAGTTCTTGATCTTGTTCGCCTGTGGCGATTAGTCTTTTCGAATAAAGACTTGAACTCCTTCTCGTTATTATAAGCCTCATATTTATTTACAATTTTAGATTGCGTTCATCTCGTTCTTGCTTGTGTTCTCGATTCGCTTGCAGGAAAGCCTTCTCGACGAGGTCAATCGCGTTCGCGTGGTTGGTAACCAACGGAGCAGTGGTGTAACAGTTGCGGGGGTCCGAATCAGTCTTGGTTTGAAGCCTAGATCGTGAACGTCGAGTCTCCACCAATCGACGCTATCATACCTATCGAAAGATCGGGCCTAGTCTACATCAAGTGGTATCAGAGACTTTGTTGTCCGTTAGGTATAACTTTGTTTTCCTCTTTAGATTGTTATTATTTTTGCATTACCTATAGTCCACAAAAAGCCAAAAATATAAGTCTTGTTGAGTTTCCTTTGTATCCATCAAACCCTAGTCCACGTCATCTAATTTTCTACACTTGTCTTCACTGTTTCCATTCAATCATTGTTGTCGTGATCAATTTTGCACGTATTATTCCCATTTTGTCCTCTAATTCGGAGTGCGTTCGTAAAACTGGTCTAGTTTTCGCATACAAACTCGGATTTCGACGTTCCATATATCAAAATTGATCAGAAAAAAATTCAGATTCGTCCATCCCCCGCTTTTTAAGATTTTTATTTTGGTTAAAAAGTGGTCACAAGATCCTCTTTTCGTGGTCGCAAGGTTTTTATCGATTTTGAGCACGTCTTCTGGAAATTCCACAGGCCACGTCTTTCACTTGTTTAAGCTCATATTTTCTGTGGTTACTTCTTTTGTGCTCCTAAGTGAAGAAAAAATATCAAAAAAAGAAAAATAAAAAGTCAAAAATTCTCAAAAAAAAAACAACGACAGCCCAAAAAAATGAAAAAAGAGAGGGGCAAAAGAGGAACAATATCTAGAGGAGCACATAGAGAGCGCCATTTGAGCTGTGTTGGCGTATGCTGATTTCTATCTTATTCGTAATCATATTCTTGCTGTTCACATCACTTGATACATCTGGTACTTGGAACGTGAGTAGGCCATCAACTAAGACCAGTGAAAGCATCTAGGCCCCATGTTGTGTTTCGGTGATTAATGACAATACAAGATTACTATGACTAACGTGTGTTTTACAGAGGCAATTAAGTTAGATCATGGTAATGGAGATTGATTGGGCAATCAAGGTGGTCATGCGCCTACGATGGAAATCGTTTCGGTTTTCAAAGGATGGACGACAAGGTTAAGGATGACTAGTTCTAAGTGTCGATTGGAGTTGGAGAGACACTTAGAGTAGTTTAGGACTTTGTTTTTCCTTTGGCCGTACTATTAAGGGGGTATGGACTGGGTAGCTTGACCTAGGTGAGTCTAGTGAGTTAGGTGTGGTGCACACTTGTTAAAACTAGCACTAGGTAGCTCCTCAATATGCCTAAGATCCATTGGAGCAAACTTCATTCACATATGATTGAGAGTTGGAAGTGAATGCAGGGTCAAATGCTGACCGGACGTTGGCTCCGGTGCGACCGGACGCTGGCCACAGGGTTCGGTCAGTTCATTTGATCAAGTGACTGTGTTCGGTGCGACTGGACGCTGGAGTGGTCAAGTGACCGGACGCTGAAAGGCAGCGTCTGGTCGACTCCAGTAAGGTTCCAGAGAAGGGAATCTGTGACCGGACGTGTTCGATCAGTGTTGACCGGACCCTGGGGGTTCAGCATCCGGTCGAGTACAGTAAGGTTCCAGTGAGGGTTTAATGTGATCGGACGCGTCCGGTCAGTGGTGATCAGACCCTGCCAGCGTCCGGTCAACACATTATCACTGGCAATACGGGTTGAACTGACCAGAGCATCCGGTAAACATGACCGGAGCGTCCGATCACCCCACAGAAGCTCATAATGGTTCGTTTTTCAGGCTGCCTTATAAATAGAAGCTCCACTCATGTGTGGAGTCACTTTTGCTCATTCCAACAGCTAAGAAACATGTTTGCGAGTGCCAAGAAGAGCAAGGTCCTAGTGAGGTGATTGAGATTCGTGAATCCAAGAGAGTAGCCTCATTAGTGAATCAAAAGTAGCCAAGTGTGCATCCATCTTCTCATTAGGCTTCGCGTGGTCAAGTGAGAGTTCGTGCTTGTTACTCTTGGTGATCGCCATCACCTAGACGGCTTGGTGGTGATTGGAAGCTTGGTGATCACTCGGCGGAGCTTGTGGGTGACCCAACTCAAGTTGTGAGCGGTTTTGGGTGATTCACCGCGATGGAGTGTTGAAGAATCAACCTGTAGAGAGCACTTGATCTTTGTGCGGATCAAGGGGGAGCTACACCCTTGTGCGGGTGCTCCAACGAGGACTAGTGGGGAGTGGCGACTCTCCGATACCTCAGCAAAACATCGCCGCATTCCTCTCTCTCTATTTACTTTGAGCATTTACTTTGAGCAATTCAATACTTGTCTTTACATTCATATAATTGCCATGTTAGAGTAAGTTTGGAACATAGGTTGCAAGTCCGATATGCATTAGAGTAAAAGAAATACTTTTCTAGGCACAAGGGGTTAATTGGGCTAACCGTAGGATTTATTTATTGCAAGAAAATTTAGAATTAGCCCAATTCACCCCCGCCCAATTCGCCCCCCCTCTTGGGCATCTTGATCCTTTCAATTGGTATCAGAGCCTCATGCTCACATTTTTAAGCTTAACCGCTTAGAGCAAGATGTCTCACGGGGATGGACCTCCTTCTATCTTTGAGGGAGATGACTTTCCATATTGGAAAATCCGCATGGAGGCGTACTTAGAAGCTCTAGACGTTGGTATTCTTAGAGCCGCCTCACAAGGTTTCCCAAAACCTCGGGATGCTACTAACCTACAAGGCGATGAGGTTAATTATGAAAAATGGAATGCAAAGGCTCGCAACACCATCTTTAGAGGCCTTTGCAAAGATGTGTTCAACCGCGTAAGGAACCACAAAGACGCTTATGCACTATGGTCGGATGTTTGTGCGCTCCATGAGGGAACCAAGAGTGAGCGTGAGGAACGCTATCATCTTGTGATTAAAAAGCTAAATTCATTTGAGATGCTTCCCAAAGAATGTGCTAATGAGATGTATTCATGTTTGAATGTTCTTGTAGAGGAAGTCAATGGGCTTGGACTTACTCAAATGTCACCATCCGACGTTGTGAGAAAGATCTTGAGTGTCCTCCCCATTGACAAATATGGGCATATTGTGACCGTGCTACACCAAGGTGATCTTTCCACCGCTACACCGACACAAATCTTGGGAAAGATCAATGCTCATGAGATGTACATGCACATCACGCCACAAGATGGCTCATCCTCTACCAAGAAGAAAGAGAAGGACTTAGCATTCAAAGCTAGTCAGGACAAGGGCAAAGCAAGACTTGAGTATGAGAGCTCAAGTGATGATGAAGATGAAGATGAAAAACCTTGCTCTCATGGTGAAGAAAGCCGCCAAGATGCTAAAGAAGCTAAACAAGAGTGGCATCAAGTTCGATAGGCAAGAAGAAGAAGTTCTTCACAAGCTCTAGAAGAAAGCCAATCTCCGAAATGGATTGCTTCAATTGTGGTGAACTTGGTCATCTAGCACATCAATGCCCCAAGCCCAAGAAAGACAAGTTCAAGAACAAGAACAAGGGCAAGAAAGATGATTCAAGTAATGAAGATGAAGATGAGAAGAAGAAGAACAAGCCATACAAGAAGAGAGATGGCAAAAAGAGGACTTCCACAAGAAGAAGAAGAGTGGAAAGGCCTACATCGTCGGTGATTGGCTCACGGACATTGATTCATCTAGTGGATCATCCGATGATGATAGTGACAATGAGAAGGTGGCCGCCATTGCTATTGATCTTCCATCTTCACCGCCACCATCGCCATCATCCTCTACACACCTATGCCTTATGGCCAAGGGTGAACGCAAGGTAACTAAGAATGATGATAGTAGTGATGATGAGCAAGCTAGTGATGATGATAGCGATAGCGATGATGATGATTCACCTTCATATGATGATCTTGTCAAAATACTAAGAAAATACACTAAGATCATTAGAAAGAGTAGAGCTACAAATGAAAAGCTTGATGCTAAAAATGATTCACTCTTAGCAAAGTGCGACACATTAGAAAAGGCTAATGATGAGCTTAGAGAAACTAATGATGCTATATCATCCAAACTCAAGGAGCTCAAATCTTCTAAGAAAGAGCTTAAAGATAAACATGATAAACTTGAGTGGGTGCACAATGAGCTCATCACTAGCCACAACAAGCTAAAAGATGAATATACAACTCTTAAGATCAATCATGATACTCTTGTTATTGCTCAAGAATTTTTACCAAATGAGCCACATGATGCTACTAACCATGTTGTTAAGATTGATATAGCTACATCATGTGATGATTTGATTGATGAGAGCATTGAGCAAGGATCTAGTGGCAAAGGCAAGCAAGTGGTTGAGTGCAATGACTATGATGAATATGTCAAGCTCAAGAACACAAATGAAAAGCTCATGAAAGATCTTGAAGAAATGAAAAGCCACAACACCATTGTGCTAGAAACTCTTGATCATGACAAAGAGTTGATCCTTGAGAATGAGAAGCTCAAAGAAGAAAACAAGAAGCTCAAGGAAGAGAAGAAAGATGATGCTCTAAAGGAAGAAAATAAGAAGCTCAAGTTGGAGAAAGAGCATCTCAAGATTGGGTTGAGCAAGTTTGCTAGAGGCAAGCACCTCCAAAGTGAGCTACTCATGAACACCGTCATGAAGATGGATAGAAGTGGCATTGGATATGTGGCAAGTGTAGAGAAGAAGAAGGCTCAAGTTCAACAACAACAATCAAAGCCAAAGCCAAAGCCAAAGAGATGTTTTGAGTGTGGACAAGAAGGCCACTTTGCTCATGAGTGCAAACTCCACCGCCACAACCCTTGCCCAAGCATGCTAGACCCTTTGCCTTCAATGCTCACTACATGCTTAGAAAGGACTCTAGTGGAAAGATGAAAGTCATGTTCTTAGGACCCCCTAACAAGAATAGGCCTAAGAAGATTTGGGTGGCTAAGTCACTTGTTGAGAAGGTGAAGGGCCCTCAACAAGTTTGGATTCCTAAAGCTTGAATCTCTTGTGTGTAGGTGAACTACAAGACCGGTGGAAGTCATTGGGTTATTGATAGTGGTTGCACTCAACATATGACCGGTGATCCTCGTATGTTCACCTCACTAGATGAAGAGGTAGATGGACAAGAGAAAATAACATTTGGAGATAACTCAAAGGGCAAGGTTAAAGGATTGGGCAAAGTGGCAATATCAAATGATCATTCCATCTCCAATGTGCTCTATGTTGCTTCATTGAGCTTCAACTTGCTATCCGTTGGACAATTGTGTGATCTTGGCTTCCAATGCTTGTTCACCGAGAAGGAGGTTGTTGTATCCAAGGTAGATGATAATCAAGTGATATTCAATGGATTTAGATACAACAACTTATATCTAGTGGACTTCACCTCCGAAGATGCAAATTTGAAGACTTGCCTATTCACCAAAACAACACTTGGGTGGCTATGGCATAGAAGACTTGCTCATGTTGGGATGAGCTCACTCAAGAAGCTTATGAAGAATGATTTGGTGAGAGGGTTGAAGGATGTGAAGTTTGAAAAGGACAAGCTTTGTAGTGCATGTCAAGCCGGCAAGCAAGTTGCAAATACTCATCCAACCAAAGCTTTCATGTCAACCACAAGAGTGCTAGAACTCCTACACATGGATTTATTTGGACCAACAACATACAAGAGTTTGGGAGGGAATCTCTATTGTCTTGTGATTGTTGATGACTATTCAAGGTATACATGGGTATTCTTCCTTCATGACAAATCCGAAGTTGCATCTTGCTTCAAGAAGTTTGCCAAGAGAGCTCAAAATGAATTTGAAGTGAAGCTCAAGAAGATAAGAAGTGACAATGGAAAAGAATTTGACAACACAAACATTGAAGCTTATTGTGATGAAGTTGGAATCAAGCATGAAGTCTCCGCAACTTATACTCCTCAACAAAATGGTGTAGTTGAGAGGAAGAACCGGACTTTGATCACTCTTGCAAGGACAATGCTAGATGAGTACAACACCCCCGAAGCTCTATGGGTGGAAGCAATCAACACCGCATGTTATGCATCCAACTGCCTATTCCTTCAAAAGTTCCTTGGCAAGACACCTTATGAGTTGCTCAATGGGAAGAAGCCGGACGTCTCCTTCTTTAGGGTGTTTGGTTGCAAATGCTACATCTACAAGAAGCGGCAACACCTAGGGAAGTTCCAAAGACGTTGTGATATTGGTTTTCTTGTTGGTTACTCATCAAAGTCCAAAGCATATAGAGTATTTAATCATGCCACCGGCTTGGTTGAAGAAACATATGATGTGGAATTTGATGAATCTAACGGCTCCCAAGGAGCACATGAGAATCTTGATGATGTAGGTGATGAACCATTGAGGGAGGCTATGAAGAATATTCCGGTGGGAGACATCAAGCCAAAAGATGATGAAGATGATGTACAAGTCATTGATCAACCTTCTTCATCAAGTGTGCCACAAGATGGTGAAAAAGATGGGAGAGTAGAAAATGAAGATACTCATATCTCCCATGAGCAAATGGTGGTACAAGCACAAGATGTTGATGCTCCACAACCTCCTCCTCAAGTGGTCAATAGAAGAAATACACCTCTCCTACAAGATCATCCACATAGATCTCATCATAGGGAGTCCATCAAAGGGTGTAATGACTCGATCTCAAAAACTTACTTCATTTATTGCTCATCACTCTTTTGTCTCTTGCTATGAGCCTACCAAGGATAGAAGAAGCTCTTAAAGATCTGGATTGGATCAATGCCATGCATGAAGAGTTGAACAACTTCACTCGCAATGAAGTTTGGACTCTTGAAGAGCGACCAAAAGGTGCAAGAGTCATTGGAACAAAGTGGGTGTTCCACAACAAGCAAGATGATCAAGGAGTTGTTGTGAGGAACAAGGCAAGACTAGTTGCAAAGGGGTTCTCCCAAGTTGAAGGTTTGGATTTTGGAGAGACCTTTGCACCGGTTGCAAGATTAGAAGCCATCCGTATCCTACTTGCATATGCATCACATCATGAAATGAAACTATATCAAATGGATGTGAAAAGTGCATTTTTAAATGGCTTTATTAATGAACTAGTCTATGTTGATCAACCTCCCTAGGTTTGAAGACCCTAGATATCCTAATCATGTTTATAGGTTGTCCAAGGCACTATATGGGCTTAAGCAAGCCCCAAGAGCTTGGTATGAGCGCCTTCGGGACTTCCTCATTGACAAGGGCTTCACCATTGGGAAGGTCGACACCACACTATTCACCAAGAAGCTTGATGGGCATATCTTCATTTGTCAAGTATATGTTGATGATATCATCTTTGGATCATCAAATGAAGACTCATGCAAAGAATTTGGTGAATTGATGTCGAAGGAGTTCGAGATGTCCATGATTGGTGAGCTTACATTCTTTCTTGGTTTTCAAGTCAAGCAAATGAAAGAAGGCATCTTCATCTCTCAAGAGAAATACACAAAAGATCTTCTCAAGAGATTCAAGATGGATGAATGTAAGCCAATCAAGACACCAATGCCTACCAATGGACATCTCGACCTAGATGAGGGAGGTAACCCGGTTGATCAAACTCTCTACCGTTCTATGATTGGTAGCTTGTTATATTTAACCGCATCTAGGCCCGACATCATGTTTAGTGTGTGTATGTGTGCTAGATTTCAAGCTAATCCTAAGGAAACACATTTAATTGCCAGTAAAAAGAATCCTTAGGTATCTTAAGCACACACCAAGCATTGGCCTTTGGTATCCCAAAGGAGCTATATTTGAATTAGTTGGCTATTCCTGATTCGGATTATGCCGGTTGTAAAGTTGATAGAAAGAGCACATCCGGAGGGTGCCATTTGCTTGGTAGATCACTTGTGTCTTGGTCCTCTAAGAAACAAAATAGTAGTGGCTTTGTCCACCGCCGAAGCGGAATACATTGCCGCCGGGTGCTTGTTGTGCACAAATTTTATACATGAAACAAACTTTGCTAGACTATGGTGTAGTTCTAGAAAAGGTACCTCTTTTGTGCGACAATGAAAGTGCGGTAAAACTTGCAAATAATCCGGTTCAACTACTCTCGCACCAAGCACATAGATATCCGCCATCACTTTCTAAGAGATCATGTTGCTAAAAATGATATATCACTAGAAGGTGTAAGAACCGAAGATCAATTAGCAGATATCTTCACTAAACCGCTAGATGAGGCTACATTTTGTAGATTGCAGAATGAGCTCAATGTACTTGATTTTAGTAACTTCACTAAAAATTGAGCTTGTGTTGTCCCTTGCATTCATTGTAATATACAACATGTTTAATTTTTGGTAATACATATAGGGCTTGTCTAACATGGTTAAGATAACCGTCGAAAAGCATGTGAAGAAGCTTAACCTTGGATCAAACTTGACAAGCAACTAGATTTACTTACAAGTATTGCATATGCATGGATATTGTTTTTGTCATTTTGTTCCATTTGCCCTCTTATTGCCTATTTTCTTAAAAAGAATTATAGCCTAAGGCAAAATATTTTGAAAAATATGAGGGTTTGAGATAGGTCACTCACATCAGTCCTAATTGGTGTTTATTTGGATCTTATTCAAGTTAGGGACTTGAATTAGGGAACAGGCAGCGTGAAGGAACTTTGAAGATTTGCTAGAAAAGGGTGACCGGACGCTGCACCGGACTCTGCAGTCCAGCGTCCGGTCAGTTCACAGGAGGTGAACTGCTGCTGAAGGAGTGACCGGACGCTGCGTTTGTGCGTCCGGTCAGGAAGGGATCCAGCATCCGGTCGATCTACATGGAGTTTAAGGCAACTGACCAGACCCTGCCTGCATCCGGTCATGGACCACTAGACGCGTCCGGTCATGATTCTAGAGAAATTGGACCTCTCTAGAATCGACCGGACGCTGGGTGGTAGCATCCAGTCGCTACCACCGGAGCATCCGGTCAGGGGATCTCGTGCGGCATTAGGACTCTTCTTTCGTTTCCTATTCTATCGCGTTGGGGGACCATATAACGGCTAGTGCCGTACCCTTTGCCGCATCCACCATGACCTAGCTCTAGCCTGAGCCGCCGCTAGATCGCCGTTGCTGCTCCCATGCAAATGCCGCCGGGCCTCCACCACCGCCGTGTCTGCCCTACTCTTCCTTGGGCCGCTCGTGCACCGCCGCAGCCATCGTTTCCCCGCGCCGAGCACCTTGCGCCACCGCAGTCGCGTGCCTCCCACGACCGTGAGCCATCGCAGCCGAGCCCATGCACCCGGCGCCGCCAGCCAACAAGCCAGCCTCACCGCGCCGCCGTCTGATCCCGTGCTCCAAGCGCCATCTAAGCCCTGCACTTGCCATGCCCTAGCCCTGCCTCCTCATTGGTAAGGCTATAGCATCCTCGTTGCTTGATCTTGAACCTTTCAATTTTCAATGCATTGACCTAAATCATCTAGGGCCACCGATTCTTCGAAGTGCTTCGCAAACCCTAACCCTAGCCGGTTCCAAGGTTCCCCGTAGTCACGTCTCTTCTTCTCTTGGATCATCGGTTCATCAGGTAGAAAGCCCGTCGCCTCAATTTCGTACCTACATTGCTTGCTTCCTAGGGTTTTCGCATCTATTAGATATATTGTATTTATTTGTATATCCATCTATTCCATCGTGCATCGAGTCGATGCTGTTGAGGTTCTTGTGGCAGTTGTCAGTTAACTCAGGAGCCAAGCTCACAAGTATGAATCAAGGCCAAGCCTCAGGAGTATCAGTTTGATAGTTGATCTTCGTCAGCGGTAGTTCATCTTCTTATCAGATCAGATGGCTCACACGAAGAATGTTGGGGGTGGTCTAGGAGATGACGATCAGAGGCCCCCGCCTCGCTTGTCTGCATGAACCAAAGGCAAGGCAACAAAGCAGGTTACATCTAAGAAGCGCAAGTACCCCGACGCAGAGACAGCGAGAGCAGCAGCAGTCGCTGAGGCCACAGAGCGTGCAGAGAGAGGCGGTGCTCGCAGTGGTGTTGTCATTGTAGATCCACAGCTCACACCAGCACAGAAGGCAACAGTTGAGGAGGCTGAGCGTCGTCATGGTGGTCCACCTAGGACTGTCATGATGGCAGGACGTCGACTGGCTATTGAAGAGTCTCGACCTCAGGGGGAGTCCTAGTAGGAGCCACAGCAGCAGCCCCCACCACTAGAAGCCTCAGCCCACTTAGGAGACTTAGGAGGGCCAATAGACCGAGGAGACCAAGCAGGCACCCCAGCTATGCCGCTATGGTCGTACCCATGCTACAGTTCCACCAAGGCTAGCTACACAGCGTAGGGGTTCACACCCATCGCCTAGACCACAGGGTCCGCCTCTAGTGGTACATCTTGACTTAGGGCAGCCATGGCTAGGTAAGGTTCGGCAGCTGAGGTTTGTTGAGTTTGAGGTGTGGTTCCCTACGAGGAGGGATGAGAGAGCAGCAGAGGGTTTCTACACGCCACTATAGGAGGATTTCTACAATGTTTATCTCAATAGTGGGGCAGTGTTCAGATCTCAGTGGGTATGCAGTATAGAGTCTATTGTGGCAGCAGTCGGAGAGCATATCCACCCCTACTTGTCATATTTGCTAGGGCTGACAGATCTAATTGGTCGGACAGGAGTGTATGTACCATCTTGGGTTCGGTAGTTCTACGACATCGCTCTATGTTGACCCGCATCATAACTTCATACACTTTGCATTCAACGGCAAGATTATAGGGTGATGAGTTTTAGGGCCTAGGAGATACTGAGGCTACAGGATCAGCCAATCAGATTGCATGAGGTATGTTATGGACAGCAGGAGCCTCCCAGGCATCCTCATGGAGGGATGGTGCCCCCTACAGATCTTGTGCGCCATTGCTTCAAGGAGCCCTTTGGTGAGGGGTCGAGGAGGAACCCCAGTGACCTTACTCCTATAGCTTGAGTGCTAGAGGCCATCATCAGGAGGACACTACTTCCCAGGTTGGGATACATAGAGGGTCTGACTCGCCTATAGCTCTGGATCCTCAATGCCCTGATGCAGTAGACTGTAGTTGATATCTGGGACCTCCTTCTATCAGAGATGGAGGATACTATCGCTGAGGGCTTCAAGGGTCACAGACAACTTCCATATGCACATTGGATCACCTTCCTAATACTTAAGGCTATGCAGGTTAGGACCCCTGAGATGGTTGTAGAGTACAAGGGTGCCACCACTGAGTTTCTAGCTTATAACATGGCACAGAGGATCAAGCACAGCACACCACAGGCACCTAATCAGCCTAGCCATCGTCTAGATATTCCAAAGTCAGCGGATTCCTCATATCATACAGGCTTCTCACCGGATTAGTTCAGGTGTCCCAATGGTTATCCTCACTAGTGGTAGCCCCGCAGTTCACACCATATCATACGGGCTTCTCACCGGATCAGTCTTCCTCGCTTTTTGTGCCTGACATGTCAGTCTCCAGGAGTCTTGGAGCATCCTTCAGTGAGTTGACTCGGCATGCCTACACCGCCACATATGCATACCACCGGTCCTTCTACAGCAGCCCCTATCGCCGTGACTACTCAGAGGCTCCCTTCGTCTATCGCCTCTTCTGATCCTACGACAGACATACTAGCAGCATCACAGGCCGCACCTACCCCAGCTCAGACCCAGACCGCTTCAGAGACACTTCCAGCCATAGAGGGTCAGTCAGTACAGAGCTCAGGGTCAGATGATGATGGTGCTCAGTTTCATCTTGCTCCACGTACTTTAGTGCCCGGCTTGTCCGCTGCAGCCCCACCGACCGACCCTTAGGTTTTGGTGTTTGATACCAAAGGGGGAGAGGGTTTGAGTATGTAGACTCAGGGGGAGCGACGTTTAGGGGGAGCTAGTTATCTATTATTAGCTTATTATATACATTTGGAGTTTCTATGAGTGTGATACATTATGCATCCATGTTTACTATTATATCTATGTGATGTGATATCTACGTGATTGTGATTTATGACATGTGTGCTCTCTACTTTGAATTTCTTTATGTCATATCACTTGTGCAATGCTCATTTGTCTTTGCTTCCGCGTTTATACTCCAATGCAAATGAGCTTTCTTATGTGTACTCTTGTTTAATTCATATATTTTGAGTACATCGTGTTGGCTTGGGTCATATAAGCTTGATTAACACTTTTGTTCTTATCGACAAAAGCTTATATGAACCAAGCCCATCAAAAACCTCACTCTTTCACATACTCGAGGTAGTATTGTCATCAATCACCAAAAAGGGGGAGATTGAAAGCATCTAGGCCCCATGTTGTGTTTCGAGTGATTAATGACAATAGAAAATTACTATGACTAACGTGTGTTTTGCAGAGGCAATTAAGTTAGGTCATGGTAATGGAGATTGATTGGGCAATCGAGGTGGTCATGCCCCTACGATGGAAATCATTTCGGTTTTCAAAGGATGGACGACAAGGTTAAGGATGACTAGTTCTAAGTGTCGATTGGAGTTGGAGAGACACTTAGAGTAGTTTAGGACTTTTGTTTTTCCTTTGGCCTATACTATTAAGGAGGGTATGGATGGGTAGCTTGACCTAGGTGAGTCTAGTGAGTTAGGTGTGGATGCACACTTGTTAAAACTAGCACTAGGTAGCTCCTCAATATGCCTAAGATCCATTGGAGCAAACTTCATTCACATATGATCGAGAGTTGGAAGTGAATGGAGGGTCAAATGCTAGACCGGACGCTGGCTCCGGTGCTGACCGGACGCTGGCCGTAGGGTTCGGTCAGTTCATTTGATCAAGTGACTGCATTCGGTGCGATCGGATGCTAGGAGTGGTCAAGTGACCGGACGCTGAAAGGCAGCAGTCCGGATCAACTCCAGTAAGGTTCCAGAGAAGGGAATCTATGACCGACGTGTTCGGTCAGTGCTGACCGGACCCTGGGGGTTCAGCGTCTGGTCGAGTATAGTAAGGTTCTAGTGAGGGTTTAATGCGATCCGGACACGTCCGGTCAGTGGTGATCATACCCTGCCAGCGTCTGGTCAACACATTATCACTGGAATACGGGTTGAACTAACCGGAGCGGCTAGTAAACATGATCGGAGCGTCCGATCACCCCGCAGAAGCTCATAACGGTTTGTTTTTAGGCTGCCTTATAAATAGAAGCTCCACTCGTGTGTGGAGTCACTTTTGCTCATTCCAACAGCTGAGAAACACGTTTATGAGTGCCAAGAAGAGCAAGGTCCTAGTGAGGTGATTGAAGATTCGTGAATCCAAGAGAGTAGCCTCATTAGTGAATCAAGAGTAGCCAAGTGTGCATCCATCTTCTCATTAGGCTTCGCATGGTCAAGTGAGAGTTCGTGCTTGTTACTCTTGGTGATCGCCATCACCTAGATGGCTTGGTGGTGATTGGGAGCTTGGTGATCACCCAGCGGAGCTTGTGGGTGACCCAACTCAAGTTGTGAGCGGTTTTGGGTGATTCGCTGTGATGGAGTGTTGAAGAATTCAACCTCGTAGAGAGCACTTGATCCTTGTGCGGATCAAGGGGGAGCTACACCCTTGCACGTGGTGCTCCAACAAGGACTAGTGGGGAGTGGCGACTCTCCGATACCTCGGCAAAACATCACCGCGTTCCTCTCTCTCTATTTACTTTGAGCAATTCAATACTTGTCTTTACATTCATAGAATTGCCATGCTAGAGTAAGTTTGGAATATAGGTTGCAAGTCTGGTGTGCATTAGAGTAATAGAAACACTTTTCTAGGCACAAGGGGTTAATTGGGCTAACCGTAGGATTTATTTATTACAAGAAAATTTAGAATTAGCCCTAATTCACCCCCGCCCAATTCACCCCCCCTCTTAGGCATCTTGATCCTTTCAATTGGTATCAGAGCCTCGTGCTCACATTTTTAAGCTTAACCGCTTAGAGCAAGATAGTCTCACGGGGATGGACCTCCTCCTATCTTTGAGGGAGATGACTTTCCATATTGGAAAATCCGCATGGAGGCGTACTTAGAAGCTCTAGACGTTGGTATTCTTAGAGTCGCCTCACAAGGCTTCCCAAAACCTCAGGATGCTACTAACCTACAAGGCGATGAGGTTAATTATGAAAAATGGAATGCAAAGGCTCGCAACACCATCTTTAGAGGCCTTTGCAAAGATGTGTTCAACCGCGTAAGGAACCACAAAGACGACTCATGCACTATGGTCGGATGTTTGTGCGCTCCATGAGGGAACCAAGAGTGAGCGTGAGGAACGCTGTCATCTTGTGATTAAAAAGCTAAATTCATTTGAGATGCTTCCCAAAGAATATGCTAATGAGATGTATTCATGTTTGAATATTCTTGTAGAGGAAGTCAATGGGCTTGGACTTACTCAAATGTCACCATCCTGACTGTTGTGAGAAAGATCTTGAGTGTCCTCCACTATTGATAAATATGGGCATATTGTGACCAGTGCTACACCAAGGTGATCTTTCCACCGCTACACCGACACAAATCTTGGGAAAGATCAATGCTCATGAGATGTACATGCACATCACTCCACAAGATGGCTCATCCGTCTACCAAGAAGAAAGAGAAGGACTTAGCATTCAAAGCTAGCCAGGACAAGGGCAAAGCAAGACTTGAGTATGAGAGCTCAAGTGATGATGAAGATGAAGATAAAAACCTTGCTCTCATGGTGAAGAAAGCCACCTAAGATGCTAAAGAAGCTAAACAAGAGTGGCATCAAGTTCGACGGCAAGAAGAAGAAGTTCTTCACAAGCTCTAGAAGAAAGCCAATCTCTAAATAGGATTGCTTCAATTGTGGTGAACTTGGTCATCTAGCTACATCAATGCCCTAAGCCCAAGAAAGACAAGTTCAAGAACAAGAACAAGGGCAAGAAAGATGATTCAAGTAATGAAGATGAAGATGAGAAGAAGAAGAACAAGCCATACAAGAAGAGAGATGGCAAAAAGGACTTCCACAAGAAGAAGAATAGTGAAAAGACCTACATTGTCGGTGATTGGCTCACGGACATTGAGGAACGCTATCAAAGGATGAACGACAAGGTTAAGGATGACTAGTTCTAAGTGTCGATTGGAGTTGGAGAGACACTTAGAGTAGTTTAGGACTTTGTTTTTCCTTTGGCCGTACTATTAAGGGGGGTATGGATGGGTAGCTTGACCTAGGTGAGTCTAGTTAGTTAGGTGTGGTGCACACTTATTAAAACTAGCACTAGGTAGCTCCTCAATATGCCTAAGATCCATTGGAGCAAACTTCATTCACATATGATCGAGAGTTGGAAGTGAATGGAGGGTCAAATGCTGACCAGACGCTGGCTCCGGTGCGACCGGACGCTGGCCACAGGGTCCGATCAGTTCATTTGATCAAGTGACTGCGTTCGGTGCGACTGGACGCTGGAGTGGTCAAGTGACCGGACGCTGAAAGGCAGCATCCGGTCGACTCCAGTAAGGTTCTAGAGAAGGGAATCTGTGACCGGACGCGTCCGGTCAGTGCTGACCGGACCCTAGGGGTTTAGCGTTCGGTCGAGTACAGTAAAGTTCCAGTGAGGGTTTAATGTGACCAGACGTGTCCGGTCAGTGGTGATCGGACCCTGCCAGCGTCCGGTCAACACATTATCACTGGAATGTGGGTTGAACTGACCAGAGCATCCGGTCAACATGACCGGAGCGTCCGATCGCCCCGCAGAAGCTCATAACGGTTCGTTTTTTAGGCTGCCTTATAAATAGAAGCTCCACTCATGTGTGGAGTCACTTTTGCTCATTCCAATAGCTGAGAAACATGTTTGTGAGTGCCAAGAAGAGCAAGATCCTAGTGAGGTGATTGAGATTCGTGAATCCAAGAGAGTAGCCTCATTAGTGAATCAAGAGTAGCCAAGTGTGCATCCATCTTCTTATTAGGCTTCGCGTGGTCAAATGAGAGTTCATGCTTGTTACTCTTGGTGATCGCCATCACCTAGATGGCTTGGTGGTTATTGGGAGCTTGGTGATCACCCGGCGGAGCTTGTGGGTGATCCAACTCAAGTTGTGAGCGGTTTTGGGTGATTCATCGTGACGGAGTGTCGAAGAATCAACCCGTAGAGAGCACTTGATCCTTGCATGGATCAAGGGAGAGCTACACCCTTGCGCGGGTGCTCCAATGAGGACTAGTGGGGAGTGGCGACTCTCTGATACCTCGGCAAACCATCGCCGCGTTCCTCTCTCTCTATTTTCTTTGAGCATTTACTTTGAGCATTTACTTTGAGCAATTCAATACTTGTCTTTACATTCATAGAATTACCATGCTAGAGTAAGTTTGGAACATAGGTTGCAAGTCTGGTGTGCGCTAGAGTAATAAAAATGCTTTTCTAGGCACAACGGGTTAATTGAGCTAACCGTAGGATTTATTTATTGCAAGAAAATTTAGAACTAGCCCAATTCACCCCCGCCCAATTCACCCCCCCTCTTGGGCATCTTGATCCTTTCAACAAGTACTTGGGATACTTATTTAGCTTTGCTATTCGGTTGTGAATTTTGCTATTCCTTGCTACTATATTGTGTCCTATCCAAGCTCCACTTTCTTCTAACCAAGTAGAGGTTCACCTTGCAACTGTTACACTCAAGCTACGACAGTATCACAAGTCACCGACCGATTCCACCGCCTGTTGCTTTGGTAAGAACACTTGTAAGACCGTGGTAAGACGCTTGAGAGTTGAGTGTCTTGTTTTTCCTTGTCCACAACCTAAGTAGTTGATAGGGATAATACTTTTGTGTTGTCTTTTGCTGTCTTCTAACAATGACAGGTTGTTCGTATCCATCAACTTATGATGGTATAGGTGCTGATGAGTACATAGAGTGGGAAATTGCCATCGATAATATTTTTGCTACTCGCTTTATGTGTCCAAGGAGGAAGGTAAAAAATGCAGCTAGTGTTTTACGACATTCTGCTTTATCTTGGTGGGAGTCTTTAGATTCTTCTGATAAACCTCAAACTTGGAATGATATGAAACTTCTTATGCGAGAAACCTTTGTTAATCCACCTCCTGTTTTGACTTCATATGATGAGGTGCACCATTTAGAGGAAGAATATATTGTTATTCCTCTTGCTATGACTAACCTTTTGCAGGATAATGTACATAAGTGAGAGGATGACATGGAAGAAAATGAGGAGCTCACAACCTCATATGCAAATTCAGAACCATCACTTCACAATGCACCTATTACTCCTGCTAAAAACACAGGTAATGCCCATGGTGCTACACTCACGGAAGGTGAAAATTGTCTTAATGTACTAAATTTTTCTACAAACCATGCTATCATAGAGCAATTGTTAGTGTAACCCTCTCTTGATTTATCTTTGTCCTATGATAATTTGCTTGATGTTCCTTGTGATAAAGATGCATTGGTTGATGATGCTTCAGTTTTACATGTTTTGAAACCAGTCATTTGTGCTAAAAATAAACATGTTATTAGTATTGATACTAAAACTAATGAGCTCAAACTATTGTCTTCTTTACATACTTTGGGTTACATTGAATTTGATGTTTTGTGTAACCTAGATTGTTTGGAGGAGAGCCTTTTTAAATATGCTAATTTGCCTTGGTTTTCTAAACACATATATCATGTTATTGGCAAATATAACAATAAGGGACAATATATGATACATCGAGTATACATTCGTAGTAATATGAATTTTCCTTTTTGTTGTACAAGATTATGAGCATTTAGAGGGCAACCATAATAATACAAACATTTTCTCATGTTCCTCAAAGAAACAAGTTTACTTCCAAGAAGGGGAGCATTGTTGGTTGCTACCTATGTCTGCTAGACCATCTATTCTTGCATTGTCTTTAGTTAGTTCTAATCTTTTGCAGGATACTTTTGCAGGATAGTATTGACATACATCGTGTGCATTCGGATCATATAGTCTATATGCTTGCTGAATTTTTTATGCGAGATGACATGCTACAAACTTGGAAACATGGTCATGTTTCTTCTCACAGTTATTTCAGTTCTCTTTGTTTTCGCAACCCTGTTCTCCTTTATATTGTGCATGATCAGTTTCAAGCACAATCGACACCGAGGATGGCTTTTCGTCAAGAAGGGGAGGATGATGAGGACATGACACCCATGCATATGATCATGTTTGGCATATGGTATAGAGGGGTAGGAGGCCAGCAAGGGTGTCCAAGTCAAGAAGGAGGTCCGAGGCTAATTCGGTTCGAGTCCCCGAGGTAGAGACCCAAAGCAACTCAAGTTCGAGTCTGTCTCGGCCACTAGGACCAGTCTACCTTAAACTGATCACCCAAGATGCATCTGGACTCCGTTTTTCAACGATCCACATATGGTTGGAAAGCTAATTTGATAAGGAAGCCAATCCAAGTGGTTTCACATCAAAAGACCTTCGGAATCAATGGGAATCAGTTGAAACAAGTCAGTGTGTAGAATCTGCCAGGGTGCTGCGACACCGTCTTTTGGTCCGTTGGACCATGTATCGTGTTTGAGCCCATTAGGGGCGTGTCCAGGGGGGGTGACGCCCAAGACTCTATAAATAGCAGCCATCGCTCTCCTTAGGGTTTGGGTTTTGTTTAGTTCTTGATTTTCTCGTGAAACAGACATCGTTTTGCTGCAACTGTGCCGCCAAGGTTGCTTGCTGTGAATCAGGGCCCCAGTTCTTGATCTTGTTCGCCTGTGGTAATTAGTCCTTTCGAATAAAGACTTGAACTCCTTATTTTCATAAGCCTCATATTTATTTGTAATTTCATATTGTGTTCATCCCGTTCTTGCTTGTGTTCTCGATTCGCTTGCAAGAAAGCCTTCTCGGCGAGGTCAATCGTGTTCGCGTGGTTGATAACCAACGGAGCAGTGGTGTAACAGTTGCGGGGGTCCGAATCAGTTTTGGTTCGAAGCCTAGATCGTGAACATCGAGTCTTCACCAATCGACGCTATCATACCTTTCGGAAGATCGGGCCTAGTCTATAGTCACAAAGAGTACCCAATGATTGTTTGTCAAGAAAATGTACCAATCGCACGAGCGTGTACTTGGCTTTAAAAAAACGAGTGTGTACTTAAAATGCATGTACTAATAATTTTAGGTCAACAAGTACTGAGACAACGCACCATAATATATATGATTATACTACGAAATAATACCTTATAGGTCAGCAATCTATAGTTGTGTATGTGGGTGATAAGCTATGTATATATCTTGATACCGACACGTCTACTAAACGTACCAAAGCCAGTGACCTTTTTTTCAAGAATCTTTCTAAGGACGAGATGCAAAATCTTGTTCCAAGATTTCGTTGTACTTTGTTAAGTATCCATATGATAGACTATGCATATCCTATAAAATCATGACGTGTCTAGAACAATTGAGACTACTGTGTTTTTTTCAATGGTTTTTTTTGCTTCTGAGCATGACACTTAGATGGATGCTTGAAGATTTTCATAGGTGAAAAAATAACAACTACGAGAGCAATTCATAGTTATGCATTTAATGATCTAGAATTTGTTGTATAATAAAATTCTAATGCATCCACTAAAATCATGTTAGAAGTTCATGATGCACAATGTCTTTGTTAGTAGTTACATAACCGCAATTTACAAGATTGAATTAAACTAAAAAATAAATGTTGATTCAGAAATCTACAATTTTATTTCCATGTGATGTGTTATTATTGATGGCGGGGAAACGGCAGCTATGACCCGCCTCCACGTCAGCAGAGACAAATTTGGTTTTGTTTTAATTTATATGGAACAAAAGAAAACGAGCAGGTATTGCAAGTCCGTACTTCCATAATTCTTATTTTTGCATAAAAAATATGTTAATTGCATCTCCATAGAGAACACCACCTGATTAAGAGTTCCAACATGAGTACATGAAAAATAAGATTACATCATATGGCTTCCTATTACAAACTACAAAAGAAAACAAAGTCTTCAGTCTTGTAGCTACAGATGGATGAATTTGTATGCTTGGCATACACTTGAACTTGACGATTGTCATTTCTTTTAAGCATGACAATTTCATTTGTTGAGGAACTAACATATACTCCTTATACGATTGGTCGCTAGTTTGCTTAGCTTTCTAGCGACCCATGATATGCATGTATTTAATCTATGCAAAAACATTTATGAATATCTTATTATTTGTTCAGATCATGATATGGCGCTAAATTTAGCTAACTCAGCATGGAGCATCTTGATCATGCCACATACACATATACGACCAGGAGTAAATGATTTGTTTGTATGCCGGATATTTCTTTGGTGCATAATATCATGTATGTATGCACGTAATTTACTTTGGAGACTAAATTTGACACAGTCTTTTTGGATCATTTAAGATCATGATTTAGCATGTTTGAGATGCCCGTTCATGGATGTATTCAGTATATAGTGCAATCTTTCATTTGAGCTAAGCCAAAGTATTTATTTTGCCATGGCCTAGAAAGAAATGTTTGCATCATCGACTCTGCCGAGGTACGTGCAATTAATTTATTTTATCAAGGTTAGCATGCATACTCATAGTATGGCACGATGCTATTAATTTGATATATTTTAATGGCTTAGCTAAACATGACCTTTATGGGTGCAATCAGCAAAGATGCAACATTTAATTTATTCATGATGCTAGGAACCTAGCCTGGAGAGCCTATGCCGTGCATAGATGACATGTGTGGAAATTATGATGAACAAGACAAAGCCTATTTAGTTTGGGCTTAAGGTCATGTGTTTGTAACATTTCGTTATTTTATTTTACCAAGGTGCCGCAGCATAGCACTAGCGGGTCATGACATGGTATTTGGCACGAAGAAACTAATTTTCTTCAGTTTCTTATTTATTTAAATCCACCTAGTTTTGGGTGAATGCAATGTAATTAAGATGCAAGATGCTTGTAATCTTTACGCTAGCCTTTGCTTCTATTTGCATGGTGCGGCAGATGTGACAGTTTTGATGCAACCCTAACTTAGCATCTTGGTGTGCTCGGCTTTGTACTTTAATTTGATTATGTCGCTGTAAATGAAAAACGAGGCATGCAAGACAAGTTTTGGCTTTGTGCAAGGGAGGTGCAAGCTAACGAAGCATAACATGCACAACCTTTTCTTTTGTTTATTTATGACTTGATTATGTGGACACATGATCCTTGATGACTGTGCGGCATGCAAGGTTTGTGTAAACAGCGGATGCTGGCCAGAACTAATGGCACATTACATGATATGCATGCCTAGCTAATGGACTGAATATGCAGTACGTTATCAATGTCTTGTTTTTATATAATTTCATTTGCACATATGATTGTTTCTTTGATTTGATAGAAACCCATGCATGATCTTTCTTCACGGTAGAAGCATGCGAGTTCTTTATTTTCTTTGATGTATGATAAGAACGGGCCGGCGTTGCCATGGCCAAAACACATGTAGATTTGTTTGGATATGGAGCCGATTCGCGTCCGTATCAAATTTACCAGTGAACCGTGTGGAGCCAAAGCGCGTCCACCAATTTTGTACCAAGAACCTTTAACTGGCCTGGAGCCAAGATCACGTCCAACCGAATTTTCACCATGAACATAACCGGGGTGGAGCCAAAGCGCGTCCGACCCTAATTTTCAACCATGGGATGAAGCCAAAATGCATCCAAACCCGCATTTCACCGAGGCATATTTGCTGCTTTTTTACACCTTCACCGAGGCATATCGCCCCATGCGCAAAGCGTGGTTGTGGCACTGTTGGCCGACCTTTTTATCGGGGCTTGTAGCCCATGCGCATAGCGCAACCATCACCATTTGTTTTACCTTTTACCGGGGTAAGACTCATGTACAATGCTCATCCGCAGCCTCATGAGTCAGCCATTTATCAGGGAGATAGGACTTGCTGATGAAGTCCCGTGAAGATCAGAGACCAAGAGAGGAATCATAGGAGCGCCATGCAGCCGCTCACCTTGTTGTCGATCTTGAGCCAGAGCAGCTTCACGTGGCGAACGCCACAGGGAACTCCTAGGCCGCACCGGTAGCCTGACAGCGGCGCTTCTGATACTCTGGAGCAGCAGCCGTAGCAGTGCTTCCACTCTCTGCTCACATGGCAACAGCCTAGCGGTGCTTCGCTTTGGGCGGTGGTGAGTGGTGATCCCGGCCGCCTGACAGGCGCTTCTTTGTGTCTACGCTAGCCTGGCAGCACTTTCAAGTGGGGAGCCGGGGGGCTCTTGAACTATCACCGTGGCCTGCTATATATAGAGCAGAGCGAGCAGCCAGTTCCTGAGCAATTTGGCGCTCTTTTTCATTTGATTATGCGGTGCTGGGCGCCTTTGTTTGAATTGCTGAGCACGCTGATCGTGCGGACGTGGAAGTTGCATATGACCCGGTCTCGCGGCAGCGAATAGGAGACCTGACCGACGCTTGACTCTATTTGAATGTGTAAAGCGCGCTCAGGAGCTGCCTCCTTCGCTTGGCAACTGGCATTTGGACCATTTGTTTATTCATTAACTGAAATGATTAAGGAGAATATGAAATAGCTTATTTCCTAGCCGGCGTGCATGTACATGCTATACGCTTGCTGTGTATGTACCACACACAGTACTTGCATGGCCATGTTTTGATTATCCCATGTGTATGTATATGCGTGTATGTATTTATGGGACATGTGATTGTCGTGCTTTTGTTTATTTGTCAAGACGTGAACAAGCTCATGCTTATATGTACATGTGTGTCTCCTTTTTCTTTTTACTCCATCTTCTTTTCCTCTTCAGCGATATTATATTATTGCTTATTTGCATATATCATATTCATATAAAACTTGATCATCTATACCATTTTATTTAATATGGTATAAATGTTTTCACACATTTTGGGTATGCCAAAATTGGTGTCAACAGATGCCCCCTCGGGGTCCTGGATGAGAAAACTACTTCGTATATGCTGACTGGATCCGGAGCTCGAAACTTGAGATTTTTTTTATTTATGATCTCGCTTTTTTCTTTTTGGAAACATATTTTGGAGCACTTGATTCACACGGAGATTTGCGCATATAAATGACATTTATCAAGCAATGACGTATAGTCTCACATTATATTGATCTTTATATCATACTCTTGGAGGACATAACATTTTAAATGTTTGTTCCATGGTCACAGTTTAAATTTAAGAACTTTACATTTTTTTTGTTGCATTCAGTTTAAACTCATGATGCATTGAAGATACATTGGGGGCATTTGTTTATTTTCATGCCAACAGTTTAGGCTCATGTCGCAATAGAGCATCTTTTTTATATATTTTCTTTTTAGCTTCAGTTCATGATCATGAAGCTATGGAACATTTCTTCTTCTTTTTTCTTGCTTACAGTTTAGGCTTATGAAGGAGCATGTTTTTTTTCTCTTTTGTGTGCTAACAGTTTAGGCTCATTTAGCAGTGGAGCTTCATTTTTTTTGTTTCAGTTTAAACTCGTGAAGGAATTGAGCCTTGTGATTTCTTTTTCTTGATGCTACAGTTTAAGCTCATGAAGCAATGGAGTATTTTTTTTTCCTGACTGCTACAGTTTAAGCTCATGAAGCGATGGAGCATTATTTTTTTCTTGATGCTATAGTTTAAGCTCATAAAGCGATGGAGCATTATATACATATTTCTCTATGCATAGTAACGCTTTAGAAATTTTCCATTTATCGGCGGTAGGCAATTTTCGCCATCAGGAGATATGAATTTTATAAGCTGCCACTAGAGTAGACATCCTTCACAATATAAGGACCTTCCCATTTAGACTCGAATTTGCTTTGCATTCGATGAATAATATTCATAGGCCGAATGACTGCTAGAAACCAAATCCCCTTCTTTGAACGACCTCCTTCTTATGCAGCTTATCAAAAGCTCGAGACATTCTAGCTTGGTATGCCTCCAAGTTTTGCAATGCACGAAGACGTTTTTCTTCGAGGTTGTCTAGTTCCCTTAGGCGTAATTTCGCTGATTCATCTTCATTGAGTTCTTCTTGGATAGCAACTCTTAAGGAGGCAATTTGCACCTCCTAGTGGCAGGACCGCCTCTCCTCCATACACAAGTGAGTAAGGAGTCATTTTCATTAGGCGTCCGAGTCATGGTCCTATATGCCCACAAGGATTCGAGTAACTTTTCATGCTAGTGTCTCTTATTTTGTGTGACCATCTTTTTAAGCAACTTGCATAGCACTTTATTGAATGCTTCTGCTTGACCATTAGCGGCTGGATTATAACCTGTGGAGAAGTGATGCTTAATTTTGAATTTAGCACACATCTTCTCTATTTGTCTATTTTTAAAAGACGTGCCATTATCAGATATCATTTGGGCTAGAACCCCAAATTGATACATAAGATTCGTTCTTATAAAGTTTTCAATATTTTTTGCTTTGACTTCTTTTAGTGCTACAGCTTCTGTCCACTTAGAGAAGTAATCAGTTGTGGCAAGAATGAATTTGTGTCCCTTAGAAGACGGGGGATTTATTGGCCCAACTACATCCATTCCTCACATTTCAAAGGGCCAAGACATATTAGTCGGATGTAATGGTTCATGGGGCTGATGTATGAAATTACCATGTATTTGGCATTCATGGCATTTCTTTGCAAATTTCATAGAATCATCAAACATTATAGGCCAATAATAACCTAAATGTCTTGGTTGGTAGTGTAGCTTGGGCCCAGATTGGTGTGTGCTAGCACACTTCAGAATGTACTTCATTCAAAGCTTCAATTACCTCATTACTCGTAAGGCAGCGAAGTAAAATGCCATTACGTGAACGCCTATAGAGCGTGTCGTTTATACAAGTATAATTCAGTGACCTCTTTTGAATCCTAGACCTTTCACCTGAGATCTAGGGGCAAATATCCATGAAGGAGATAATCGAGAAAAGGTGTTCTCCAATCACCCTATCTCAATTTCGTACGTATCTATAGCCATGGCTGAAGTAGATGGTATGTCCTCTTCCTCAGTAAGTATGGGGAGGACTCTTCGTTCCTCTAGGTGAACATTCACAGTTTGATACGGATTTAGTGACATGCTAGCAGCTAAGCTTGCCAATGCATCTGCTTTCTCATTTTGACTTCTTACAACATGTTGAATTTTCAAATCAGCATACAGTAGCCATTAGTTCTTTGCCTTCCAAAAATATGGCAAAAGCCCTTGTTTTTTTACCGTATATATTCTCAACAATTGGTTAATTATTAATTAGGAGTCTCCATATACAGAGAGTGTGTTTAAAGCCCATATTGTGAGACATTTCAAGCCCGATAATTAGAGCCTCATATTCAGCAGCATTATTTGAAACCACTGAAGTTAATGTGAAGGAATATGGAAGTATTGCTTCGTTCGGTGTGACAAACACAACCCCTGTGCCTACTCCTGATTTCCAGCAAGCACCATCAAAATACATTTGTCATGTAGGATTGGACACCGTAGTGGTGAAGACTACCTCATCTGGCAGATCATCATCAATGGGAAAGTCATCAGGTATGGGATGTACGACTAGAAAATTAGCCAAAGCTTGACCTTTAATGGCTTTTTGAGGCACGAACACAATATCAAATTATGAAAGGAACGTCGCCCACTTCGCCAATCTACCAGATAATGTCATTTTATTTAAAATATGTCGGAGTGGATCAGCTCTCAAGACAAGTTGTACTGTATGTTCTAGCATGTAATGGCAAAGCTTTTGTGCTGCAAATACAAGTGCCAGGCATATTTTTTTCTATATCCGGATAATTGCACTCTACCCCCTGTAGGGTGTGGCTTAACTAATATAGGGAGACTTCTTTCCTTGAATCATTGGTTTGTGCCAAAAGAGCGCCTAATGAAGTCGGCATGGCTGCCGTATAGAGGATTAATGGTCGTCCTTTAATTGACGCGCTTAAGACAGGAGGATTTGTTAAATATTTTTTTATGTCCTCGAATGCATTTTGGCATGCTTGATCCCATTGAAACGGGACTCCTTTCTTCATGAGCCAGGAAAAAGGTTTGCACCTCCTGGACAGGTTTGAGATGAACCTTGTAATGTACGCTAAATGGCCTTGGAGGCTCTTTAATTCATGCAAGTTTGTTGGTCGAAGGCATGTCGACATTTGTGTTTATTTTAGTAGGGTCAATTTCAATGCCACGCTTGGTGACTGTGAAACCAAGGAATTTTCTCGAAGATACTCTGAAGGCACACTTTATAGGATTCATCTTTAATTTATGTTTTCTAAGGCGGTCAAACACCATTTCCAAGTGTTTTAAGTGATCTTTCCCGCACTTAGATTTTACAACAATATCATCTATATAGCACTCAACAATTTCATACAACAACCCACCAAGGACAATCGTCATTGCACGTTGATACGTGGCGCCTGCATTTTTTAATCCGAAGGGCATCACTTTTAACAATATATGCCCTTGGATGTATGGAATGTTGTTAACTCCTCATCTTCTGGCAACATTTTTATTTGGTCATAACCAGAGGAAACCATCCATGAAGGAGAATATTTCATATCCCATAGTGGCATCAATAAGGATTTCAGAGATTGGAATTGGAAATTCATCTTTTGGACATGCTTTATTTAAATCTCTAAAATCCATACATACACGGATCTGCCCATTTTTCTTTTTTGTGGGCACGATACTAAACACCTATTTGGGGTATTTCACTTATCAGATAAACCCAACAGTTATGAGTTTATCAACTTCAGCTTCTATTTGTGGGAGAAGTTCTGGACGATATCTTATTTGTCCTTGCTTCACCGGAGGAACATCTTTTCGAACGGCCAATTTGTGCACAACAACTGTTGGGTCTAGACCTGGCATTTCTTCATAAGACCAAGCAAAGACATCTCTATTTGCAGAAAGAAATTGATGTGGACAAGTATAACTCAACCTCAACTATGATTCAACAGTTTGTTACAGCTGTACTTGCAAAACTAGGCCATGTTTCTGCATCCTTATTCCATATCAGTAGAAAGATATTGAAGTCTAGTTTCCAACACAACAAAAGGTGCATCTTTTGGACTTCCGAGCTAAGAGTTATGATCGTTTTAGTGGAAGGTGCACATGCAGCCCAGCACCTGCGCGAGAATTGAAGAGATTGCTTGAGTTCCTACTTCAGTTAGCCAAAAGTAAAGAGGACCTTTGGTATGGTGGTTAGCACCCAGATTAAGTGTCAACTTTTTGCATACTTTTCATCATTGTATAAATACCCATGTAATCCTTCTATGTAAGAGTCTCTTTTGGTTAAAATATAGCCACCTTGTGTGTGTGTTTCTCCTCTCATGGAGAGAATATTTGGAATCTTTGGTAAGGCATGAGTGCTTTGCAACATTCGTTCTTTCGACTCCTGAGGGGGTTGTAGAACATCGAACTTCGGTTCACCCAGTTCGTGCCTTCATGTCTATATGGCGTGATTGCGTGGACTGGTTTTGTCGGTGTATGGAAGGGTGGATGTCTCGGCAGTTCGTCGCGGGTGCAAGATCTCGTGGTGCGCTACCTCTCCATCAGGTCATGCAATGATAGTTATCAAGTTTACTTATGCTCCACCATGAAGATTGGACCATACAAGTTGCAGTCATGTGTTCCATACACGTACTCACATCATTTGGTATTCAGAGCCTTGGTTGTCATGGTGTGAGCTGATTATCCTTACAAGCTTTCTTCGCAGATTGGTATTCAATTCCTAGATAGTGTTGAGTCAAGTCAGAATGCTGATAGGGTGCCTTGAGAGATTTAAACATTGGTTTCCTCTCATTGTGTCGGGTCAATTTGATGGTTTGGTTCTCACTATATGGAGTTGTTCTCAGTTTGCGCTTGAGTTTGTAGTTATCTTGCATCGTCAAGCCTTGTTTTTTTTGTTCTTTCTTGAGTCAAGTTTCCAATAATGTTCGTCCAATGTTGATGCTACGAGCATGAGTCGAGGACGACTCGTTTCGAAGGGAGAGAGAATGATGTGGACAAGGATAACTCAACCTCAACTATGATTCAACAGTTTGTTACAGCTGTACCTGCAAAACTAGGCCACGTTTCTGCATCCTTATTCCATATCAGTAGAAAGATATTGAAGTCTAGTTTCCAACGCAACAAAAGGTGCATCTTTTGGACTTCCGAGCTAAGAGTTATGATCGTTTTAGTGGAAGGTGCACATGCAGCCCAGCACCTACGCGAGAATTGAAGAGATTGCTTGAGTTCCCACTTCAGTTAGCCAAAAGTAAAGAGGACCTTTGGTATGGTGGTTAGCACCCAGATTAAGTGTCAACTTTTCGCATACTTTTCATCATTGTATAAATACCCATGTAATCCTTCTATGTAAGAGTCTCTTTTGGTTAAAATACAGCCACCTTGTGTGTGTGTTTCTCCTCTCATGGAGAGAATATTTGGAATCTTTGGTAAGGCATGAGTGCTTTGCAACATTCGTTCTTTCGACTCCTGAGGGGGTTGTAGAACATTGAACTTTGGTTCACCCAGTTCGTGCCTTCATGTCTATATGGCGTGATTGCGTGGACTGGTTTTGTCGGCGCATGGAAGGGTGGATGTCTCGGCAGTTTGTCGCGGGTGCAAGATCTTGTGGTGCGCTACCTCTCCATCAGGTCATGCAACGATAGTTATCAAGTTTACTTATGCTCCACCATGAAGATTGGGCCATACACGTTGCAGTTGTGTGTTCTCTACACGTTCACACATCAGAAATTTATGGTATTCTTCCTTACTTTCTTTAGATATATGTTTACTAATGTAGACTAGCCGGGGGTCGTCGTCCGTGCCGATATTAATTTCTTCCAACTCATCAACAGTTGGTTGATTTCCATCTTCTATTTGTGGAGATGCTTCCATAGCATCAATAGGTTCGGCAGAGGTCATATTAACTTCATAGCCTAACCCATATTTCTCTTCTTTTAATGCTTGATCTTGGTGTAGGGCTTCAAGCTAAGCCTGGGACATCAACTTTTCAAATGGTGCGAGCTGTCCTCGGCCATCGCATAAAGAAGGACCGGTAGAAATATCATAGCCCATTTGTTGCATAATATAAAGAACTTTGTTGTCATATAAAGAGATAGGTAATGTTTTATTATCTTTATTTAACAAAGTGACCTGTGTAGCCAATTTACTCTTATTATCCCTTTCAATTTGTGCTTGTTTTATTTTATATTGCACCAAAGGAGGTAAAGGAGTTGGAAATGAAATACCTCTATTTTGAGAGGGTTTACTTCTGATGTGAAATATCAGATCGCCTTCCGTCCTTTGATTGCTTGGTATGTATTGGTATATCTTTCAGCTTGATGAAGACTTGACATCTTCTATCTTTGGGATATTTTGTTCTAACGGCAATGATGATTTTGGTTTTGAGACTTTATCAATAGGCTCAAAATAAAACTTTACATCAGCATAGAAGGATTCTACTATAGTGAATGGCTTTTTATCAACAAAAATCCTTACTACGCTCCTAAAGGATCTTTATACTTGATGCATTGATGGAGAGTAGATGGAACAACTCCATTTTCATGCAGCCATGGGCGACCGATAAGAACATTATATGAGGTAGCCGCATCAATCACATGGAAGTATACATATGTCATAAGATCTTCAAACTTTAGAACTAGAGATATGGTGCCCAATGCTTCTTGACCAGCTTGGTTAAAGCCATGAATAACAATATTTGAGCGACATAGGTCTCCATTAGAATACCCAATCTTTCTAAGAGTGCGCAAGGGTAACAAGTTTATGGCTGAACCACCATCAATCATTATGCGATTAATGGGGAGATCATTGATCTCGCCGAACATAAGAAGGGGTCTGTTATGCTTTTTATTTCCTAACAATAGATCCACATCATTGAATGTAATACATTGAGTTTGGGATAATTTTACTTCTGCTTGTGAAACCTCAACCCTATAATATTTAGGGAAGGAAAGTGCAGTAATAAATGCATTTCACAAATCAGAAGAGAGACACAAAGCATCATACACAGAAAGCATAGTCGGTATTCTTTTCAAGTGCGAGATTACATCATACTTGACCGACACATTAGGAGTTTGGTCAGTCGCATCATTCGGAGTTACATTTATGGGATTTCTTTGTTGAGGAGATGGCCTAGGTAGTTGACGGCCTGATCTAAGCTGAACTTCCTCAACTTTGGGTGCCTCTTCTTCAGAGAAGTGAAGAGACTCCTCATCATCTTCAAAAACTCTGATGGGGAAAGCAGCATATTCTTCGAGGGGGTTGTCCTCGTGCTTCTTTATATTTTGGTAGAAGCGTGGGCCTTCGCCCTTTTCCATCATTCGTCGGAGAGCAAATAGTCTTGAAAGTTGCTGTCGACGCTCTCCTGATCTTTGGGAACCTAAAGGTTCACATTTTGGGGTGTGGATCCACCAAAGGAAAGCCTTGCCTTCGTGTTGGTGCTTAGCTTGCTATTGTGGATGCCCAGAGAAAGACATATTAACATGCTCAGGTTTTGATATCATATATCGATCATAAGTTGGCCACATTTTTGGAGTTGCACAACTCACCGGATCACTTTGAAAAGTGGCGACATTTGACGTAGCCGTTTTCTTTCCATTTGTCATGCTTTTGAGTAGATCGGCATCTATGGTGCCTTCATCTATGAGCTTTTGTATCATGTTTTTTACCACAAAACAATCCTTGAGCTTATGACCCAAGATGTGATGAAAGTGACAGAAATTTGGCTCATCGAATTTAGCAGCTTCTTCCGGCCTTTTTGGTTTGGGGTGCTCTATGAGTTTCAACTCCTGTAGGCCCATGAAGAGATCCCCCACTTCTTCATCGGGGAAAGAGTACTTCTGATTTTGACGCTCGCTAAGAGTTGGCCTTCTAGGAGCTAGTGCACCCCCCTTTGCTTGGTAATCTTGTGACGGTGCCCCTAGTTTGGGACTTTTGCGGATCCACCATTGCCTCCATGGCCTGCATTTGCTTCGACTTAGAAGATGTGGGCTTATCTCGCATGTTGTTTTTGTCCAATGGCCCCTTGTTGAACGTCCTCAGCGGACAAGACATGTGATGGATATAATTCTCTATGTCTATGGCCTTTGAGGACAGCTCTTCAAAAGTTATTGGCCTTACACCCTGTAGGTGAATGGCCATGTTCGGGCTCAAGTTATTCATACACATACGAACTACTTCTGGTTCGATGATTGGCTATGGGAAGTGGAGGCTTAAATTCCTCCACCTATTGATGAAATCCACAGCTTTCTCATTTGGCCTTTGTAAAGTTTGAGTCAGCTCAGTTATTCCCACCGTCCTTTGAGTGCTATAAAAGTGCTCTAGGAAGGCGTCTTGCATTTGTTCCCATGTACAGATGGAGCCAGGTGCCAACTTGCTATACCATGTGAAAGCTGGACCCGATAATGTTTGTACAAATTGACGGAGGAGAAGAGCTCCATTGTGGGCTGTATCTTGACACGCAGCAAGGAAATGGGCCACATGTTCATGTGGTGATCCGGTCCCATTAAATTTACTAAATTGTGGTTGGTGATAGTTGTTCAGAAATGGTACCATGTCCACCTCCGGCGGATATGGTTTCACATACCCCGGATGTATGGAGTAATGTGTTTGCATATATTGAGCTTTTACACCTTCAAAAATCATCCTCTGTATGGATTCGAGTGTAATTTTAGGTTGGGATGGGGATGGGGACCATTATGACTAGTTGAAGCATTCACATCACTTGTACGATTTCTGGTGTTGGCCACCTACTCACAGAGCGCAGCCAACTCTGCTTCTTTGTGTTGCAATGCAGCCATCATTTGGTTCATCTGCTCTTCAACAGATTGACCCTCATTTGTGACAAGCACTTGTTGAGCATCGCCTGGCTCACTCTCACTATGAGGAGATGGTGAGCCATCCTCACTTAAGGCTTGTGGATCTTCACCATTTAGTGGGTTTGGATTAGCCGAGCCTGCAGTATCCAATAATTCATTTTCAAAGTTAGAATGATCATCAAATAGGGGGTTATAAGACCCTACATAGATAGTATTATTTCTTGAATTACCAGAGTTTGTTAAGCTTCGAGTCACCGGACGATGACCCATCGGAATTTGTTTGTGAGGCTTCTTTCTTTTGAAGTGTGTAGAAGCGGAGGAAGTATCACTCGTGTTGTAGGCTGCTTCCTCAACACTCACCGGCATTGAAGAGAATACCTCAAAACGGTTGCTTGAGGCTCTTTTATGAGGAGGCCGATAAGCTAGTGTCGTTGTATCTTCCACTCTTGGAGTGGCTTCTTTTATTTCTCCTTGGGTGCCACTAGCATGGCTTGATGACGCGTCCCCTCATACCCAACTAGACGTGGAGTCAGTTGGTATTGCCATCTCCCTTTGCTTTAAGCTGGCACGTCTTGCACATACATTGGCAACCTGCTTTGCATATCTCCCTCGCCTCGAGTTCCTTTTTATGAACTCTTGATGCTCGGGTAGTTTGGCCAAAGTTTTAGCACGTCGCATGATTTCACCCTCAATATTATCTGAGGATGTGGATGCTCCAAGCAACAAGCTCCTTAGGTCCTAGCATATGGCCCTTTCGATGGAAGCCTAAAAAGCTTGCCTCGTAGCATTTTGGATCCTGTGATATTCCCTGCTTTGTTGAGCCAAAATTGAATCACAAACATGAGCACATTATGCATTAGTCATAGAGTCAATTGCATTACTGAAGTTGGCCCATTCTTGAAGGATTTTGAGTTGCCGTCAGGTGGTGTCGCTTTGGAGACATAGAATCTTGTACAGAAGGTCATGATGGTGCCACCTCTGATGATATAGGATCAGAGAGTGTCATAGCCAGATCAACATGTCCCCTCTTTATATCATTGAGGGAGAGGTGAATCCCTTGCCACCGAAGATCACGCTTAGGTAGATCATTGCTGGGATTATAGACCAATGTGTGGATAAACTCAGGAGCTTCTGCCCGAAGTTGGCTTTTTGTAGATGAATCACTTTCAGTGGATGACATACTATATTCTATCGCCACGACCTTTCCTTTGTTGGAAGGACGCGGGTGATCCATTTCTCCCACCGCTGTAGCCCTTCCTTTGTTGCAGGGCTATGGACGTTGAGGTTGATCCTGCAGCACTATCCCTCTATTTGGAGGTGGGAAAGCTATTGTCAATGCATTCTTTGTCGGAGGTGCCCCTAGTATGCTTGGGGCAGGTTTGGAGGAACCAGCCCCCAACTTATCATGAGTAATTGAAGGTGGCATTTCCCCCTTATCTTTGGAGTCGATGAAGAGGACATCATTGGTGGCGTCGACTTGGTTGGCGACACCATTTTGGCATAGATAGACCACTCCCCAAGCGTGGCGAGGTAGAACTTTGGTGCCATCTTGGAACTAGGGGACTTGGTGCTCTTGGGCTTGGATGAGCCAGGAGCAACCACATTGGATGATGTGGCCTTGCGCACACTGGTAGCGCACTCATTGGAGGCCATCATCCTTGCTTTGGCAGGAACTCTTCTTGCCCGTTGCTTTGCGGCTTTGGACATGACAGGGATGAACCCTTCCTCAGGCTTGGAATTGACCTCTTGGTCATGAGCAACTACAGCCGGCGACGCAGTTGTAGTGTGGAGTGAACCAGCACTGTTGGAAGCTTGAACGAGACCCATGGGAACATCGACCCAGAGGGAACCAATGCGGATCGTGATGAAGTCTTGAACACGTTCGGCCATACCTTCATATAAGAAAACCATATATGAGTTTTCTTGAATGCAAATATGAATGCGCGTATAATTTCATTTGACAATTTAGGTCAAATCCATATGATGCAACCATGTCAGAACTCAAAGATGAGGGGAGAAGTAGGTCCCACCGAACGTGCCAGAATCTGATGGTGGGAAAACGAGCAGCTATGACCCGCCTCCACGTCAGCAGAGACAAATTTGGTTTTGTTTTAATTTACATGGAACAAAAGAAAAAGAGCAGGTATTGCAACTCCGTACTTCCATAATTCTTATTTTTGCATAAAAAATATGTTAATTACATCTGCGTAGAGAACACCCCTGATTAAGAGTTCCAAAATGAGTACATAGAAAATAAGATTACATCATATGGCTACCTATTACAAACTACAAAAAAAAACAAAGTCTTCAGTCTTGTAGCTGCAGATGGATGAATTTATATGCTTGGCATACACTTGAACTTGACGATTGTCATTTCTTTTAAGCATGACAATTTCATTTGTTGAGAAACTAACATATACTCCTTGTACGATTGGTCGCTAGTTTGCCTAGCTTTCTAGCGACCCATGATATTCATGTATTTAATCTATGCAAAGTATTTGTGAATATCTTATTATTTATTCAGATCATGATATGGTGCTAAATTTATCTAACTCAGCATGGAGCATTTTGATCATGCCACATACGCATATACGACCAGGAGGAAATGATTTGTTTGTATGTCGGACATTTCTTTAGTGCATAATATCATGTATGTATGCACGTAATTTACTTTGGAGACTAAATTTGACATAGTATTTTTGGATCATTTAAGATCATGATTTAGCATGTTTGAGATGCTCGTTCATGGATTTATTCAGCATATAGTGCAATCTTTCATTTGAGCTAAGCCAAAGTATTTATTTTGCCATGACCTAGAAAGAAATGTTTGCATCATCGACTCTGCCGAGGTGCGTGCAATTAATTTATTTTATCAAGGTTAACATGCAGACTCATGGTATGGCACGATGCTATTAATTTGATATATTTTAATGACTTAGCTAAACATGACCTTTATGGGTGCAATCAGCTAAGATGCAACATTTAATTTACTCATGATGCTCGGCACCTAGCCTGGAGAGCCTATGCCGGGCATAGATGACATGTGTGGAAATTATGATGAACAAGACAAAGCCTATTTAGTTTGGGCTAAGGTCTTGTGTTTGTAACGTTTGGTTATTTTATTTTACCAAGGCGCCGTAGCAGGATAATTAGCACTAGCGGTCATGACAGTGGTATTTGGCACGAAGAAACTAAATTTCTTCAGTTTCTTATTTATTTAAATCCACCTGTTTTGGGTGAATGCAATGTAATTAAGATGCATGTAATCTTTACGCTAGCCTTTGCTTCTATTTGCATGGTGTGGCAGATGTGACAGTTTTGATGCAACCCTAACTTAGCATCTTGGTTTGTTCAGAGCTTGTACTTTAATTTGATTATGTCGCTGTAAATGCAAAGCCAGGCATTCAAGACAAGTTTTGGCTTTGTGCAAGGGAGGTGCTAGCTAACGAAGCATAACATGCACAACCTTTCTTTTGTTTATTTATGACTTGATTATGTGGACACATGATCTTTGATGATTGTGCGGCATCCAAGGTTTGTGTAAACAGCGGATGCTGGCCAGAACTAATGGCACATTACATGATATGCATGCCTAGCTAACGGACTAAATATGCAGTACGTTGTCAATGTCATATTTTTTATATAATTTCATTTGCACATATGATTGTTTCTTTGATTTGATAAAAACCCATGCATGATCTTTCTTCATGGTAGAAGCATGCGAGTTCTTTATTTTCTTTGATGCATGATAAGAACGGGTTGGCATTGCCATGGCCAAAACACATGTAGATTTGTTTGGATATGGAGCCGATTCGCGTCCATATCAAATTACCATGAACCGGGTGGAGCCAAAACGCGTCCACCAATTTTGTACCATAAACCTTTAACCAGGCTGGAGCCAAGATCACGTCTAACCGAATTTTCACCATGAACATAACCGGGGTGGAGCCAAAGCGCGTCCAACCCAATTTTCAACCATGGGGTGGAGCCAAAATACATCCAAACCCGCATTTCACTGAGGCATATTTGCTGCCTTTTTACACCTTCACCAGGGCATATCGCCCATGCGCAAAGCGCGGTCGTGGCACTGTTGGCTGACCTTTTACCGGGGCTTGCGGCCCATGCGCATAGAGCAACCATCACCATTTCTTTTACCTTTTATCGGGGTAAGACTCATGTACACTGCTCATCCGCAGCCACAGGAGTTAGTCGTTTACCAGGAGACAGGAGTTGCTGATGAAGTCCCGTGAAGATCAGAGACCAAGAGAGGAATCATAGGAGCGCCATGCAGCCGCTCACCTTGTTGTCGATCTTGAGCCGGAGCAGCTTCACGTGGCGAACGCCACAGGGAACTCCCAAGCCACGCCGGCAGCCTGACAGCGGCGCTTCTGGTGGTCTGGAGCAGCAGCGTAGCAGTGCTTCTGCTCTCTGCTCACACGGCAACAGCCTAGCGGTGCTTCGCTTTGGGCGGTGGTGAGTGGTGATCCTGGCAGCCTGACGGCGCTTCTTTATGTCTGCGCAGCCTGGCGACACTTTCCATTGGGGAGCCGGGGGCTCTTCAACGACCACCGTGGCCTGCTATTTATAGAGATGAGCGAGCAGCCGTTCCTAAGCAATTTGGCTCTCTTTTTCATTTGATTATGCGGCGCGGGCGCCTTTGTTTGAATTGCTAAGCGCGCTGATCATGCGAACGTGGAAGTTGCATATGACCCGGTCTCGCGGCAGCGAATGGGAGATCTGACCGGCGCTTGACTCTATTTGAGTGTGTAAAGCGTGCTCAGGAGCTGCCTCCTCGCCTGGCAACTGGCATTTGGACCATTTGTTTATTCTTTAACTGAAATGATTAAGGAGAACAGGAAATAGCTCATTTCCTAGCCGGCATGCACGTACGGCTACATGCTTGCTGTGTATGCAACACACACGTACTTGCATGGACATGTTTTGATTAACCCATGTGTATGTATATGCGTGTATGTATTTACGACCGGTGTATTTATGGGGCATGTGATTGCCGTGCTTTTATTTATTTGTTAAGGCGTGAACACGCTCATGCATATATGTACATGTGTGTCTTCTTTTTCTTTTTGCTCCATCTTCTTTTCCTCTTTAGCGATGTTATATTATTCTTTATTTGGCTATATCATATTCATATGAAACTTGATCATCTATACCATTTTATTTAATATGGTATAAATGTTTTCACACATTTTGGGTATGCCAAAATTGGTGTCAACAATTATATCTTAAAAACCATTGCACATTCACTAAGGCAGCTGCTTCTATCAATGTTTGTTATAATATTTGATCTCCAAGCATGATGTGAATACATGCTAGATCGCTGGTGAGTAAACAAAAAAGAAAAACACTATATCTTCTATATAAGAACTTTAAATTTGAGGCCTTTCACATCATCGCGTACTGTTCATCCGGCGTTTTCACAGACCCACAACAATGCAGACCAACAGTACCATGCACCGGATGAACAGTATCAAACCGATAAGTTTTTCCCCGAAAAAGGAACAGTGTCAGCCCGATAAAAAAATTTCCCATTTTTTTCCCACGCAAAGCGTGGGGATACGGAACAGTACGCGCCTGTTATGGCACAGTACACACCCGTTACGTCTTTTTTTTTCCTTTTTTTCCCGCCCTCCTTCCCACGCGCAGCGTGTACGCGCCCGTTATGGCACAGTACACAACCCGTTACGTCTTTTTTTCCCGCCCTCCTTCCCTCGCGCAGCGTGGGGGCTCACGCTAGTATACAATAAATTTGCATTTATCTAATAGCCTAATACATGTGATGGTGCAAAAAAGAGGCATCATTCCTCTCCTCCCAAGCGTATTGTACAAAACACATTTTCTATGACTATTCATAGCCTATACTGGCTTTGAAAGTAAAGCAACTACTTCCTCAAGATTGCAAATCACTAACATATTGGACCAGGTTTGCGTTAAATTTTTTAGAACTTTTATTGTAGAATCTTTGTAGCTTATTTAGTTTACAAACTTTTATGTTTAGATTTGTCTTGAAAAGTACATTCATAAAAACATAAACTTTTAAGATGTTTATTTATATTGTAATAAAAAACAGTGGTTAAATCTTTATTTTGTGTTACTGTGTCCAAAACGTCTATGAGTTGCAAACAATAGGAAGGAGCACATTAAGTACCAATCTATCTATATTTATATCTATTATAATCCTAAACTCCACTGACGTTGTATCTCAACATGCACTATCGCAAGCAATTAAAATCTACGAGCACATGCAATTATGATGCATCTATACCTCTTACAATCCTAAATTAACCATACTAACATTGTATCTCAACATGCAAGTTGTCCGCCTCGGCAATGCACTATCACAAGCAATTAAAACCTACTAGCACACACAATTATTATGCCGGCTTCAACGAGGCACATAAGCATTTAGCTGTCCACATCAACATGCCACGCAATCCACTAACATTTAATAGCTTATTCCTTCATATAAGTAATTATATATAGTCTAATTTCATTCTAAATCGTCTGCAATTCCCGTGGCAATATGTGGAGTATGCTTCTAGTATACTATACTTTGTAGGTCCAACTATGTTTCGATGCAATACATAATATGCAATATGAAGTAACGGTTTATTTCTGTAGATTTCGTGTTTTTGAGATATGTTGACACTGTTATTAACGCGTATAACAAAAATATACAACCTTTAGCATAGAACTTTAACATTAACTTACCATTTTTCTTAACAAACTAAAGGCATGCTTAGATCCATTAGCTACTAATAATTAGCTAGATAATAGCTCATAACTAATATTACTAGCTAATAGTTCATAGCTGATATTAGTTGGTTTGGCCCAACTAGTAAGATAGTTGTTAGTTGGGTGTAGTTAATAATTAGCTAGACTATTAGTTGTACCTGTTTAGATACAAAGGAGCTAATTAATTAGCAGTTAACTAGGATCTAGACAGGGCCTAAATTGATCACATCATTTCTTGAAGAAAAAACTTTATCTGAAAATATCTTCAGCTAAGATGTCTATGCATCGAAAACCTGGCTCTTATTCTAGTCGCTTGACTAAACAAAGTAGATTCCTGTAGCACAGGGAGTTCACTTTACATGACTTATCATGTTAACGCATAATTAGGAAGGACTAAAGTTACTAGCCTCCAGACTCAAAGTACAAGCCGACGATAATGATCGCCTTCAACTAACGCTCCCATGGTGCAGCTGCTCTGGCATGCCGGCCCCCGGTTCAAATCTACTCCCTGTGTTCTTTGTTTTTTTTGGACGGAGGGAGTACCAGTTCACCCGACGGCTCCCACTACCACCACCACCACCACCCCCACACACACACGAGGACACAGGAGAGGAGCAAAGGACACGGGACACCAGCCCGCCGGCGGCGACAGGGTGCGTGTCCGTGTCGTGCGTGCGTGTGCGCCGAGCAAATTCCCCGACCGGCCCCCAGGCCCCAGCCGACGTGGCTCGGCATCCCCAGCTGGATCGCGCAGAAGTAAACGCCGCTTCCCCAATCCTCACCCCACCTCGTCCTCCTCTCCACTCTCTTCTCCCTCCAATAATTCTCTCCTCTGCTCGCTCCACCTCCAAGCACCACCGAATCAGGGAGCGAGTGGGAGCAGAGGAGGAGGGAATCCCATGTCTCCGCCCTTCGCTGGAGCAGATCCTCGGCGAGCCGGCGTGGAGCTGCTGCGGCTGCGGTAGAAAAGCCAGCTGAGCCTGCGAGCGCCTGATCCGCCCGCAGGCCGCAGCCCGATCGGGATCGATGGGCGGGGAGGCGCCGGAGCCCCGGCGGCTGACCCGCGCGCTGAGTATCGGCGGCGGCGACGGCGGCTGGGTTCCCGAGGAGATGCTGCACCTGGTGATGGGGTTCGTCGAGGACCCGCGCGACCGGGAGGCCGCGTCGCTGGTGTGCCGCCGGTGGCACCGCGTCGACGCGCTCTCGCGGAAGAACGTCACGGTGCCCTTCTGCTACGCCGTGTCCCCGGCGCGCCTGCTCGCGCGGTTCCCGCGGCTCGAGTCGCTGGCCGTGAAGGGGAAGCCCCGCGCGGCCATGTACGGCCTCATATCCGACGACTGGGGCGCCTACGCCCGCCCCTGGGTCACCGAGCTCGCCGCGCCGCTCGAGTGCCTCAAGGCGCTCCACCTCCGACGCATGGTCGTCACGGACGACGACCTCGCCGAGCTCGTCCGTGCCAGGGGCCACATGCTGCAGGAGCTCAAGCTCGACAAGTGCACCGGCTTCTCCACGGATGGACTCCGCCTCGTTGCCCGCTCCTGCAGGTACTCGTACTCCTCGATTCTCTTGCTCTTGTTAGCTCCGATCTGGGTGTTGGAGGAAGTAAGATCGAATTGGGGTTGTTACTGAGATGGTGACAATGAGGGGGCGTAGCTACTGTCTAGTCGTTGATTCCCCGAAACGGTTGAGTCATAGCACCCATCACTTTCTGCAAGTAGAAACTTGTGCTACCTTGGGGAGGATTTTTACCAAAAAGCAGGCTTGAGATCTAGCGCCTAAAATTGGGTGGACTGCCCTCAAATGATTAGAGATCCTAACTCCTAAGACCGCAGAAGTTTTAGGAGTGCATCTTCAAACCTGTATGATTACAATTCATGGCTTCTGTTGTAGATTTCTCCAAAAAAAGAGAGTTTAATTGATAGTGTTGTGAATAATTTGATTATGCGATGCCTTATTTGATATATATTATATATAAAGAAAAGTTGAGTCATCGAGCAAACCACATGGAAGGTTGGGCTGTGTTTTGTCTTTGGATAGATCTACCGGAAAAGGAGTCTTTAAATGACCCTAAATTTACGTGTACCATGGATTGTTGGGAATATTTAATGCAAGTCCAATTAATTTAAAACAAGGATACGGCTCCGTTCGCTTCGCTGAAAAGTCGAAACACTGTTCCGGCTGATTTATTGTGAGAGAAAAACACGGTTCCGGCTGAAAAAACAAGCTGAAAAGTACGGATTATAAGACAAACGAACATCCACATACAGTTTTAGGTGTCAGGACAGGGATTGTTGATTGCTAAAAAAGGGGGTTACATTTATTTGCCTATTGGCTGTAGTGCATCCTTTTGTTATTTGATTTTCCCCTTTAGTATTCTTTTAGCTGCTAATATTGTAATGAAATCATCACACTAACTTGGGGTGCTAAATTTCATTAGATCACTGAGAACTTTGTTTCTGGAAGAATGTCAAATTAACGATAAAGGCAGTGAATGGATCCACGATCTTGCAGTCAGCTGTCCTGTTCTGACAACATTGAATTTCCACATGACTGAGCTTCAAGTGATGCCAGCTGACCTAGAGCTTCTTGCAAAGAGCTGCAAGTCACTGATTTCCTTGAAGATTAGTGACTGTGATCTTTCAGATTTGATAGGGTTCTTCCAATTTGCCACAGCATTGGAAGAATTTGCTGGGGGGACATTCAATGAGCAAGGGGAACTCACCATGTATGGGAATGTCAGATTTCCATCAAGACTATGCTCCTTGGGACTTACTTTCATGGGAACAAATGAAATGCCTATTATATTTCCTTTTTCTGCAATACTGAAGAAGCTGGATTTGCAGTACACTTTCCTCACCACTGAAGACCATTGCCAGCTTATTGCAAAATGTCCGAACTTACTGGTTCTCGCGGTAATATCACCTGCTCGTGTAAATTATGAAGATACCCAATTGGCGATCTTTTTTTATCGTAATTGACATTATATATTCTTTTTTTTCAATAGGTGAGGAATGTGATTGGAGATAGAGGATTAGGAGTTGTTGCAGATACGTGCAAGAAGCTCCAAAGGCTCAGAATTGAGCGAGGAGACGATGAAGGAGGTGTGCAAGAAGAGCAGGGAGGGGTCTCTCAAGTGGGCTTGACGGCTATAGCCGTAGGTTGCCGTGAACTGGAATACATAGCTTCCTATGTGTCTGATATAACCAATGGGGCCCTGGAATCTATCGGGACATTCTGCAAAAAGCTCTATGACTTCCGGCTTGTTCTGCTTGATAGAGAAGAGAGGATAACAGAATTGCCACTGGACATTGGTGTCCGAGCTTTGTTGAGGGGCTGCACCAAACTTCGGAGGTTTGCTCTGTACTTGAGACCAGGAGGGCTCTCAGATGCAGGTCTCGGCTACATTGGACAGTGCAGTGGGAACATCCAATACATGCTTCTCGGTAATGTTGGGGAAACTGATGATGGATTGTTAAGTTTCGCATTGGGATGCGTAAACCTGCGAAAGCTTGAACTCAGGAGCTGTTGCTTCAGCGAGCGAGCTCTGGCCCTCGCAATACTACGTATGCCTTCCCTGAGGTATGCATGGGTTCAGGGCTACAAAGCGTCTCAAACCGGCCGAGACCTCATGCTCATGGCGAGGCCCTTCTGGAACATAGAGTTTACCCCCAATTCCGAGAACGCAGGTCGGTTGATGGAAGATGGGGAACCTTGTGTAGATAGTCATGCTCAGATACTCGCGTACCACTCCCTCGCCGGTAAGAGGTTGGACTGCCCACAATCCGTGGTCCCTTTGTATCCTGCGTGAGTGTAAATAGACTAAGCTGGTGCCTTTCTCCCACGTCCTTGCTTCCTTAGCCTCCTCCTGGTCAACAAGAACGATGTTGATAACTTGATATGTGGTATTTGTATGGATCTAGATGGCTAGCTGCTACGTACTGTAATAAGCTACTAGTAGCTGAGATGTCCTGGAACAAGCCCTTGCTATTTTCGCTGCCTGTACTGCTATGTAATCCTAGGAAGATGTATACTAGTACTAAGTAACGGTGGAAGACGTGAGTCTGGCTTGCTCGCCCTGATTTGTACTATTGGAGGTATAAGAATGCCTGGGTTTTGGCCGCCTACTTTGAGCATTGAGATGTGTCTGCGTTGTACTAGTATGTGGTTGCTCCAGTGCTGACGATGAGACAAAACCAAGACTGATTTTGTTTGTTATTATAATATGTGCTTGCTGAGTATATAAAGTTACTATGCCAGGGCCATGAAATTTCTCTTTATGATAAATGATATTTTGCAGTGGAGATCCATACAAAACTAAGACTGATGGTTTCTGTAGCTGATAAGCCGGTTGGCGCTGATTTATTGTGAGAGAAAAATATTATACCATGTCTGTTAAACCAGGGCTGATAAGTTCGAGCGAACACAGGGGAACGAACACCAATTTGATTGCAGGTGCCGTAGCTATGATTGGCAATTGGCATCTCCTCTGGTGTGTTTGCTGCAGCTCTCCGCATCAAGGGCGCTATCGCGGACGTGGCTCCAAGAAGGCGACCTCCTGTTATCAAGACCAAAAGGGCCGTGCGAAAGAAGAGGCGCAATCGCATAGCGCAACACCACACGGCACGATGATTTGGCCACTAGTTTTTAAACTTTTAAAGGGCTAGCGTACAAAAGTTGCGTAGGAGTCTGCATCTCGCGTGACGAGTGGGGGAAGCCGGACCTCACCGCGACAACGACGGCCGTGTGACCGTGTCCAGCGCTACGAAAACGCCAACGGGGAAGCGACTGAGGCTGCTGATCCTGCGATCCAGTGCACAGTCAGTTGTCTGTCTTCGCCTCTTCGTACGCACGAAATGCTACAGACGAAGCTATTTTTAACTTCTTCTTTGTCCTTACGAACCACGTAATACCACGTAATAAGTAAGCAAAAAAAAAGAGAGGAAATAATGCAACTACGTCACGGTAGCAGACAGCTGGGCCACGGTTCTCATTTTACTTGCCACCGCAAGTTAGGACTTGCGGCCCATGCATTGCATCCGGGATCCGGCTTCCTCCGGTCCTCCCCATGTGCATCGGCGTCACTGACCCTGGATCAGTGTGATCCAGACATCAAGGCAATGCACATGATCCCGGCACCCCCAGTTCGGGCCATGGTTGCCTTGCGAGACTGCATCAGTCGGTTTGCATTCTAGAGTAGAGTGGAGCACCCTACTCGTACTGTCGTAAGTATGATAGGAGAGCAGTGGCGGAGCCAGGATTCCAAACTTGGGTATTCCTACTTCCACGTCAATAAAAAAAATCAGTTGTTTTTAACTGCAATGAGTGAAAATATTACAAAATATGAGCCAATTTGAGAGGCTGTTTTTTTACTGTTTTTGGCTTCAATGAGTGAAAATACTACAAAATATGGCATTATACATATACATATACAAGTATATACACATATATACATAGAAGTGTGCTAAAATAGTTGGGTATTCCTGGGAATACGGGGAATACCCTCTGTATCCGCCCATGTCGGAGAGTGTTCTGCCTGAGTGTTATAAGCCTTGATAATTCAAACCCGACTAGGTTGGAGTCTTGGAGAGTGTTGACGATTAAAATATGATCGAAAAGTAAAAAGATGGATTAAGAAACACGTCCAAACAAGAAACGATCAAATTTGGAGCAATTTGGACACAATTGGCACCATCCTAGAAAAACCGGCCTATACCAGTTTGTGCAGACTAAGACTAGATCGGCTTAGGCCAGTTTTGCCTAAGTGCTTGTGTGACCTTGTGTAAACTAGTCTAGGCAGGTTTTGGTAGTTTGAGCCTAGTTTCGTGTTTTTCCTTTAAAAACTTATTTGATCTCGTGGGAAAATTTATAAATTGCATGAAAAAAAAGGTTTTCTACGCGAATAAGACGTCACCTCAAGACGGATTGAGTGTCCATCTATCCAATTACTGATGGTCATTACATACCACTTTCACCGTCAACAAAGTGCACTTTTTAGTTAAAAATAAACATAACTCATGTTGCTAAAGCTTAATCAAAGGCCAAATGCATATATTCTGGAAATCACTAACTTGCAGGGTCCATCACAAAGAAAAATGGAGCCAAAGAGGGCCATCAGGGGGGTCACCCGACCTGGGGGAGTGGCCTCTGGGCCTCCCACTCAGCCCAATTCGAAGAAACACAACTCCAAACTCCATCCACCATTGATCCAACGTTGTTGCAAGATCAAAGGTCCAGGGGACCGAGCTGCAGCTCGGATGGTGAGCTTTCCTGGAGTGGAAGCCACCGGTCCTGAGTTTGAGGTGTGCTCGGCTAAGTGATTTCCCACCGTGGGGTTTATTCCTAAAAAATAATCTTATAGATTTAGGAGTATACATGTGTTATGTAGAGTACAGATACTATAACTTATACACTCTGAGTCTAAGCTCAGGAAAAAAAAAAGATCAAAGGTCCAAATCGATGCTTTCTTGGATCCATGGACCCACCAAACCTTCACGTCAAACTTCATACCATGCTGGGCCACCACGCATGGTCTCAAAGATATCTGACATCCGCCCTATTAGATTAAGACTAGCCGGAACCCATTTGTTGGGGCTCCGTCAAATATTTAATGCCAAGTTTTATTGTTTATACTTACTCAAACAAGAATGGTTCGAGAACAACAATATTAATATTGGGCAATGAAAATATATAGGTACCTGCGTTGTTATCTTATATCCTTTATTACATAAGAACGATGAGAAGAAGTTACAAATATTTTCAGCCACACCTTAGGTAAACTACAATAAATTAGTAAAAAGATTAAAAGAACTCTGGACAAAAATACATCATTTGGAAAAGATAAGCAGAGCCACCGGATCAGTGTGGAGAGAAATTGCAAGCAAGAAGACAAAAGGACTTTGGACATTCATGCCTTAGGCATCTTGTAGGATGATGGAAATATTTGGTGGTTCCATATTTTATATGCCTGTATATTTATTTAGAATTGAAATTGCTAACACGAAAATCAGACCCAATGATGAATTAGAAAAATTAATAAATAGCATGCATATACTACAAAAAAGGAAACAGTTACCAAATCTGGAATCTGAAGCAACTGCATTGGGCAAAGATGCATACTGGTCAGAAACTCAAACACCATCAGTCTGTTCGGTTGGCTGGTTCGTATCGTTGCTGGTTCGTGAAGAAGTAATGCTGACTGGTTTGTGTGAGAGAAAAATACTGTTCCGGCTAGAAATTTACGATCGTTTACGATAAGCCACAGCCAAACGAACAGGCTGTATAGCTGCATGGAAATAGCAGAGTACGCTTGTATGAAGGAGGCGCACAGGAACACGAGCATAGGCACGGAGGCGGCGAGGCACACCAGCTGGATCTGCGCCTGGGCCAAGGTGGCACAGGAAGCAAGGTGTACTTGAGCGACGTGATCGGGGTAGCCCAGGCGGAGGCGACGTGACTGTTAGGATCAGTTGATTAGCTCTGTGTAACCGTAGATCGGAGTAGAGCTCTTTAGAGTTTATCTATTTCGCTCTGGTTGCGCTGCAATCTCGCGGACGCCGATGTCGAGGCAGCTCCAGCTCGGTGGCGAGGTCCAGTGGTGATCCCGTGGCTTGCAGAGGCGAGGCAGAGGTCACGGCGGTACGGTGGGGCATCCCGTCGCTGGTAGCACAGCCTTTAGATCGACTAGGTTTCTCTGAGTGGGATTGTGGCGGCTCCGGACAACTTCGGTTCACAAGCCAGTTCCCCACTCCTCTATATATATGTGCTGTGCGACAGGAGCCCACCAACCATATTAGGGTTGGGCACCCCCGATCAGGGCAGTAGAGGCAAGGGCCCAATAAGCCGTTGGACCTATTGGTGGAGATCAACTAACATTCTCCCCCTTAATCTCATTCCATCTTTCAATTTCATATCATTTACTTTTGTTCATTCCATTATAGATTAGCACATAGAGCATGTCTCATCGTCACGGTCCATTGCCGATAGATTTAACAGCTACAACACACTACTCTGTTCTGAAATAGATATTTATCTTTGGGCCTTCTTTTGTCCAGGAATTTTAGGTTTTTCCTTAAACCCATGCTAGCTACATGTTCTCTGAACACCATGTTCTCTGAACACGTTGGGTGGTAAGCCTTTTATAAGCGGATCCGCGAGCATCTTTTCTGTACTTATATGCTCAAGACTTATGACTTGATCCCAGGACTTTATCTTTCACAACATAATACTCTATGTCAATGTAGTTTGGCAGCACCACTTGACTTATGTTGTGAGTATACTGTACTGCCTGATTATAATCGCAGTATAACTTAAGTGGTCTATAGATGTCGTCAACCACCTTCAAACCGGGTATGAACTCTTTAGTCAGTTCACCTGCCCGTTGCCTCATAACACGTTACAAACTGTCATACATTGTGGATGATGTAATGACGGTTTGCTTTGAGCTTTTCCATAAAATAGGCTCCCCTTGCAAGAGTAAATACATATCCAGACGTAGATTTTCTATCGTCTCCCGTATAATCAGAATCTGAATATCCCACTATATGGAGTGAATTAGATCTTCTATACGTCATAATGAGGCCTTTCGTTCCTTGCAAATAATGCAAGATTTTTTTACCAATTTCCATTGTTCTGTTCTAGAATTGCTCTGGAAATCTGTCAAGTAACCCGGTAACAAATGCCAAGTCAGGGCGCGTACATACTTGAGCATATTGTAAGCTTCCGACAGCTGAAGCATATGGAACCACTTTCATTTGATTGAGCTCGTATTGATTCCTGGGGCATTGAAAATCCCCATATCCATCGCCCTTGACTATAGGAGCAGGTGAGGGACTATATTCGTGTATACTGAATTTCTTTAAGATTCTTTCTATGTATGTCTTTTGTGACAGTCATAATACCTCTTTTCTTCTATCTCGGTGAATCTCGATCCTTAGAACGAACGAGGCTTCACCAAGATCTTTCATATCAAATTTTGAGGACTAAAAACTTCTTTATCTCCAGTTGTAGACTGACATCACTACTAGTAAGTAAGATATCATCCATATACAGGATAAGGAAGATAAACTTCTCATTCTTAAACTTTGTATAGACACAATTGTCCTCTACATTCTCTTTAAATCCAAAATTCTTTATTGTCTGAATCAAACTTCAAGTACCACTGTCTTGAAGCTTATTTTAATCCATAAATGGATTTCTTTAGGCGGCATCCCATTCGTTCTTTTCCTTCCATGATAAAACATTTCGGTTATGCCATGTAAACATTTTCCTCCAAGTCTCCGTTGAGAAATGTCGTCTTTACATTCATCTGATGTAATTCTAGATCGTAATGTGCCACTAATGCCATTATGATTCTGAAGGAATCCTTACATGAGACTGAAGAAAAGGTCTATTGTAATCAATTCCTTCTCTTTGCGCAAAGCCTTTTGCCACAAGTCTGGCTTTATATCTCTCTATATTTTCTTGAGAGTCAAGTTTTGTCTTGTAGACCCATTTACAGTCTACTATTTTGGCTCCTTTAGGAATTATTTCTAAATCCCAAACTTTATTGTCATTCATTGATTTCATTTCATCTTCCTATAGCCTCAAGCCACTTTGATGAATGATCACTTCTCATGGCTTCTTCAAATGAGGTGGAATCATCCTCCATTTAAAATTCCTCAGAGTTGTACACTTCATAATCAGTAGGAATAGCTGATTTTCTAACTCTTTGAGATCTTCTAGGGGCCTCCATATTTGGCACATCTTCTGTTTGAGGCTAGTTGTTGCTCCCCCCTCATTTGTGGCAATAGGTTCTACTAGGATCCTGAAGAACATGTTCCTCATCATCATTCATTGTTGTTCATAGGCGGGATAACAACAGGTGCTGGCACCATAGTGTCTTGCACTGTCGGTGCAGCAACAGCAGGTAGTGAAAAAAATGGCTCATGAATTATTGAAGGGGGTGCATACACCCGCTTCACTTCAAGGTCAATTTCTCGAGCGACCATGCTCCCCCTCATCAATTCGTCCTCTAGGAAGACAGCGTGTCTCATTTCCACAAACTTTAGTATGTCTCTCTAGACTAGTAGAAAACGAAAACCTTTTGACTTTTCTGGGTAGCCAAATAAATGGCAACTTACTGTTTTAGAATCTAACTTCCCAATATTTGGGTTAAATACTTTAGCCTCAGCAGGGCTCTCCACACACACGCAAGTGGTTTAGTGAGGGTACTCTTTTTGTCCACAACTCATACTGGTATTTTGGACACCGACTTTCTTGATACTCTATTGAGAATATGAATGACGGTTTTAACGCCTCCATTCATAGGCTCAACTGAAAGGTCCTAATATGGCTAGAGGAGGGATGAATAGCCAATTTAAAAATCTATAAATCAACTAGAGAAATTTGTTAGTATGATAAATAGTGAAATGCAAACTTGCTCTAGCTCTACAAGGGTTGCAAGCCTACCTATCCAATAATTCTAGTTGCAATGATTACTAGGCACACAACTTGCAATGTTACTACTCACTAAGAGCTCTCAATCTTGCTACTCTAAAGAGCTACACTAGATGAACTTAGAATAACAAAGCAAGCTCTCAATTCTAATTACACTAAAGAGCTTACCACAACTAGTTTGCAAGAATATAAATGAGTGAGTAGGGTGATTATACTGCCGTGTAGAGGGATGAACCAATTACAAGATGAATATGCAATCAATCACAGAGAGAATGCCAAATAGCAAGAGACAACCGATTTTCTCCCGAGGTTCACAGTGCTTGCCAACACGCTACTGTCCCCTATTGTGTCGACCAACACTTGGTGGTTTAGGCGGCTAAGAGGTGTTGCACAAACCTCAGTCCACACGATTGGACACCGCAAGAACCTACCCACAAGTGAGGTAACTCAATGACACGAGCAATCTACTAGAGTTACCTTTCGATGCTCCACCGGGGAAGGTACAAATCCCCTCACAATCACCGGAGATGGCCACGAACAATCACCGACTCATGCCAATCCTCCATCCGCTGCACCAAGCCGTCTAGGTGGTGGCAACCACCAAGAGCAACAAGCGAATCCCGTAGCGAAAACACGAATACCAGGTGCCTCTAGATGCAATCACTCAAGCAATGCACTGAGATTCTCTCCCAATCTCACAATGATGATGAATCAATGATGGAAATGAGTGGTAGGGCTTTGGCTAAGCTCACAAGGTTGCTATGTCAATGCAAATGGCCAAGAGAGTGAGCTTGAGCTGGCCATAGGGCTTAAATAGAAGCCCCCACAAAATAGAGCTGTTGGGCTCCTCACTGCACTGAACATGGGCCGATCGGACGCTAGGACCTCAGCGTCCAGTCGTGCGATGTGCGCCACGTGTCATCGGCTTCAAATGTCGATCGCCCGATTTCAACGATCAATTGATGACCGGACGTGTCAGTTAGAAAGTGACCGGACGCTGGACCTCAGCGTCTGGTCATTTCCAGTAAGGTTCCAAACGTGAATTTTCACGACCGAACGCGTCCAGTCATGCCCGACCGGACTCACTCAGCGTCTAGTCACTCAACGACTCTTCTGTACGCCACACGTCAGCATACGTCAGCACTGACCGGACGCACCTTGCCAGCATCTGGTCATAGAGCGGCCCAACGTCTGGTCGATTGACCGACGCTAGCGTCTTCACTGTTACACCTGACTGGACGCGCCAGTCCAACCGAGGCCAGCGTCCGGTCACTTCTAGTGACCTTCGTCTTTTCTGTCTATGGCATCGGTGGCACTATTGGACTGTCCACACTCTACGGGTGGATACTCCGTCGGTGGAGTTTCTTACCCTTGCACCCAAACTTCACCACCCTTGATCAAATGTGCCAACCACCAAGTGTATCACCTTGTGCACATGTGTTAGCATATTTTCACAAACATTTTCAAGGGTGTTAGCATTCCACTAGATCCTAAATGCATATGCAATGAGTTAGAGCATTTAGTGGCACTTTGATAACCGTATTTCAATACGAGTTTCACCCCTCTTAATAGTACGGCTATCGATCCTAAATGTGATCACACTCACTAAGTGTCTTGATCACAAAAACAAAATAGCTCCTATCATTTATACCTTTGCCTTGAGCCTTTTGTTTTTTTCTCTTTCTTCTTTTTCAAGTTTAAGCATTTTATCATCACCATGCCATCACCATCGTCATAATCTTCACCATTGCTTCATCACTTGGAGTAGAGCTACCTATCTCATAATCACTTTAATAAACTAGGTTAGCACTTTAGGGTTTCATCAATTATCTAAAACCAAACTAGAGCTTTCAATCTCCCCCTTTTGGGTAATTGATGACAACCCTTTCACAAAGATATGAATTGTAATTTAATTGAATTCACAGTTGCTTGCCCAAGCATATCTACCATGTGTAAAAGAATATGGACAAGTTTCATGAACTCCAAATAGGTAGTAATTGCTCCCCCTACATATGTGCTAAGAGTTTGGATTGAAGCTTGCACATATGCTTAGATAGGAAATATAGGAGTCAATTTCTACCAAATGATGCTAAGGTATAAGAGATGGACCTTTAAAGCATGATTCCAATCATAGTGCACCTAATATATCATCCTTAGCATCATTAGTAACTAGACATACACAAAAACTAGAATACCCCATGAGATCAATATTACAAGTAAGGGTCTAGTTTCCATAGAATGAACATTGGTCTAGTTACTTTAGCCTATGCATGCTAGTTTTTTCATTTCAACATTCAAACCTACAACTAGCATACACCACACAAGCATGGATATAGAAATTTAGAACTTGTGCTATGCAAGCAAATATATGAAATGCACATCAAAATACAACATACAAGTTTATGAGCTTGCTCCCCCTACTTGTGTGCTCAAAATTCTAATTGATCCCTTTCCTTTATCATATCTCTCCCCTATCACTCATATATTTGTTTCTCTCCCCCTTTGTCAACAATTAGCACAAAAGGTGAGCTCAAATTATAGATAGGTTGGAGTAAAACCATGTGAAATGAGGATCATTTTCCCAATTTGGTTCAATCTAGATTACTAGCAAAAGATATTTAAGTCGGTTTGATCCAAGGACAAGCTTCTTCACACCTCCAAGTAAGGGTTATCTTGTACCATGTTGAGTTAAACACTTATTGTTTATTTTCTAGATCAAACACTAGGTTTACAAGCCCACAAACATGTCATATGCTACCACTAGATCATTTCAAACATACAAGCAATAGTGGTATCCATACAAGCATCAAATTCATTTGATTTTCATGAATGAGCCTATTCAAATGTGAAATATGTCTAGATGCACTAATCATGTCCTTAGCAAGGATGTATGCCATGCCAATCAACTTTTACCTTGGATTGCTCGAAGGTGAGGCATGTCATATAATTGGGGGTGCATCAACACATATTGGAGAAGTCAAGTATGTTCAAATCATTCCTTAGCTTGCAAAACCTCTTCTCATCAAGTGGCTTGGTGAAGATATCGGCAAGTTGATCTTCGGTGCCCACACTCTCAAGGCAAATGTCCCCTTTTTGTTGGTGATCTCTTATGAAATGATGGTGAACATCAATAAGCTTTGTTCTTGAGTGTTGAACCGGGTTGTTGGTGAGTTTGACGGCACTCTCATTGTCACATAGCAATGGCACTTGCTTGAATTTGATTCTAAAATCACTCAAAGTAGTCTTCATCCAAAGTAATTGAGCACAACAACTTCCGGCCGAAATGTACTCTGCTTCGGCGGTTGAAAGTGCTACACTATTTTGTTTCTTTGATGACCAAGACACTAGTGATCTTCCCAATAGTTGACATATGCCCAATGTGCTCTTTCTATCAACTTTGCATCCCACATAATCGGAGTTCGAATATCCAATCAACTCAAATCTTGCTCCTTTGGGATACCACAATCCAATATTTTGTGTATGCTTCAAGTACCTCTATTCTCTTTGTTGCTTTTAAATGGACTTTCTCTTGGTGAGGCTTGGAATCTAGCACGCATGCATACACTAAACATCATATCCGGCCTTGATGCAGTCACATAGAGTAGGCTTCCAATCGTAGACCGATACATCTTTTGATCCACCATGTTGCCACTAGCATCACTATCCAAGCTTCCACTTGTCCCCATTGATGTACTAATAGCTTTACTATGATCTATTCTAAACTTCTTGAGCATGTCCTTGATATACTTGCCTTGACTCACAAATGTGCCATTCTTCATTTGCTTAATTTGAAGACCAAGGAAGTAGCTAAGCTCTCCAATCATGGACATCTCAAACTCACTTGCCATCATCTTGCCAAACTCCTCACAAAAATCTTGATTTGTTGACCCAAATATGATATCATCAACATAGATTTGCATTACAAACAAGTCATTTCCAAGCTTCTTGGTGAAGAGAGTGGTGTCAACCTTTCCCATCTTGAATCCTTTAGAGAGTAGGAAATCTCTCAATCTCTCATACCATGCTCTAGGTGCTTGTTTCAATCCATACAAAGCCTTTCTCAACTTGTAAACATGGTTGGGTTTCTTATCATCTTCAGAACTAGGAGGTTGTTCAACATACACAAGCTCATTGATGTACCCATTGAGAAATACAATTTTCACATCCATTTGGTACAAGTTGATGTTGTGGGCACAAGCATAGGCTAACAAGATCCTAATTGCTTCCAATCTTGCAACCAGGGGCATATGTTTCTCCAAAGTCAAGACCTTCAACTTGAGTAGTAACCTTGAGCCACTAATCTTGCTTTGTTCCTTATTACTATCCCATCTTGATCTTGCTTGTTCCGAAAGACTCACTTGGTTCCAATTACATTACTGATCCTTAGGCCTCTCAACTAATTCTCATACTTGGTTTCTTATGAAATTGTTTAGCTCTTCATGCATAGCATTGACCCAATCAACATCCTTTAAAGCTTCATCTATCTTCTTAGGTTCAATGAATGACACAAATGAGAAATGCTCACAAAATGAAGCCAATCTTGATCTTGTTTGCACACCTCTTGAAATAATCAACAATGATAGTGTCTAATGGATGATCTCTTGCAATATTGGTTGGTTGAAGCACTTGCACTTGATTGCTAGCATTTGATTGATCACATGGCTGAGATGATAACTAGCCATTTGTTGATCTTGCACATTGCCATTACTAGTGCTTGCTTGGATTTGATCATGAGAACCACTAGCTTGCACATTTGAGTTAGAGAGCACTTGATTCTTGTCATCTTCAACATCAATCACCTCTCTAGGCCTTAACTCACCAATGTCCATGTTCTTCATTGCATTGACCAATTGAGTGCCTCTTATATCATCTAGATTCTCATCTTTCTCTTAGGAACCATTTGTTTCATCAAATTCCACATCATGAACATCCTCAAGAGTACCACTAGCTAAATTCCAAACTCTATAAGCCTTGCTAGTAGTGGAGTAACCAAGCAAGAAACCTTCATCACATTTCTTTTCAAACTTGCTTAATCTAGTGCTTTTCTTCAATATGTAGCATTTACAACCAAAGACCCGAAAGTATGCTATGTTGGGCTTTCTCCCATTCAATAGCTCATAAGGTGTCTTCTCCATCATGGGGTGACAATAGAGTCGGTTGCTATAGTAGCTAGCCATGTTGATTGCTTCGGCCCAAAATGAATGACTCATATTGTACTCACTCAACATTGATCTTGCCATATCAATCAAGGTTCTATTCTTTCTTTTAACTAGCCCATTTGATTGAGGAGTATACTTGGCCGAGAATTGATGTCTAATTCTAAATTCATCACATAGCTCATCAATTCTAGTGTTCTTGAACTCACTTCCATTGTCACTTCTAACTTTCTTGATTATTGTTTCAAACTCGTTGTGAATGCCTTTGACAAATGATTTGAATGTTACAAACACATCACTCTTGTCACTAAGAAAGAAGACCCATGTATATCTAGTGAAATCATCCACAATCACAAATCCATATTTGTTTCCACCAATGCTAGTGTATGTGGTTGGTCCAAACAAGTCCATATGCATCAACTCAAATGCCTTAGATGTGCTCATCATGCTCTTCTTAGGATGTGTGTTACTAACTTGTTTTCTGGCTTGACATGCACTACATAGCTTATCCTTCTCAAATGTGACATCTTTCAAGCCTCTAACTAAGTCATGCTTAATCAACTTGTTCAATTGTTTTATTCCAACATGACCAAGCCTTCTATGCCATAACTAACCCATGCTAGACTTAGTGATCAAACATGTTGACAATTGAGCTTCTCTAGCATTGAAATCAACTAAGTATAGATTCTCATATCTAAATCCTTTGAATATCAAGTTAGAGCTATCTACACTTATGATCTCTACATCATCCACACCAAATATGCACTTGAAATCAAGATCACACAATTGAGCTACCGATAATAAGTTGAAGTTCAAGCTCTCTACTAGTAGCACATTGGAAATGCTCAAGTCATTGGATATTGCAATCTTACCAAGCCCTTTGACCTTACCTTTGCCATTGTCACCAAATGTGATACTATCAATCCCATTGGTCTTATTTTCATTTATTGAATTAAACATTCTTGGAACACCGGTCATGTGTTGTGTGCACCCACTACCAAGCATCCAATGCCTTCCTCTGGCTTTATAGTTTACCTACAAAAGAAGATCAATTCTTTTTAGGTACCTAAACTTGCTTGGGTCCTTGTAGGTTAGTTACTAAGGTCTTTGGTTCCCAAATGGCCTTCTTCTTTGGGCCCACAATTGGTGTACCAATGAACTTAGCCTTCACACCGTTGGCACCCTTATAAAGCATGTAACAAGAATCAAATTTGATTGAGGATACATTCGGTAGCTTGTTCTTGTTAGTCTTGCAATTTTGCTCTATATGCCCAACTTGATTGCATCTATTGCAAAACCAACCATTGCCCTTCACAAAGCTAGCTTTAGGGAGTGATCAAGGCTGCCTTGCCTTTCTTAGGGGTATAGCCTAATCCCTCTTTGTTGAGAGAAAACCTTTGGCTACCCAAGTGTCGATGGGGAACCCTATGGGCCCCCATAGACCATACTATAGGGAGGTAGGCCTTGGTAACAAGGCCTACAGCCCAATTGCCAAGAAGAACGCGGAGCAAAGCAACGTGCAAAACCAAAACTCCAACGCAAACTATACAAGGAAAGGCGCCCGAAGCGTAGCTTAGGACTCTGACCTTGTATCCGAATAGGACACAAACAACGCCTCTCAGCGCTTGGACTATAAAGGGCTGGTGAGGGTACCCATTGTAAGGAGAGAACGCATACCCGATACTCAAAGCAATATAGCGCAAACAGGCTAACGCCAAAACTGGACGTAAGGTTATTACTCGACCAAGTTGAGGGCCTGAACCAGTATAAATCGTGAGTCTCTTTTTGTAACCGCTGAATTCCGCTATTCGCCAAAGCCCAAACAACTGTCCTAGGTACCCCCGTGGCAGGCTATCGGTGGTAAAACATCGACAGCTGGCGCTCCAGGTAGGGGCTTTTGACGAATTTTTTCTCGAGAGTTCGGCGGACCTCAACCTCAAGATGACCTTTTCGACGGGAACAACCTTTGTCTTTGGATCCTAGATCTACAAGGCTGATGGTGACAGTAAGCTTCGTACCCATCTCTGAGAAGAAAAAGAATTCAATGACGAAGTTCAATACAAACTTGCCGAGAAGATGACGAAACTCTCAACTTCGGATACAACTAAGAATAAGGAAGAAAGCGGATACAAAACCGACTCTGAAAAAGAGATACAACCCGATTCCAAGACAATCTTTACGGCACAAGAGCCAAGCCTAATTGGACTCGGAGACACAACAACGATCATGAAGGGATACGACCCGTACAACTCAAAGAAGAACTTGGGAACTTACGGACTGCGCAACGCGGCATCAGTCTATCAACACTTTACCCAAAACAAGATGAACTCAGCAAGAAGAATACTCCTGGAGGGAGCACAAGAAGGGATGATCATGACAGCGACCCTGCAAGATTGTGTGGTGCATTGGCCAGGTTCTTTCACCTCAAGCAAAGTCTAGACTAGCACGCATGTTGAAGAACTACCTTATCAAGAGGGAAAAGAGCTCGGATCCAGTTCAGAAGCTACAGACAACTCAACCAAACGAAGGATGGAATACCATACAAGAAGAGCTCGGAAGAGGTATACTGTATACATGGCGGAGCAGTTAGAACAACCTTTGGAACCACCACAGATACCAGATATAAAATCTTCAGACGAATCAGAAGGCAACATCTCGCCAGATGAGAAAAGCGACAGCAACGAAAATGATGAGCAAAGACTAGCAAGGCTAAAGAAGAACAAATTGAAAGCTAGAAGGAGGAACTGGGCTAAACAAAGGAAGCAAGTCTAGAATAAATACAAAGTGGAGCTAATGGAATACAACAGAAAGAAGGTGGAAAAAGAAGTCACAAAAAATACAAAAAGGGAAAGAATTGAAGAATTAACAAAGGAGTTGTACACCCTCACGAATAACGGGAAAGCAAAGGAAGACCAGAAGAAAGAAGTCGGGGGATCAGAAAAACAACTCGGCGAAGAAATTCCATAGGAGCCACAAAGGGAGCAGCCACCCAAAAAATCAAATTTTCAAAGGATAGGACCAGTAGAAAGTGCTGATATCAATGGAAGGAAGGAACACTACTCAAAGCAACAAGAAAGAGACAAACCAAAATTGAGCCAACGCTACCAAGAAATATCAAGAAGATTTGACAAAGAAGATGACTACGGAGAGTCTGAGTTAAAAGAAGACAGGTCTTATTACAGAAGGGCAAGATCGCCAGATTACGGAAGAACAGAACCATATGACATATTCCCTTGTTTCGCAGGAAGACTACAAACTTTAAAGCTACCGCACAAGTTTAAACCAGCAAATCATTCCAAGTATGATGGCAAAGTTGAACCAAGACAATGGCTAAGGGTTTACTCCCAATCTATTGAATTAGCTGGAGGAGACGACAACATCAAGGCTCTATTCTTCCCAATGGCCCTCGAAGCAATGCCGCTACAATGGTTTGACAAATTGAGGCCAAGATCAATCAGGTATTGGGAAGACTTGCAAGAAGCTTTCTGCAACAACTTCACAGGCATTATTACCCATCCAATGACTGTAGCCGAATTGAAAGGAGTAAAGCAAAGGAGAGGAGAAAGTCTAAGGGAATACTATAGAAGATTTGGAGAATTTAGGGCTCAAGTCCACGACATTACTGATAGGAAGGTGATAGAGGCCTTTGCAGAAGGAATCTGGGCAAACTGGCAATACAAGGACTATTTCAATGAGAACCCAAGAACAAATGAAGACTTCAAGAGGGTTGTTGAGAAGCTAATTTTGTCAGAAAAAAGAACTTGGCACAGATTTGCTAGGGACAACCCAGAGAATAGAAGACCCAATTATAGACAGCAAGACAAAAGACCAAGGTAGGACAATATGGTGGCAACCACAGACAACAAAAGAAGATACAATGGCAACGGCAATGATAGCAATGGTAGCAATCACAATGGCAACTACAACAATCGCAACAACCGTAACAACAACGGTTACAACAGTAATAGCAACTATCAGAGTAACAACTACCGAGGAAGAGCACCGCAAAACATAGAAAACATGCCGTGTCACATACACCCAGGGGCCAGACACAAGTTAGTTGAATGCAGCACTTTTCAGCGGCAATTCATGAAGAGAGAAAACATGAAACAAAACAACTTGGAGCCAAAGCAAGAAGAATCCAAGAAGGAGGAAAAGAGAGCTGAAGGAGATTATCAAGAAACCCAATGCCAATTAGTGGTGATATTTTCAGGTGTTCCTAACACACGAAGCAAAAGACAAGAGAAACTAGCTCACAGAGCCATCATGGTAGCTGAACTAGCCATCCCAAGATATCTAGATTGGTTAGAGTACCCCATCCACTTCACAAGAGAAGACCAATGGAACAGTGCAGCAAACGCAGGATGCTATCCGCTGATACTCTCAAAAGGATGAATCTAGATTGTGAAGGTCTAATGACACCCACAAGCACACCATTCTACGGAATAGTACCCGGCAGAGCAGCTATGCCCCTCGGACAGATAACCCTACCCATCACCTTTGGCACACCAGACAAATACCGAATGGAATTCATCAAATTCGAAGTTGCAGACTTTGAATCATGCTACCACGCAATACTTGGGAGACCAGCTTTAACAAAATACATGGCAGTACCACATTATCCATACCTACTGCTCAAGATGCCAACAACAAAGGGCGTATTATCATTGAAAGGAGATCTAAAAAAAGCACATGATTGCGACGTACAAGCAGTACAAATATCCGAAAGATTACAAGATATAAAGGAAGGAAAGGAGATTGCAATGCTGGCCAACGAAATGAACCCAAATGAGATTAAGATACCGGCTAAGAAGCCAAGCAACTTCGCACCACCAAAAGAAGCCGCTACTAAGACTATTGACCTACTGACTGGTGATCCGGAGAAGACGGCAATCATCAGTGCAAATCTCGACCCCAAATAGGAACTCGCGCTCACCAACTTTCTTCAGGACAACAAAGATATTTTCGCTTGGAAGCCAGCAGACATGCCAGGGGTCCCAAGGGAGTTGGCTGAGCACATAATTGATGTGAACAAAGGGTCCAAACCCGTTAAGCAGAAGTTACGAAGATTCGCTCCAGATAGAAAAGCTGCAATCAAAAAAGAGATTACCAAGCTCATGGCAGCATGATTCATTAGAGAAATAATCAACCCGGATTGGCTTGCCAACCCGGTCCTAGTAGAGAAGAAGAATTCAAAAGAATGGCGCATGTGCATCGACTACATAGACCTCAACAAACATTGCTCAAAAGATCCATATATCCCACCAAGGATTGATCAAATCATTGACTCAACAGCATGATCAGCTCTGTTATCCTTTCTAGATTGCTATTCAGGCTATCATCAAATATCCTTAAGAGAAGAAGACCAAAGCAAGACTTCGTTCATTACACCCTATGGGGCATATTGCTATAAATCAATGCCTTTTGGGCTAAAAAATGTAGGGGCAACATATCAAAGAGCAATTCAAACTTGCTTGGGGAGTCAAGTCAGAAGAAATGCAGAAGCATACATTGATGATGTAGTAATCAAGACAAAAGAACCCTGGATCATTGATAGAAGACCTCGAGGAGACTTTCAAGAATCTAAAAGCATGGCAGTGGAAGCTAAACCCCACAAAGTGTGTTTTTGGGTACCATCAGGATAACTACTCGGGTTTCTAGTCAGTAACTGAGGAATTGAAGCAAGTACAAAGCAGGTTAAAGCCATCATGGATATGAAACCTCCAAAGAAAGTTAAAGACATACAGAAGCTTACAGGATGCATGACAGCACTCAATAGATTCATCTCCCGACTAGGAGAAAAAGGGCTACCTTTCTTCAAATTATTGAAAAAGGCAGGAAATTTTGAATGGACAGAAGAGGCAGAAGAAGCATTCCAAAAGTTAAAAGAATACTTGGCATCATCACCAGTAATGACACCACCAAAAGACAAAGAGGACATGATACTATATATTACAGCAACCAAGAATGTTGTCAGCATAGCAATTGTGGTTGAGAGAGAAGAACACTGGACACGCATACAAAATGCAAAGACCAGTCTATTACAGTAAGCGAAGTACTAACAGAATCAAAAGTGAGATACCCACACTGTGCAAAAGCTACTTTATGCAGTGTTGATATCATCAAGAAAGCTGAGACATTATTTCCATGAACACAAGATTACAGTGGTAACCAATTTTCCACTTCAAGACATTCTACGCAACAAAGATGCAACAGGTTCGGATATCAAAATGGGCAGTAGAACTCGGTGCTCTCAACCTAGACTTCAAACCAAGAACAGCAATCAAATCTCAAGCATTATCCAACTTCATTGCTGAATGGACAGAAATCAGTCAAAAAGAACCTTGAACCAATACTTGATCATTAGAAAATGTATTTTGATGGTTCCCTAAAGTTAGGAGGAGCTGGAGCTGGAGTACTATTCATATCACCAAGAAGGGAGACAATTAAAATATGTGCTACAAATACTTTGGCTAGCAACTAACAATGAGGCAGAATATGAAGCATTAATACACGGTCTAAGAGTTGCAAGCTCGCTTAGGATCAAAAGACTACTTGTCTACAGTGATTCAGCTATAGTAATCAATCAAGTCAACAAGGATTGGGATTGTACAAAAGATAATATGGATGTGTACTGTGCAGAAGTCAGAAAATTGGAGAAAAATTTCCAAGGGCTCAAAATCCATCATGTACTAAGAGATTCCAATGTTGCAGTAGATGTGCTAGCCAAATTAGGATCAGATAGAGCAAAAGTACCACCCGGTATATTTGTGGAAGAACTCATAGCCCTATCCATCAAACAACTCGGAAACATAGAAAAAAGAAGGAGACAACAGATCCAATGGAAATAGATCAAGCAGAAGAACCAGACCAGTCAAGACAAATCATGGTCATACAAAGTGATTGGAGACAAACATACATTGATTTTATCAAAGAGAAGAAACTACCCGAAGACAAAGTAGAAGCAACTCGGGTTGTACGAAGAAGTAAAAACTATGTTCTGGTGGGGGATAAACTATACAAAAGGGCAGCATCATCAGGAGTACTGCTTAAATGTGTTCCGATAGATAAAGGAAAGGAAATCTTGGACGAAATCCACTCAGGATGCTGTGGAAATCATGCAGCCTCTAGGACACTAGTCGGCAAAGCATTCAGAACCGGTTTCTATTGGCCAACAACACTTAAAGATGCAGAAGAGCTTGTCAGAATATGCAAGAATTGCCAAATGTTTGCTAGGCAATCACATGTGCCGGCTCACAACTTAATATGCATACCGCCGGCTTGGCCGTTCACATGCTGGGGGCTAGATCAAGTTGGACCACTCAAAAAAGCAAAAGGAGGCTTCGAATACATATTTGTGGCAATCGACAAATTTACAAAGTGGATTGAATACAAACCTTTGGTCAAATACAGTATAGAAAAGGCAGTGGAATTCATACAAGACATCATGCATAGGTTCGGCATGCCCAATAGAATAATCACGGATCTTGGTTCACCATTTACAGCAAGAGAATTCCAATACTGGGCAAGAGATTGTGGGATAGAAATCGACTTTGCATCAGTAGCACACCCGCAGGCCAATGGACAAGTCAAAAGAGCAAATGGACTCATATTACAAGGTTTAAAACCAAGATTATATGAAGATTTGAAATATTATGGTGGAAAATGGATCGACGAATTACCGAAAGTAGTATGGGGTCTAAGAACCCAGATCAGCAGAGCAACTGGATACTCACTGTTCTTTCTAGTCTACGGATCAGAGGCAGTACTACCAGCCGACTTAATATGGCTATCTCCAAGAATACAACAATATGAAGAAGGCAAAGTAGAAGAAACAAGGCGGTTAGAAATTGATTCAATAGAAGAAATAAGAGATAGTGTAATCATACAAAATGCAAGATATCAGCAAGAGTTACGAAGACATTATGACAAAAGTACTGAACCCCGATCACTAAAGCCAGGGGACTCAATACCATGACTAATCCAGAAGAAAGATGGGCGACACAAATTACTCAGTCCATGGGAAGGACCCTTCATCATGAAGACATCAATAGGACCCGGCACATACGAGTTGATGACTCTAGATGAAATACCTGTAAAGAACACTTGGCATATCGGCCAGCCCAAAAGATTCTACAATTAAGTACAACAGATTGTACTCAAGTTTCAAGAGAAAAAAAATAGAGATTCTTCAAGAAGAACAGCTTCAAATATGAGCCCTGTCCAATGGACAGAACCAACCCGTAATCAGGTTGGGGAAAAAGGGGCTTCCCTGTTAATAGCTAACCCGGAAACGGTTGCGCTACATGGGCAATCTTGTCACTCAACCATATGGAGATGGTCTGACTGACGGCCAATGGCCAAATAGCTTCTTGGGTAAGGAGACCCAAGCTAGCATTTGTCACTCTACCATAAAGAGATGGTATGACTGACAGCCATGTCCAACGGATAGAACCAACCCATAATCAGGTTGGGGAAAAAGGGGCAGCCCTACAAACAGCTCAACCTAGAAATGGTTGTTGCTATACGGGCGCAATCGCTTACCCCAAGAGCTGGTACAATTGCTTACTTACCCTGCAAACAGCCAACCCGGAAACGGTTGTGCTATATGGGTCTGGTCGCCTACCCCAAGAGTGGTACGATCGACTACTTCGCCCAAGAAGCGGCACAAACACTCCAACAACTCGGTCGCCTACCCCAAGAGTGGTACGATCAACTACTTTACCCAAGAAGCGGCATAAGCACTCCAACAGCTCGGTCGCCTACCCCAAGAGTGGTACGATCGACTACTTCGCCCAAGAAGCGACACAAACACTCCAACAACTCGGTCGCCTACCCAAAGAGTGGTACGATCGACTACTTCGCCCAAGAAGCGGCACAAGCACTCCAACAGCTCGGTCGCCTACCCCAAGAGTGGTACGATCGACTACTTCACCCAAGAAGCGGCACAAGCACTCCAACAACTCAGTCGCCTACCCCAAGAGTGGTACGATCGACTACTTCACCCTAGAAGCGGCACAAGCACTCCAACAACTTGGTCGCCTACCCCAAGAGTGGTACGATCGACTACTTTGCCCAAGAAGAGGCACAAGCACTACAACAGCTCAGTCACCTACCCCAAGAGTGGTACAATCGGCTACTTTGCCCAAGAAGCGACACAAGCACTCCAACAACTCGGTCGCCTACCCCAAGAGTGGTACGATCGACTACTTCACCCAAGAAGCGGCACAAGCACTCCAATAGCTCGGTCGTCTACCCCAAGGGCGGTACGATCAACTACTTCGCCCAAAAAGGGACACAAGCACTCCAACAACTTGGTCGCCTACCCCAAGAGCAGCACGATCGACTACGTTGCCCAAGGAGGGGCACAAACACTCCAACAACTCGATCATCTACCCCAAGAGCGGTACAATCGACTACTTCGACCAAAGAGTGGCACAAACACTCCAAACAACTTGGTCGCTGACCCAAAGAGTGAAACAAGCTATGGCAAAGCAGAAAAAAGCCACAAGGAAAGACAGGGCGAAACTTGTCCATATTATTCAAAGACATCTAAGAAGAAAAGAAAGACAGGACGAAGTCTGCTCACATCTTAAAAATTTAGAGACAAAGTATATTACAAGGACATCAAAAGAAGGTTGACTTTTCACATCTGTTCAAGAAGACGGAAGAGAAGGAGGAAGTACATTCATTTGATCAAGAATTTGGTCTGATAGACCACTAAGCTATACTTTGGCCTCCTCCCAGTATCTTGAAAACTCAGCCATTACAGAAGCTTTAGTAATCCGCTCAAAAGGAGCATTAGGGGCAACAACCTGGACATCACACTATCATATTCATAACTACAGAGACTTCAGAACAGGCAACAAAAGGCTCGATGAATCAAAATAGCACTCCAGAAGGGCATTTATAGGCAAAAGAAGCGGTGCACATGGACTAGGAGCACCAACAGAAGAAATCTAACAAAGGACACAATGAAAAGACAGAATTCAATGAAAGAGGACTCTGGCATGAAAGAACGGCACTCAAGGACAAGCATATCCAAGAGAATATTCCACAAGCAACAATACAACCCGTGAAGACATGCATTGAATTCTCCAACAACCAGAATGACAACAGCAATAAGTAACCAAACAAACAACTCGGAGACATATGAAGGATCACATACAAAATTACAATGTCAAAGGATTATAGTCGAAAAAGAACTCAGACAGAGAAAATTATACATCTCATTGATCGAAGACAAATACAAAGGTTACAGACGGCCAAACAGGACCGGACAAATACAAAGGTTACAAAGGTTACAAAGGTTACTAACGCCAAAACTGGACATAAGGTTATTACTTGACCAAGTCGAGGGCCTAAACCAGTATAAATCGTGAGTCTCTTTGCGTAACCGCTGAATTCCGCTATTCGTCGAAGCCCGAACAACTGTCCCGGGTACCCCCGTGGCAGGCTATCGGTGGTAAAACATCGACACCAAGCACTTTAGCAAGTGGGCTTCTCCACCATAGGCATTGCCTAAGGCACGAGTGAGCTCATTCACCTTGTTCTTGAGGTTCTCATTTTCCACCATAAGTGAGGCATCACAAGTGAGACCATCACTCAAAGGTGAAGTGGAAGTAGTAGTGCTACAAGAAGTGTTAGTGGGAGCAACAAAAATAGATTCATCAATAAGATCACATGTTAGTCCCACATCACATGTTATGATCACTTGCTCCTTCTTGGCTTCCTCCACTTTGACTTGCTCAATGAGAGAGAAGTGAGCCTTTTCAAGCTTAGAGTGAGATTTGCCAAGCTTCTCATGGGCTTCCATTAGCTTCTCATGAGTGGCATTGAGCTCATCAAGGGATTGCTCAAGAAATTTGACTTTCTTGTTCAATTCCTTGCACTCCTTTCTCTTCATCTCAAAGCAAGTATGCACTTGCTCACACATGTCCATGAGTTCCTCCTTGGAGTACTCCTCCTCATCATCATCATCACTCCTATAAGCATCACTTTCACATTCATCATCATCACTCACATCATATTTTACCTTAGTAGGTTTTGCCATGAGGCATGTCGATGGAGTGTCAAAGATGGAGGGCTTGTTGTTGATGGTGATGCTTGCTAGTGCTCTCTTGATAGATTTCTTGTCATCATCACTAGAGCTATCACTATCTGAAGAGCCATCACTATCCCATGTGGCCACATAACCTCCACCCTTCTTCTTCTTTTGGAAGGTCATCCTCTTCTCCTTCTTCTCCTTCTTTTCTTTCTTATTCTCCTTGTGCTTCTTCTCATCCTCACCATTATCACTATTATATGGACAATTTGCTACTACATGATCAGGGCTCTTGCAATTATAGCATCTTCTCACATACTCTTTCTTCTTGGTGTGATCCCTTCTCTTTCTTGCACCATAGCCCATATTCTTCATGAATTTTCCCATCTTACGCACAAAGAGAGCCAGGGCTTCATCATCAATATCACTAAGATCATCATCATCACTTGATTCTTTCTTGGACTTGCCCTTGTTCTTTGATGATGATGAGCTAGCCTTGAATGTTATGCTTTTCTTCTTCTTGTCTTCTTCTTCCTCCTTGTCATCCTTGTCATCCCCCTCCCTTTCCACATGGTATGTCTCTTGTGTTATGACATCACCTAGTACTTGGTTGGGGGTAATATCCTTCAATCCTCCTCTTATGATTAATAATCTTAACATCTCAAATCTTGGAGGTAGGCACATCAAGAACCAATGAGAGACGTCATCATCCTTGATCTTCTCTCCCAAAGCCTTTCAGTCATTGACAATTACTTGTAGTCGATGGAACATCTCCGGAATGCTATCATCTTCCTTCATCTTGAAGCTTGTCAATTTGTCCTTGAGAATATACAACTTGGCACTCTTCACCATCGGTGTGCCCTCATATGTTTCCTCCAATCTCTTCCACACCTCATTTGCTCTTTCACAATCCTTGATTTGCTCAAACACCTTGGAATCAATGGCATTGTATATGGTGTTGAGAGCCATTGTATTGCATTGCTTGTTGATCTTATCTTGGTTGGTGGGATCATCGGGATCAATGATAGCATAGTCATTCTCGGTCACTTCCCACACTTGATCATTGATTGAACCAAGATACATCCTCATCTTTCTCTTCCAATAATCATAGCATGTGCCATCAAAGAATGGTGGTTTGCCCCCCACATGGCTGAACATAACTTGAGCCATAATTTGACACCGAGGTTGTTAAGCCTTTAATCAAACGGTGACCACGGCTCCGTTACCACTTGAAAGGTCCTAATATGGCTAGAGGGGGTGAATAGTGTAACACCCCGGTGTTACGATCGTATTTAGCGCCGCGATTTAGATCTAAGTAAAATTTTCAAAACAAGTTTCTCGGAATTTTTGATTTAAAACGTACTTGCCGTGATGAGGGAATCGTGTGTGACTTAGTTTCGTGGACTCAAATCAACGCTCATGTTAAATTACGTAGTACGTAGAAATATTTAGGAGTGCCCGTTAACGATTCTAGCAAATAAATATCGAACGGCTTGTTTCATTGTTTAAGCATAAAAATTAACTTTTATAAGTAGAATAAAAGTCATTAATAAATTGAACGAGTTATATATATACTCAATTAAAACGGGGGATCACATCATCATATGTGACTTCTGGCAGCGTCGCCTGGCTCATGACGAGGCTAAACTTAACATGTGTCAATAGAACTCCGTGAAAACCACACCAGTCATCATAATTAAACGCGTCAAATGCAAATCACACAAGTCCATACAGAACTCATATATATATATATATATATATATATATATATATATATATATATATATATATATATATATATATATATATATACGCACACATACGGTCTGCATCTACCGAGCTGCTGCTACTGCTACTGTTCATGCTACACATTTTCTCGTGCTTGACAGCGAGTGGTCTTGTCCATTTTTTTTATGGAAGCACAGCAATCCTACAGCGGTGCAGTTCCTTTTACCCCACTGTCCTTGCCTCTGCCAGGTCACTGATGTCTCTACGCCTACACATTGTCACTGTCGTTCACTCCGCGCCAAGACATGGCCAGGACGGGTCACAGCGACAGGGGTCACCACCATGTCTCTGCTGCTGCTCTCGCTCTACGCCAGCGCCATCCTTTTCCGCCTTGTGAGCGCGCTCGAGCCCTGGAGAACTGCCGCGGTGGTCACGCAGTCTGTTGTTTCCCTTTTGCCTCGCCTCCTCTCCTCTGCTCAGCGGTGCCATTCTTCTTCTTCCAGCCCGCGCGCGCTCGAGCTCCGCGCTGGTCCGTGTCTTCCCCGCGAGCGAGCCTCGGCCTACGTTGGTCTGCTCCCCGCAGCACGTGCTGCCACGCCACACTGGACCGGGCCGTGAGCGCTACTCCTTCGCGCCCTCCGACACCCGAGCCTCCAGCGCCACCGCATGCCAGTCGTCGGTGTGTGGATAGCCGCGGCCGTGCCTTCCGCGGCTCCTTCCGTTCCCCCTACGCGCCGACACCCCCCTCTTTCTCCTCCGCCGGCCGCGTGTGGTCCTGCGCTGCTAGGCGCACCTCGGGTGCGCTGATCTCCGCACCGGCGCTCCCACGCGCGCCACCGCGCCCGTGCCGCGACGCTCGGCCGAACGCGACCCGTTCGCGGTCTGCTGCACCGCTATCCACCCAGTGCCGACCGTCCCCTTGCTAGCGCGAGCACGCCCACGCCCCGGTCCTCGTGCTGGACCGCTCCACCTCTGGGTCACGCTCTCCGTCGGCCGAGCTCCGCAGCCGCAGCGCCTCGCCCCGCCCGCGACAAGCGCGCTGCTCTGTCCTGGCCTGCGCTGGTTCACCACCGAGCATGCGCCGTGGCCGTGGACCTCCCATCGCCGGAGCCGCTGCGCTGTCCCGCCGGCTCAGCTTCAGGTGCCAACGCCGCCCCCACGACCCGCTCGGCACCCCGGCACCACACCCGGCTGCGACCCAGCACCTCGCCGGCTCGTCCACGCCATGCTCGGCCATCGCCGCAGCCGCCCTGCCAGCACCGCCACCGGCCAGTTTCCCCTGCCTCTACGATGCTCTGCTTTATAAGCAAGGTGAGGAAGGGTAAAAATCCAAGAAGAAACGTTATACGAGGTCTTTACTGCAAAAATACATGACTCATTGAACAGTACTCTGGACCTAGGATGGATTAGCGAATAGCGCAGGGTCCTTTTTGCATTTTTTGCGAGATCGATATGGGCAGGCCGCGTGTGGGCCAGTTTGCTGGGCCGTCCGCGCCGTCGCTGATTGCCGCACTGGGCCACTTGCTTCGCCTGGGCCGACGTGCTCTCGGCTTACTGGGCCACAGACCGCGTCCCCGCCTGGGCTGGCCCGTGCTGCGCGCGCTCATGGCCCGCTGGCCTGCGTCCGCTGGACCTGACCGTGCTGGGCCGTTGGGCCGGTTAGTTGCCGCCGGCTTTTCCATTATTTAAATGCTTTTCAAATATCGGTTTCTAGTTTAATTTGCAAAATCTAAATAAAATTATGTAGGTGTCCAAAAATGATGAAACCAGTTTTGTTAGTCTCCTAAAATCATGATCTACCGGCTAGTATAATTTATCTACATAGTGGATAATAATCTTAGGAGCTATATAATTAATTTGGGATACTTAATATTGTGAAAAGGTAAACTTGTAGGAATTGTTATGGTCAATTGGTAATAGTATTGGGTCTGAAATCTTTATAGTAGATTCCTAGCAATATTAGCTGCTCACCATAATTTGTAGCTCTAGAATAATTAGTTGCTAGATAAATAATAATGTCCTATTGCGAATAAAGAAACACCTTGGTTTGTATAACTAAAAACAGTTGTTGGGAAATAACGTCTTGTTCGATAACATGGGTATGTAGCCTAAGTACAGTCGTCGTTAGATCTAGCTCGTTAACTTGAGCGGCGTAAAGCGTATTTATACGAGTCACGATTTCAGTTGATTAATTACATCTTTGCATTTCATCGCATGCATAGCATATAGGTACGTCGGTGGATCATAGAGTCATCGGGAGTTGCTGGAGGAATGGTGCTTTTGAAGATCATGTTGCCTTGATGGAAAGCTAACTTCTGATTATATTTTTCCCAGGCAAGCCCCGGTGCATAACCCCTACTTTCTGCAGTTTAAATTATATTTGTGCATTAAGTTTTAAGGAGTTGAATGAAACCACTTGCATATATATCTTTACCCTATGAGTCTTACTAGTATGACATGATCGTGTAGATTGCTATGCTACAGGACTCCGGTAGAAGTCGAGTGATTGCCTGTCATTCGCGAGATATAGGAAATATGTTACTATATGATTATCACTTGGAATATATAAAATGGTGGAAAGAAAAATGGTGACCGGACAGGGATATGGTTTGGGTATTGGTGGGTGTAAGAAGTTGTGTCGCCGCGGAGGCGGGTCATAGCTTGGTTACACCGTTTCTCCCTGTCTGGTCGATTAAGGACCGATCGTGCATATGACTCTAGGTAGGTCACAGACTTATTATCCCGAGCACATACTTGTGTATGGGCGCTTGGAAAGCTTGTTGCTCTCTTGTCGCAGATCCGGCTCATTCCGGACCGACTGTCAGGGTTTTGTTTTGGTGGAGGAGGTCCTTGCGCCGTAGAGTCCGGGACTTATGGGTGGGGCTTGGAGTCCCAGTTTGGACGGGGACCTAGACACCCGGGATAGGAGAGTGATGGGTTGGTCCTGCTTGTGCCTGGGGTACAAGCGGGGCGTGTGTTTTCGGGGTACCCAGCTGGAGGCATTGATTCGCGAATCGCCGGGCTATCCGGTACGGCTTGTCTACGGTTTAGCATCGTAGTAAGAACTGAAAGATGAAAGATGGAAGATGGACAAAGGAAATCTGATTGCTTATCACTTGCTTGAAAGTAGCACAGGTGCTTACTTAGAATGGTTAGTTAATGAACCAATGTGGCTATTAATAAAAATCAAATATAAGGACGCACACTTAGTAAAGCTTCTGTAATAAACCCACAAGCCAGATGGCCTTGCATATCCTTGGAGTCTTTTCTTTTCTCCTATCGGGTAAGTCTTGCTGAGTACAATTGAGTACTCAGGGTTTTATTCCCCCTGTTGCAGGTGACAGGTGGATGCTTGAGCTGACCTTTGTGTGTGGATTCCTCCTGGTGGGCTCAGAGAGGATTTCCTTTACGCTGCGATCGTAGTCTTTATTTATAACTCTCACTAAATGCTTCTATAAAAGAAAGTTTTACAATCTGTTGTCATAGTTGCTATATATCAATAATTCATCATGTCATTAATAGATGTTTATTTCTGCTGTAACTCTGTTCATATGTTTCTATTCCGCTGTTAAATTAAATTGTTTATAACTCTGATAATATAATTTCATTCCGCTGTTATATTAATAAATATCATACTCTGATGTTGTATTAAAAGCGATGTAAGAAATGGTTACGAATGATGTAAGCTTTATTCTCTCATTTGTGATCCTGATGGCAAAAATGTGGATTTTCGGGTTCTCCCCTGGGGTGTGCTCGACGGAACCGAGTAATCTAGTGTTCTCCCTTGAGTGCTTAGTGTCTAATGGAAGGCAAGCACTCCTGTGAGGCATTAAATTAGGCGGTTCTGCCACAGGTGGTATCAGAGCATAAATGAGGAAATAAAGCTTCGAAAACCTTTTCTAAACAAAAATTTGACAACCCATTGTTGCAAAAAGTTAGGATGTTTGTATGCGAAGTTATATAAGTAGCCCTATTATTATGGTTATGTATCCAGGATAGATGGCACTCTGCTGACTTAGATAGGATTGATCAAGTTTTCTGCAGGTACACTGACTCGAGCATAGTTCGATAGTATCGACTAGTTACAGGGAGAGAACGATGTGCCAAAAATCTGAGAACGGTTGCCCTATATGTTGGCAACAGTGGAAGGACGTATAGGACGTGCATTCATGCATATTTTGTTTGTGCATTGTAGCGCTCGTATTGCTAGTAGATACACCATCCATAGGTGTCACGCGTGTCGTATTGTGCACAAATGACTCGTTCCTGTTCTAGAGTTAGGTCTGCACTGTGGCTTCGTGTTTTGCGTTCGCCCGTGGTTCACGCCGGTCGTGACCCACGTCTCCCCATACCCCTTTCTGTGCTCTTGTCGGACCCTTGCCCTGCAGTCGTACTAGTCAGTAATGGCATCGCACGTCGCTCGCCTCGAACGCACGGAAATTGGTAGATTCATCATAGTGACCCCGCGCAGGAACCCTAGTGAACTGCGCCAGGACCACTGAACGCTCCGCCTTTATAAGTAGAGCCTGGCTTAGCCATTAGTACCACCACTCGGCACACTTTAGCTCGCTTAGCTTTTCCTTTGAGCCAGCTTTTTGCTCAGCCTTCCTTGCAACCACTGCCAAAGATGGTAGGAGCCTGGGTTAGTACCTATTGCATGAACGTTGAGGGTTTTCCTAGAATCCTGCATGCCACCCTGCAAAAGCTCGGAGTCAATGATCGCCCCGAGTATGAGGGCCATGAGTATGAGGAGCATGGCACCGAGCGGTGTGAGGTTACCGTCTACATCGGGAAGAGTGAAGAGTTCCCTGACCTCACTGAAGCCTGGAGTGTGACCGCAACTGGGTTTCGCTTCGTCGACACCAACCAAGTCGTGGCCCGCAAAGCCTTGCGGTACCTCTACCAGATCTATGAGGAACCCATTGCCCGTACCCCCATGCGGTTCTTTCCTCCTTTGGACAAGAATCGGCGGGCATGGAGGGCCCGCATGGAGGCTTTGCAAGGACGAGATGTGCAAGAGGACAGTCCCACCATGGTGCACTTGACCACATACCTGCTCGCTCTGGATGAGCAGTACGATCGTCAAGCCTTGGAGCTGAGGGCATGCCTTCGGCGCGCCGAGGAAGCTGAGATCTTCAATCGGATGCTCCAGGTGCAGCTCGCCGACACGCATGCCAGCGCTGTGGCTGCTGAGAGCCGAGAGGCTGCCATGGAGGAAGCTCTAAAGGGAGCCGAAGATCGGCATGTCCATCAGCTGTGGGTGGCCTATCTTGTCACCAGGGCCGAGCGGAGGACGCTGGCTGCTGGAAGGCAGGATGCCCCGATCTTAGAGGGAATCCCTATCCACCCGCCAGAGAGAAGAAGAACCGGTGTTGCAGCACCGCCCGCGCCTCCACCCTCGGAAGTGTCAGAAGAAGAACCATCGATTCCTCTCGCTCAGCCGTTGCCACGAGGGGATGTAGATTAGTTGCCTTAGGATGCTGTACCCGTAGTAGTAGTGTTTTTTCGTTGCTGTTCCCCTGTATTGTACTCTTGCCGTTGTTGTCGTCCGTAGTTGTTGAGATCATCTGACTGTAGGTGAATGCTATGCCATGAATGTGAGCCTGAATGCCTGTACGATGTACCCGTATAAGATCGTTGGAATATGCATTTTAATTATTTTGCTGTGTTTATTGCGTTCATTTACTTTAAAGTCTCGTTAGACGTGCTCCAAGTTTTCAAGGGTGATGTTAAGTGAGTTACAAGAGAAGTTGCCATTCAGATACCAGCAGATCAGATGTGACTGGGTGTTATTGGACACTGTATCGACTAATTGTGGATGTCCCAACAGAACACTTGAATCTTTTTAAAACAAATCCGTCATTGGATTTGAATTCCTTGTCCCTTGTTGTGGAGGGAAACCTTTGTTGTTGAATTTTCCCTTGCGATACCCCTTACTCTATGGTCTATGACCCCACTGCCTTCATGGCGTGTAAGTTGATAGTAGTTGCCTGGTTAAAAGCTTGGTGCTGCGACGAAACCGAGGGCTCCCTGTGGAACATCTGCCACATGGTGACGCTGCTTGGCACGCGCTGGTATCGAGGTTTTTAATCAAGTACCTTTACCAAGTTACATCGCCGTACCGTTTTGTTTTAAAAATTTTCTCCTTAGAAATGTTCAAGTGTTCAACCAGGAAATCCACAATGGGTTGATGCAGAGGTGTTCTCTCTAGTAACCAAGAGGAGATGGTTTGGAGAAAGAAAATATGACATGATCTGGGTCTACAGAAAAGACGGATGTGGTTAAGGAAGGAAAGCAAAAGAAGAGTAGTAACGGAAGGTTAGCCGTGGGTAGTTGTAAAAGTCTGAGTGGACGTCTTGCCAAAGCCCTGTGCTTAGTTGACCGCTACGCATGTTGGGTCATTTCACTACGTGCCCTGCGAACGCCGTCGGTGTCGGGTCCTTTATCGTCCCGTTTTCGCGTGGCCGCGGCATCATGCAGTGCTCGCCATCTTTGTGCACTGTGCGTTGCTCCTTTTCCCCAGCATCCGGTCGGCTCTCGACTCTCGCGCCTTGTCCCTTGTACCGGACCCCCCCTTCCTCTCCCTCTTTTCTTCTTTTGTGAACATGGTCGCCCGCACGCCTGTCTTGTCGAGCGGACCCCCTCTCCTCTCCTTTATTTCCCCATCCACCACCCGCGCAGGGAGCGCAACATGTCCAATCTTATCTCCACTCCGGTGTGTTGCTCCCCACCTCCATTCTCCACTATAAGTAACCCTTGGTCCTTGCTTTTCTCCTTCATCCCCATTTCCCCTCTCCTTTGGAGCAGAACTATGAAATCCAGTCGATGTTGTGAAGCTAGGTTCGGCAGTCTGAGGTGATAGTGTGATCTGAGGAGAAGGAAGGATCCGATTCATCGAAGAAGTTCAAGTTCCCTTTTGGGTAGTCAATCTTAGGGTGCATGATGTTTTACTTCTTCGTCGACTGTTTCTGGATCTGTTGGTGCTACGCCATGTTTTGGATAATCATTATCTTGTTGTTTCTCCATTGTCCTCGTCTATCTCGACTTCTGGATTAAGTCTCGGTTGTACCAAGTTGCTCTTAATCATGTATCCCTAGATCTCCGTGTGGTGTAGTATTCGAAGTCGTGTAATCTTTTGTGTAGTCCCTGATCTACGGAATGTAATCGCGTTTCCCCTTTTCTGCTTCCAGTTTCAAATCTCGGGACGAGATTCTTTTTAAGGGGGGTTGGTTGTAACACCCCGGTGTTACGATCGTATTTAGCGCCGCGATTTAGATCTAAGTAAAATTTTCAAAACAAGTTTCTCGGAATTTTTGATTTAAAACGTACTTGCCGTGATGAGGGAATCGTGTGTGACTTAGTTTCGTGGACTCAAATCAATGCTCAAGTTAAATTACGTAGTACGTAGAAATATTTAGGAGTGCCCGTTAACGATTCTAGCAAATAAATATCGAACGGCTTGTTTCATTGTTTAAGCATAAAAATTAACTTTTATAAGTAGAATAAAAGTCATTAATAAATTGAACGAGTTATATATATATACTCAATTTAAAACGGGGGATCACATCATCATATGTGACTTCTGGCAGCGTCGCCTGGCTCATGATGAGGCTAAACTTAACATGTGTCAATAGAACTCCGTGAAAACCACACCAGTCATCATAATTAAACGCGTCAAATGCAGATCACACAAGTCCATACAGAACTCATATATATATATACGCACACATACGGTCTGCATCTACCGAGCTGCTGCTACTGCTACTATTCGTGCTACACATTTTCTCGTGCTTGACAGCGAGTGGTCTTGTCCATTTTTTTTATGGAAGCACAGCAATCCTACAGCGGTGCAGTTCCTTTTACCCCACTGTCCTTGCCTCTGCCAGGTCACTGATGTCTCTACGCCTACATGTTGTCACTGTCGTTCACTCCGTGCCAAGACATGGCCAGGATGGGTCACAGCGACAGGGGTCACCTCCATGTCTCTGCTGCTGCTCTCGCTCTGCGCCAGCGCCATCCTTTTCCTCCTTGTGAGCGCGCCCGAGCCCTGGAGTACTGCTGCGGCGGTCACGCAGTCTGTTGTTTCCCTTTTCCCTTCGTGTATGCGTGCCCGGCTTTGCCTCGCCTCCTCTCCTCTGCTCAGCGGCGCCATTCTTCTTTTTCTAGCCCGTGCGCGCTCGAGCTCCGCGCTGGTCCGCGTCTTCCCCGCGAGCGAGCCTCGGCCTGCGTTGGTCTGCTCCCCGCAGCACGTGCCGCCACGCCACACTGGACCGGGCCGTGAGCGCTACTCCTTCGCGCCCTCCGACACCCGAGCCTCCAGCGCCACCGCATGCCAGTCGTCGGCGTGTGGACAGCCGCGGCCGTGCCTTCCGTGGCTCCTTCTGTTCCCCCTGTGCGCTGATGCCCCCCTCTTTCTCCTCCGCCGGCCGCGTGTGGTCCTGCGCTGCTAGGCACACCTCGGGGGCGCTGATCTCCGCACCGGCGCTCCCACGCGCGCCGCCGCGCCCGTGCCACGACGCTCGGCCGGACGCGACCCGTTCGTGGTCTGCTGCACCGCTATCCGCCCAGTGCCAGCCGTCCCCTTGCTAGCGCGAGCGCACCCATGCCTCGGTCCTCATGCTGGACCGCTCCACCTCTAGGTCGCACTCTCTGTCGGCCGAGCTCCGCAGCCGCAGCGCCTCGCCCCGCCCGCGACAAGCGCGCTACTCTGTCCTGGCCTACGCTGGTTCGCCACCGAGCATGCGCCGTGGCCGTGGACCTCCCATCGCCGGAGCCGCTGCGCTATCCCGCCGGCTCAGCTTCAGGTGCCAACGCCACCCCCACGACCCGCTCGGCACCCCGGCACCGCACCCGGCTGTGACCCAGCGCCTCGCCGGCTCGTCCACGCCGTGCTCGGCCATCGCCGCAGCCGCCCTGCCAGCACCGCCACCGGCCGGTTTCCCCTGCCTCTACGATGCTCTGCTTTATAAGCAAGGCGAGGAAGGGTAAAAATCCAAGAAAAACGTTATACGAGGTCTTTACTGCAAAAATACATGACTCATTGAACAGTACTCTGGACCTAGGATGGATTAGCGAATAGCGCAGGGTCCTTTTTGCATTTTTTGCGAGATCGATATGGGCAGGCCGCGTGTGGGCCAGTTTGCTGGGCCGTCCGCGCCGTCGCTGATTGCCGCACTGGGCCACTTGCTTCGCCTGGGCCGACGTGCTCTCGGCTTACTGGGCCACAGACCGCGTCCCCGCCTGGGCTGGCCCGTGCTGCGCGCGCTCATGGCCCGCTGGCCTGCGTCCGCTGGACCTGACCGTGCTGGGCCGTTGGGCCGGTTAGTTGCCGCCGGCTTTTCCATTATTTAAATGCTTTTCAAATATCGGTTTCTAGTTTAATTTGCAAAATCTAAATAAAATTATGTAGGTGTCCAAAAATGATGAAACCAGTTTTGTTAGTCTCCTAAAATCATGATCTACCGGCTAGTATAATTTATCTACATAGTGGATAATAATCTTAGGAGCTATATAATTAATTTGGGATACTTAATATTGTGAAAAGGTAAACTTGTAGGAATTGTTATGGTCAATTGGTAATAGTATTGGGTCTGAAATCTTTATAGTAGATTCCTAGCAATATTAGCTGCTCACCATAATTTGTAGCTCTAGAATAATTAGTTGCTAGATAAATAATAATGTCCTATTGCGAATAAAGAAACACCTTGGTTTGTATAACTAAAAACAGTTGTTGGGAAATAACGTCTTGTTCGATAACATGGGTATGTAGCCTAAGTACAGTCGTCGTTAGATCTAGCTCGTTAACTTGAGCGGCGTAAAGCGTATTTATACGAGTCACGATTTCAGTTGATTAATTACATCTTTACATTTCATCGCATGCATAGCATATAGGTACGTCGGTGGATCACGGAGTCATCGGGAGTTGCTGGAGGAATGGTGCTTTTGAAGATCATGTTGCCTTGATGGAAAGCTAACTTCTGATTATATTTTTCCCAGGCAAGCCCCGGTGCATAACCCCTACTTTCTGCAGTTTAAATTATATTTGTGCATTAAGTTTTAAGGAGTTGAATGAAACCACTTGCATATATATCTTTACCCTATGAGTCTTACTAGTATGACATGATCGTGTAGATTGCTATGCTACAGGACTCCGGTAGAAGTCGAGTGATTGCCTGTCATTCGCGAGATATAGGAAATATGTTACTATATGATTATCACTTGGAATATATAAAATGGTGGAAAGAAAAATGGTGACCGGACAGGGATATGGTTTGGGTATTGGTGGGTGTAAGAAGTTGTGTCGCCGCGGAGGTGGGTCATAGCTTGGTTACACCGTTTCTCCCTGTCTGGTCGATTAAGGACCGATCGTGCATATGACTCTAGGTAGGTCACAGACTTATTATCCCGAGCACATACTTGTGTATGGGCGCTTGGAAAGCTTGTTGCTCTCTTGTCGCGGATCCGGCTCATTCCGGACCGACTGTCAGGGTTTTGTTTTGGTGGAGGAGGTCCTTGCACCGCACTGAGTCCAGGACTTAGGGGCGGGGGCTTGGAGTCCCAGTTTGGACGGGGACCTAGACACCCGGGATAGGAGAGTGATGGGTTGGTCCTGCTTGTGCCTGGGGTACAAGCGGGGCGTGTGTTTTCAGGGTACCCAGCTGGGGGCATTGATTCGCGAATCGCCGGGCTATCCGGTACGGCTTGTCTACGGTTTAGCATCGTAGTAAGAACTGAAAGATGAAAGATGGAAGATGGACAAAGGAAATCTGATTGCTTATCACTTGCTTGAAAGTAGCACAGGTGCTTACTTAGAATGGTTAGTTAATGAACCAATGTGGCTATTAATAAAAATCAAATATAAGGACGCACGCTTAGTAATGCTTCTGCAATAAACCCACAAGCCAGATGGCCTTGCATATCCTTTGAGTCTTTTCTTTTCTCCTATCGGATAAGTCTTGCTGAGTACAATTGAGTACTCAGGGTTTATTCCCCCTGTTGCAGGTGACAGGTGGATGCTTGAGCTGACCTTTGTGTGTGGATTCCTCCTGGTGGGCTCAGAGAGGATTTCCTTTACGCTGCGATCGTAGTCTTTATTTATAACTCTCACTAAATGCTTCTATAAAAGAAAGTTTTACAATCTGTTGTCATAGTTGCTATATATCAATAATTCATCATGTCATTAATAGATGTTTATTTCCGCTGTAACTCTGTTCACATGTTTCTATTCCACTGTTAAATTAAATTGTTTATAACTCTGATAATATGATTTCATTCCGCTGTTATATTAATAAATATCATACTCTGATATTGTATTAAAAGCGATGTAAGAAATGGTTACGAATGATGTAAGCTTTATTCTCTCATTTGTGATCCTGATGGCAAAAATGTGGATTTTCGGGTTCTCCCCTGGGGTGTGCTCGACGGAACCGAGTAATCTAGTGTTCTCCCTTAAGTGCTTAGTGTCTAATGGAAGGCAAGCACTCCTGTGAGGCATTAAATTAGGTGGTTCTGCCACAAATGGCCTATTTAAAAATCTACAAATCAACTAGAACAATTTGTTAGTATGGCAAATAGCGAAATGCAAACTTGCTCTAGCTCTACAAGGGTTGCAAGCCACCTATCTAATAATTCTAGTTGCAATGATTACTAGGCACAAAACTTGCAATGTTACTACTCACTAAGAGCTCTCAATCTTGCTACTCTAAAGAGCTCCACTAGATGAACTTAGAATAACAAAGCAAGCTCTCAATTCTAATTAGACTAAAGAGCTTACCACAACTAGTTTGCAAGAATATAAATGAGTGAGTAGAGTGATTATACCGCTGTGTAGAGGGATAAACCAATCACAAGATGAATATGCAATCAATCATAGAGAGAATGCCAAATAGCAAGAGACAACCGATTTTCTCCTGAGGTTCACGTGCTTGCCAACACGCTATCTAGGGCACCGGTGGCACCATCGGACTATCCGCACTCTACGGGCGGACACTCCATCGGTGGAGTTTCTTACCCTTGCACCCAAACTTCACCACCCTTGATCAAATGTGCCAACCACCAAGTGTATCACCTTGTGCACATGTGTTAGCATATTTTCACAAACATTTTCAAGGGTGTTAGCATTCCACTAGATCCTAAATGCATATGCAATGAGTTAGAGCATCTAGTGGCACTTTGATAACCGTATTTCAATATGAGTTTCACCCCTCTTAATAGTATGGCTATCGATCCTAAATGTGATCACACTCACTAAGTGTCTTGATCACAAAAACAAAATAGCTCCTATCATTTATACCTTTGTCTTGAGCCTTTTGTTTTTTCTCTTTCTTCTTTTCCAAGTTTAAGCATTTTATCATCACCATGCCATCACCATCGTCATGATCTTCGCCATTGCTTCATCACTTGGAGTAGCGCTACCTATCTCATAATCACTTTAATAAACTAGGTTAGCACTTTAGAGTTTCATCAATTATCCAAAACCAAACTAGAGCTTTCAATCTCCCCCTTTTTGGTAATTGATGACAACCCTTTCACAAAGATATGAATTGTAATTTAATTGAATTCACGTTGCTTGCCCAAGCATATCTACCATGTGTAAAAGAATATAGACAAGTTTCATGAACTCCAAATGGTAGTAATTGCTGCACCTACATATGTGCTAAGAGTTTGGATTGAAGCTTGCACATATGCTTATATAGGAAATATAGGAGTCAATTTCTACCAAATGATGCTAAGGTATAAGAGATGGACCTTTGAAGCGTGATACCAATCGTAGTGCACCAATATACCATCCTTAGCATCATTAGTAACTAGACATACACAAAAACTAGAATGCCCCATGAGATCAATATTACAAGTAAGGGTCTAGTTTCCATAGAATGAACATAGGTCTAGTTACTTTAGCCTATGCATGCTAGTTTTTTCATTTCAACATTCAAACCTACAACTAGCATACACCACACAAGCATGGATATAGAAATTTAGAACTTGTGCTATGCAAGCAAATATATGAAATGCACATCAAAATGCAACATACAAGTTTATGAGCTTGCTCCCCTTACTTGTGTGCTCAAAATTCTAATTGATCCCTTTCCTTTATCATATCTCTCCCCTATCACTCATATCTTTGTTTCTCTCCTCCTTTGTCAACAATTAGCACAAAAGGTGAGCTCAAATTATAGATAGGTTGGAGTGAAACCATGTGAAATGAGGATCATTTTCCCAATTTGGTTTAATCTAGATTACTTGCAAAAGATATTTAACTCGGTTTGATCCAAGGACAAGCTTCTTCATACCTCCAAATAAGGGTTATCTTGTACCATGTTGAGTTAAACATTTATAGTTTATTTTCTAGATCAAACACTAGGTTTACAAGCCCACAAACATGTCATATGCTACCACTAGATCATTTCAAACATACAAGCAATAGTGGTACCATACAAGCATCAAATTCATTTGATTTTCAAGAATGAGCCTATTCAAATGTGAAATATGTCTAGATGCACTAATCATGTCCTTAGCAAGGATGTATGCCATGCCAATCAACTTTTTCCTTGGATTGCTCGAAGAAGAGGCATGTCATATAATTGGGGGTGCATCAACACATATTGGAGAAGTCAAGTATGTTTAATTCATTCCTTAGCTTGCAAAACCTCTTCTCATCAAGTGGCTTGGTGAAGATATCGGCAAGTTGATCTTCGGTGCCCACACTCTCAATGCAAATGTCCCCTTTTTGTTGGTGATCTCTTATGAAATGATGGCGAACATCAATATGCTTTGTTCTTGAGTGTTGAACCGGGTTGTTGGTGAGTTTGACGGCACTCTTGTTGTCTCATAGTAATGGCACTTGCTTGAATTTAATTCCAAAATCACTCAAAGTAGCCTTCATCCAAAGTAATTGAGCACAACAACTTTCGGCCGAAATGTACTCTACTTCAGTGGTTGAAAGTGCTACACTATTTTGTTTCTTTGATAACCAAGACACTAGTGATCTTCCCAATAGTTGACATGTGCCTAATGTGCTCTTTCTCTCAACTTTGCATCCCACATAATCGGAGTCCGAATATCCAATCAACTCAAATCTTGCTCCTTTGGGATACCACAATCCAATATTTTGTGTATGCTTCAAGTACCTCAATATTCTCTTTGTTGCTTTCAAATGACTTTCTCTTAGTGAGGCTTGGAATCTAGCATGCATGCATACACTAAACATCACATCCGGCCTTGATGCGGTCACATAGAGTAGGCTTCTAATCGTAGACCGATATATCTTTTGATCCACCATGTTGCCACTAGCATCACTATCCTAAGCTTCCACTTGTCCCCATTGGTGTACTAATAGCTTTACTATCATCTATTCTAAACTTCTTGAGCATGTCCTTGATATACTTGCCTTGACTCACAAATGTGCCATTCTTCATTTGCTTGATTTGAATACCAAGGAAGTAGCTAAGCTCTCCAATCATGGACATCTCAAACTCACTTGCCATCATCTTGCCAAACTCCTCACAAAAATCTTGATTTGTTGACCCAAATATAATATCATCAACATAGATTTACATTACAAACAAGTCATTTCCAAGCTTCTTGGTGAAGAGAGTGGTGTCAACCTTTCCCATCTTGAATCCTTTAGAGAGTAGGAAATCTCTCAATCTCTCATACCATGCTCTAAGGTGCTTGTTTCAATCCATACAAAGCCTTTCTCAACTTGTAATCATGGTTGGGTTTCTTATCATCTTCAGAACTAGGAGGTTGTTCAACATACACAAGCTCATTTATGTACCCATTGAGAAATGCACTTTTCACATCCATTTGGTACAAGTTGATGTTGTGGGCACAAGCATAGGCTAACAAGATCCTAATTGCTTCTAATCTTGTAACCAGGGGCATATGTTTCTCCAAAGTCAAGACCTTCAACTTGAGTGTAACCTTGAGCCACTAATCTTGCTTTGTTCCTTATTACTATCTCATCTTAATCTTGCTTGTTCCGAAAGACTCACTTGGTTCCAATTATATTATGATCCTTAGGCCTCTCAACTAATTCCCATACTTAGTTTCTTGTGAAATTGTTTAGCTCTTCATGCATAGCATTGACCCAATCAACATCCTTTAAAGCTTCATCTATCTTCTTAGGTTCAATGAATGACACAAATGAGAAATGCTCACAAAATGAAGCCAATCTTGATCTTGTTTGCACACCTCTTGAAATATCAACAATGATAGTGTCTAATGGATGATCTCTTGCAACATTGGTTGATTGAAGCACTTGCACTTGATTGCTAGCATTTGATTGATCACTTGGTTGAGATGATGAACTAGCCATTTGTTGATCTTGCACATTGCCATTACTAGTGCTTGCTTGGATTTGATCATGAGAACCACTAGCTTGCACATTTGAGTTAGAGAGCACTTGATTCTTATCATCTTCAACATCAATCACCTCTCTAGGCCTTAACTCATCAATGTCCATGTTCTTCATTGCATTGACCAATTGAGTGCCTCTTATATCATCTAGATTCTCATCTTTCTCTTAGGAACCATTTGTTTCATCAAATTCCACATCATGAACATCCTCAAGACTACCACTAGCTAAATTCCAAACTCTATAAGCCTTGCTAGTAGTGGAGTAACCAAGCAAGAAACCTTCATCATATTTCTTTTCAAACTTGCTTAATCTAATGCCTTTCTTCAATATGTAGCATTTACAACCAAAGACCCAAAAGTATGCTATGTTGGGCTTTCTCCCATTCAATAGCTCATAAGGTGTCTTCTCCATCATGGGGTGACAATAGAGTCAGGTTGCTATAGTAGCTAGCCATGTTGATTGCTTCGGCCTAAAATGAATGACTCACATTGTACTCACTCAACATTGATCTTGCCATATCAATCAAGGTTATATTCTTTCTTTCAATTAGCCCATTTGATTAAGGAGTATACTTGGCCGAGAATTGATGTCTAATTTCAAATTCATCACATAGCTCATCAATTCTAGTAGTTCTTGAACTCACTTCCATTGTCACTTCTAACTTTCTTGATTATTGTTTCAAACTCATTGTGAATGCCTTTGACAAATGATTTGAATGTTGCAAACACATCACTCTTGTCACCAAGAAAGAAGACCCATGTATATCTAGTGAAATCATCCACAATCACAAATCCATATTTGTTTCCACCAATGCTAGTGTATGTGGTTGGTCCAAACAAGTCCATATGCATCAACTCAAATGCCTTAGATGTGCTCATCATGCTCTTCTTAGGATGTGTGTTACCAACTTATTTTCTGGCTTGACATGCACTACATAGCTTATTCCTTCTCAAATGTGACATCTTTCAAGCCTCTAACTAAGTCATGCTTAATCAACTTGTTCAATTGTTTTATTCCAACATGACCAAGCCTTCTATGCCATAACTAACCTATGCTAGACTTAGTGATCAAACATGTTGCCAATTGAGCTTCTCTAGCATTGAAATCAACTAAGTATAGATTCTCATATCTAAATCCTTTGAATATCAAGTTAGAGCCATCTACACTTATGATCTCTACATCATCCACACCAAATATGCACTTGAAATCAAGATCACACAATTGAGCTACCGACAATAAGTTGAAGTTCAAGCTCTCTACTAGTAGCACATTGGAAATGCTCAAGTCATTGGATATTGCAATCTTACCAAGCCCTTTGACCTTACCTTTGCCATTGTCACCAAATGTGATACTATCAATCCCATTGCTCTTATTTTCATTGATTGAATTGAACATTCTTGGAACACCGGTCATGTGTTGTGTGCACCCACTATCAAGCATACAATGCCTTCCTCCGGACTTTATAGTTTACCTACAAAAGAAGATCAATTCTTTTTAGGTATCCTAAACTTGCTTGGGTCCTTATAGGTTAGTTACCAAGGTCTTTAGGTACCCAAATGGCCTTCTTCTTTAGGCCCACAATTAGTGTACCAATGAACTTAGCCTTCACACCAGTTGGCACCCTTATAAAGCATGTAACAAGAATCAAATTTGATTAAGGATACATTAGGTAGCTTGTTCTTGTTAGTCTTGCAATCTTGCTCTATATGCCCAACATGCTTGCATCTATTGTACAAACCGACCATTGCCCTTCACAAAGCTAGCTTTGGGAGTGACCAAGGCCGCCTTGCCTTTTTTGGGGGTATAGCCTAATCCCTCTTTGTTGAGAGAAAACCTTTAGGCTATCCAAGCACTTTAGCAAGTGGGCTTCTCCACCATAGGCATTGCCTAAGGCATGAGTGAGCTCATTCACCTTCTTCTTGAGGTTCTTATTTTCCACTATAAGTGAGGCATCACAAGTGAGACCATCACTCAAAGGTGAAGTAGGAAGTAGTAGTGCTACAAGAAGTGTTAGTGGGAGCAACAAAAATAGATTCATCAATAAGATCACATGTTAGTCCCACATCACATGTTATGATCACTTGCTCCTTCTTGGCTTCCTCCACTTTGACTTGCTCAATGAGAGAGAAGTGAGCCTTTTCAAGCTTAGAGTGAGCTTTGCCAAGCTTCTCATGGGCTTCCATTAGCTTCTCATGAGTGGCATTGAGCTCATCAAGGGATTGCTCAAGAAATTTGACTTTCTTGTTCAATTCCTTGCACTCCTTTCTCTTCATCTCAAACCAAGTATGCACTTGCTCACACATGTCCATGAGCTCCTCCTTGGAGTACTCCTCATCATCATCATCATCACTCCTACAAGCATCAGCTTTCACATTCATCATCATCACTCATATCATATTTTACCTTGGTAGGTTTTGCCATGAGGCATGTCGATGGAGTGTCAAAGATGGAGGGCTTGTTGTTGATGGCGATGCTTGCTAGTGCTCTCTTGATAGATTTCTTGTCATCATCACTAGAGCTATCACTATCCTGAAGAGCCATCACTATCCCATGTGACCACATAACCTCCACCCTTCTTCTTCTTTTGGAAGGTCATCCTCTTCTCCTTCTTCTCCTTCTTTTCTTTCTTATTCTCCTTGTGCTTCTTCTTCTCATCCTCACCATTATCACTATTATATGGACTAATTTGCTACTACATGATCAGGGGCTCTTGCAATTATAGCATCTTCTCACATACTCTTTCTTCTTGGTGTGATCTCTTCTCTTTCTTGCACCATAGCCCTTCTTCTTCATGAATTTTCCCATCTTGCGCACAAAGAGAGCCATGGCTTCATCATCAATATCACTAAGATCATCATCATCACTTGATTCTTTCTTGGACTTGCCCTTGTTCTTTGATGATGATGAGCTAGCTTTGAATGTTATGCTTTTCTTCTTCTTGTCTTCTTCTTCCTCCTTGTCATCCTTGTCATCCCCCTCCCTTTCCACATGGTATGTCTCTTGTGTCATGACATCACCTAGTACTTGGTTGGGGGTAATATCCTTCAATCCTCCTCTTATGATTAGCAATCTTAACATCTCAAATCTTGGAGGTAGGCACATCAAGAACCGATGAGAGACTGTCATCATCCTTGATCTTCTCTCCCAAAGCCTTCAAGTCATTGACAATTACTTGTAATCGATGGAACATCTCCGGAATGCTCTCATCTTCCTTCATCTTGAAGCTTGTCAATTTGTCCTTGAGAATGTACAACTTGGCACTCTTCATCCGTCGGTGTGCCCTCATATGTTTCCTCCTAATTTCTTCCGCACCTCATTTGCTCTTTCACAATCCTTGATTTGCTCAAACACCTTGGAATCAATGGCATTGTATATGGTGTTGAGAGCCATTGTATTGCATTGCTTGTTGATCTTATCTTGGTTGGTGGGATCATCGGGATCAATGATAGCATAGTCATTCTTGGTCACTTCCCACACTTGATCATTGATTGAACCAAGATACATCCTCATCTTTCTCTTCCAATAATCATAGCATGTGCCATCAAAGAACGGTGGTTTGCCCCCCACATGGCTGAACATAACTTGAGCCATAATTTGACACCGAGGTTGTTAAGCCTTTAATCAAATGGTGACCACGGCTCCTGATACCACTTGAAAGGTCCTAATATGGCTAGAGAGGGATGAATAGCCTATTTAAAAATCTACAAATCAACTAGAGCAATTTGTTAGTATGACAAATAGTGAAATGCAAACTTGCTCTAGCTCTAGCTCTATAAGGGTTGCAAGCCACCTATCCAATAATTCTAGTTGCAATGATTACTAGGCACACAACTTGCAATGTTACTACTCACTAAGAGCTCTCAATCTTGCTACTCTAAAGAGCTCCACTAGATGAACTTAGAATAACAAAGCAAGCTCTCAATTCTAATTACACTAAAGAGCTTGCCACAACTAGTTTGCAAGAATATAAATGAGTGAGTAGGGTGATTATACCGCCATGTAGAGGGATGAACCAATCACAAGATGAATATGCAATTAATCACAGAGAGAATGCCAAATAGCAAGAGACAACCGATTTTCTCCCAAGGTTCACATGCTTGCCAACACTCTACGTCCCCGTTGTGTCGACCAACACTTGGTGGTTCGGCGGCTAAGAGGTGTTGCACAAACCTCATCCACACGATTGGACACCACAAGAACCTACCCACAAGTGAGGTAACTCAATGACATGAGCAATCTACTAGAGTTACCTTTCAGTGCTTCACCGAGGAAGGTACAAATCCCCTCACAATCACCGGAGATGGCCACGAACAATCACTGACTCATGCCAATCCTCAACCGCTGCACCAAGCCATCTAGGTGGTGGCAACCACCAAGAGCAACAAGCGAATCCCGTAGCGAAATACGAATACCAAGTACCTCTAGATGCAATCACTCAAGCAATGTACTTGGATTCTCTCCCAATCTCATAATGATGATGAATCAATGATGGAGATGAGTGGGAGGGCTTTGACTAAGCTTACAAGGTTGCTATGTCAATGCAAATGGCCAAGAGAGTGAGCTTGAGCCAGCCATGGGGCTTAAATAGAAGCCCCCATGAAATAGAGCCATTGGGCTCCTCACTGCACTAAACATGGGCCGACCGGACGCTGGACCTCAGCGTCCGGTCGTGCAATGTGCGATGTGCGCCATGTGTCATCGGCTTCAAATGCCGATCGCCTGCTTTCAATGGTCAATTGATGACCGGACGCAGTCAGTTAGAAAGTGACTGGACGCTGGACCTCAGCGTCCGATCGTTTCCTAGTAAGGTTCCAAACATGAATTTTCATGACCGGAACGCGTTCGGTCATGCCCGACCGGACTCACCCTAGCGTCCGGTCACTCAACGTCTCTTCTGTACGCCACACGTCAGCGTACGTCATCACTGACCAGACGCACCCTGCCAGTGTCCGGTCATAGAGCGGCCCAGCGTCCGGTCGATTGACCGACTGCCAGCGCCTTCACTGTTACACCATGACCGAACATGTGCCAGGTCCAATCGAGGCCAGCATCCGGTCACTTCCAGTGACCTCTGTCTTTTCTATCTAGGGCACCGGTGGTACCGTCGGACTGTCCGCACTCTACAGGGCGGACACTCCATCGGTGGAGTTTCTTACCCTTGCACCCAAACTTCACCACCCTTGATCAAATGTGCCAACCACCAAGTGTATCACCTTGTGCACATATGTTAGCATATTTTCATAAACTATTTTCAAGGGTGTTAGCATTCCACTAGATCCTAAATGCATATGCAATGAGTTAGAGCATCTAATGGCACTTTGATAATCGTATTTCAATACGAGTTTCACCCCTCTTAATAGTACGGCTATCGATCCTAAATGTGATCACACTCACTAAGTGTCTTGATCACGAAAACAAAATAGCTCCTATCATTTATACCTTTGCCTTGAGCCTTTTGTTTTTTCTCTTTCTTCTTTTCCAAGTTTAAGCATTTATCATCACCATGCCATCACCATTGTCATGATCTTCGCCATTGCTTCATCACTTGGAGTAGCGCTACCTATCTCATAATCACTTTAATAAACTAGGTTAGCACTTTAGAGTTTCATCAATTATCCAAAACCAAACTAGAGCTTTCAATCTCCCCCTTTTTGGTAATTGATGACAACCCTTTCACAAAGATATGAATTGTAATTTAATTGAATTCACGTTGCTTGCCCAAGCATATCTACCATGTGTAAAAGAATATGGACAAGTTTCATAAACTCCAAATGGTAGTAATTGCTGCCACCCTACATATGTGCTAAGAGTTTGGATTGAAGCTTGCACATATGCTTAAATAGGAAATATAGGAGTCAATTTCTACCAAATGATGCTAATGGTATAAGAGATAGACCTTTGAAGCGTGATACCTAATCGGAGTGCACCAATATACCATCCTTAGCATCATTAGTAACTAGACATACATAAAAACTAGAATACCCCTATGAGATCAATATTACAAGTAAGGGTCTAGTTTCCATAGAATGAACATAGGTCTAGTTACTTTAGCCTATGCATGCTAGTTTTTTCATTTCAATATTCAAACCTACAACTAGCATACACCACACAAGCATGGATATAGAAATTTAGAACTTGTGCTATGCAAGCAAATATATGAAATGCACATCAAAATGCAACATACAAGTTTATGAGCTTGCTCCCCCTACTTGTGTGCTCAAAATTCTAATTGATCCCTTTCCTTTATCATATCTCTCCCCTATCACTCATATCTTTATTTCTCTCCCCCTTTGTCAATAATTAGCACAAAAGGTGAGCTCAAATTATAGATAGGTTGGAGTGAAACCATGTGAAATGAGGATCATTTTCCCAATTTGGTTCAATCTAGATTACTTGCAAAAGATATTTAACTCGGTTTGATCCAAGGACAAGCTTCTTCACACCTCCAAATAAGGGTTATCTTATACCATGTTGAGTTAAACACTTATAGTTTATTTTCTAGATCAAACACTAGGTTTACAAGCCCACAAACATATCATATGCTACCACTAGATCATTTCAAACATACAAGCAATAGTGGTACCATACAAGCATCAAATTCATTTCAAACATACAAGCTGCCCCCGGCCCAGCTCTTCTTCTCCCATGCCAGCGAAGGGCCATTTCGACGCACTGGCGAGGTAGGTCCATTCCTCTTTTCCCCCCTTCTTCCGATTTGGATTTCTCTTCTCTTATCCGAACCTGAGGTGGGGATTAGGGTTTAGATCTAGGGTTAGGGTTCAGAATTCGACCTTCCTCTTCTCTGATTTGCTTTTGAATCTTCTTTCTTTTCTTTTTGGATCTGCTTCTTTCTACGGATTCAACCGATTGGGGTAGGTTTCATTTTCTTTTGATTTCTTTTTCTTTTCGGAGTTCATCCAAATGGCTTTCCCCTTTTCCCTTTCTCCATGCGAGTTAGGGTTAGGGTTCGGTTGAACCCTGATTTGTTTTGATTCGAGATCGAGATGCTAGAGTTCACTGTTCTATCCTGAGACTGATTCCTTCCCCTTCTTCCCCCTTCCCCTTCTTCTTTTGGGATCAACTCAATTTGGGATGGGGTTAAAATTAGGGTTAGGTCTTAGGGTTCGGCCAAATCCGAATCCCACTCTTCTTCTTCTTTCTATTGTTTCTCTTTCCGTTGAAGGCTTTTACGGGTTTAGGGTTAGTGAACCCCTTTTTCTTTTCTTTTCTTTTCTTTTCTTGCCGCACCGGCACTTTTCCCCGCGCGGTGGCGGTGGTGACCGGGGTTCCAATGACGTCCGTCACCCCTGGTCCCTTTTCCGTTTCTTTTACCCGATTAGGGTTAGGGTTACACACTGGCAACCTGGTTCTGGTACCAATGTTAGGATCGTTGATTACCTCTGTGTAACCGTAGATCGGAGTAGACCTCTTTAGAGTTCATCTATTTCGCCCTGGTTGCGCTGCAACCTCGCGAACGCCGATGTCGAGGCAGCTCCGGCTCGGTGGCAAGGTCCAGTGGTGATCCCGTGGCCTATAGAGGTGAGGCAGAGGTCACGGCGGTACGGTGGGGCATCCCGTCGCTGGCAGCACAGCCTTTAGATCGGACTAGGTTTCTGTGAGTGGGATTGTGGCGGCTCCGGACAACTTCGGTTCATGAGCCAGTTTCCCATTCCTCTATTTATATGTGTTGTGCAATAGGGGCCCACCAACCATATTAGGGTTGGGCGCCCCCGATCAGGGCGCAGAGGCAAGGGCCCAATAGGCTGTTGGGCCTATTGGTGGGGATCAACTAACAGTGACGGGTTGGCCGCCGCATGCCACGGCCTGCTGCACTTCACGCATGGCTAGAGCGAGTTTGAGGAGAGAGCGACACATCTGGGTATGGAGGGGAGGAAGACCGGGGCATCGTCGGTCGCGGCCGTCGGCCACAGTCATCGATCTCCTGCTGTCGCCCATGCGACGTCGTTGGCCGGGGCGGAGCCTCCGCTTCCATGCCCTCGGGCGTGCAACCGCCGAGGCGCCGCTGCTGCTCGCATGGGCCTTGGGGCTAGTAGCCGCAGAGGCGCCGCCTGACACCCTATCGGAGCCCGTTGCCGGTGTCGTTGTTTGGGGGCAGCCGGGCAAGGGACGGAAGGCTGGAGCGCATAGGAGACGGAAGGGATGCAGAGGGCGGGATGGCGCGTCGTTGGTTCCAGAAGCGCGTACGCGCGGACGACACCGGACGGGAAGACGTGCAGGGCAGAAGGATCGGACGACGCTGGTTGGACCACTGTTCTAGGAACAGTGGTCTGAGTGAGGGACTGTTGATCTACAGGGTTTTGTGAGAGAGGGCTTTGGTACACAGGATTAGGGGATAGATAACTGATCTCACTCTGCTTGGACAGACCTACAAAACAATGATCAAAATACTTATAAACAGAACAATTGAAATGGCATCAAAATGTACTCTTAATTTTTTTTAGGGAAGCTTTCTACCACACGCAAGACATAAAAAATAGTATGAGAAAAAAACTACTACTACTAGACAACGGTGGCTGCTACTAGTATGACATGAAAATAAAACTGCTGCTGCCGATGCTGCTGCTGCTAGCCTGCTACTAACAGTAGTAAATGAATTACATGAATACATCGAAGCATCATAAGTTTGACATGCAGGCCATTATAGGTCTCGTTCAGCTTACTCTATATTCGGCTTCCTTCAGTATTCAGCTTGTTTTTTCAGCTAGAATCGTGTTTTTCTCTCACAACAATTCAATCAGAACAGTGTTTTTCTGTCAGTTTCAGCCAAGATTCAAACCAGCGAACGGGCCATACAACAATGAACGAGAAATTTTAACCTGGTTGTGATTAATGCAACACATATGGCATAGACCACTACAAATACACACATACACCATATATACATCGGGACCATACTATTCATAATATTCTCTGCAAAAACAAGTTAAGCAGAGAACCGAATGCTATCGCATTATGTGAAAAAAGTTACCCTAATATTCTATCTGTTGTATGCATATGGTGGTGCCCTCCCGGAATTTCATAGATATCTCATCGGCCTGATCAAATCAAGCCGATTTCAATACATTCCAAATGCCTCTATTTTCACTTGATCAATCACATTGATCCACGCATGAGGTTCTTAGAAACGATAAGCAGCACACAGAACCTTGATATGTTGTTTCTCCCATTCATGTGATTCCAACCGATAAGAGCAAGTTGTGCGTGTGGTCAGGAGTGAGAGCAAACTAATCTTTTTGAAAAGTAATACTAGATCCAATGTATTACTATGCGGTAGTGACAAGAATCCAGTATTATCTGGGTTTCCACGAATTCGCGGATTCTTATGCTGGATTCTTTTACCATGCGTTATCCCTCTCCTTTGGCTGCTACTCAGATTCTTTTTTATCGATTTCACAAAGAAGAGGGACTCAAACGCACATTTGTCGGTTCATAGACAAATTGGCAGCTTGCAGCCCACGGGCCGAGCGCGCGGAGTCAGTCTCCTATAGCTGTCACTGTCAACGTCTCTAGTGTGCTACAATTGATTAGTATTAATTTTTTATCTAATCTAACGCTTACTATTCCCTAATGTAAAAATCACTGACATCTTGAACGGACGTCTACCACATCCGTTCACTATTGTATCCTGTCTCTCTGTTCACGAAAGAATACAATTATAGGGTCCATGTTAGTCAAATTAGCCAAACTTTAACTAAATTTAAAAGAAATAAATGATATTAGTATTCATGTCTCAAAATAGATTTATAATGAAAATATATTCTATAACTAATCTAGTATCTATTTTGTATTATAAATATTAATATTTTTTTATATAATTTTAGTCAAAGGTTAAACTGTTTAATCTCTCGAAAAACAAGAATTGCATTATTTTGTGGACCGAGGGAGTAGATAATAAACATATCAATTAAACGGGAAAATCGGTTCATTCATTTAACAACAACGGCGAGTCGGCGACGGGGCGGGTCCCAGAACCGCTGACAATTTCAAACGCCAATCTCTCTTCAGGTGGCGCGACCAACCAAACATCATCGTCTCGACTCGGGGCGCTCTACCCTGTTTCCCTCGTGTGTCCAAATCCAATCCCCTCCCAACAATCGGGCAACACAACGCCCATCTCATCTCCTCCGCCTCCGCTCCCTTCTGCTCACCCGCACGATGGCGTCGGAGGCGCGAGGCGAGGCGGCGCCGGTGTACAGGGACGCATCGGCGCCGGTGGAGGCGCGGGTGCGGGACCTGCTGGGCCGCATGACGCTGCGTGAGAAGGCGGCGCAGATGGCCCAGATCGAGCGCACCGTCGCGACGCCGCGCGCCCTCGCGGAGCTCGGGGCCGGCAGCGTCCTCAACGCCGGGGGAAGCACGCCCCGCGACCGAGCCTCCCCCGCCGACTGGGCCGCCATGGTCGACGGCATGCAGCGCCTCGCGCTCTCCTCCCGCCTCGGCGTCCCCATCCTCTACGGCACCGACGCCGTACACGGCCACAACAACGTCTACGGCGCCACCGTGTTCCCTCACAACGTCGGTCTCGGCGCCTCCAGGTACCGGTCGATTCGATCCACGGACCACGTTCTGTGTGATGGCCGCGTCAGTGTACTATCCCCTGTGTTTTGTTGTCCGTTAGGCAACCGTATTGCTGTTGACCTCACAGGGACGGAGAGCTCGCGCGTAGGATCGGCGAGGCGACGGCGCTCGAGGTTCGGGCCACTGGCATCCACTGGACCTTCGCACCCTGCGTCGCCGTGAGTAAAATTCAAACCTCTCCTGATTAATCGGTGGCGTGTGTACGGGATCTCCTTGATGTTTGGCCTCGTGTATGCTAGGTCTGTCGGGATCCTAGGTGGGGCAGATGCTACGAAAGCTACAGCGAGGACCCAGAGATCGTGCGCTCGTTGACCACCATCGTCAGCGGTCTGCAGGGGCAGCCGCCAGCAGACCATCCTCATGGTTACCCCTTCCTCGCTTCGCCTAGGTATTTCAGTGGAGGTGTTTAGAGTGTTCCTCATATGCCCACGACCTGTTTGTGGAAATGTGTCCATGTGGTTGTGGTTTGTAGGGAGAATGTACTTGCTTGCGCTAAGCATTTCGTAGGGGATGGTGGCACGGACAAGGGGGTGAATGAAGGGAACGCCATTTGCTCCTATGAGGATTTGGAAGCAATCCATATGACACCTTACCCTGATTGTATAGCTCAAGGGGTGGCAACAGTAATGGCGTCCTACTCTAAATGGAATGGGGAGCCATTGCATTCGAGTCGCTACTTGCTGACTGATGTTCTGAAGGGCAAGTTAGGCTTTAAGGTACCCGAGCCTACTGCCACCATTTTGTATAATGATTGAAGCTTAGGTTGGTCTATTAATTTGATGTGTCTAACCTCCTGTTTCAGGGTCTTCTCATTTCAGATTGGGAGGGCATTGACAGGATCTGTGAGCCACAAAAGCCTCGAGGGTCTGATTATGGCTATTGCATTGCACAATCAGTAAATGCAGGAATGGACATGGTATATGGTTATTTAAGTGTTCACATGAAATGCATTCTTCAGTCATCTGTTGGTTTTGCCTACATTGAGCAATCTACAGATTATGATACCTCACAGGTTTGAGAGATTTTTGGATGATATTGTGTTCTTGGTGGAGGCGGGGGAGATACCAATGTCTCGAATTGATGATGCTGTTGAGCGAATTCTGAGGGTTAAATTTATTTCTGGAGTGTTTGAGCATCCATTTTCAGACCAATCTCTACTGGACACAGTTGGTTGTAAGGTAACATGCTTCTTGTTTCTTTCAAATTTCTGCGTATCTTTCTGTTTGAGCCATCTCAATATTGATGTCAGTAACGATAGGCAATATGTTGACCTATCAGGAACATCGATTACTAGGGCGTGAGGCTGTTCGCAAGTCTTTGGTACTTCTGAAAAATGGCAAGGATCAGAGGAGCCATTCCTTCCATTGGCCAGAGATGCAAAAAGAATACTGGTTGCAGGAACACATGCTGACGATATTGGATATCAATGTGGTGGGTGGACGATAGCATGGCATGGAGACAGTGGAAAAATAACTCCTGGTAAGAAGAAACTCTGCAAAAATAAATATTTGTATTTATAAGTTCTTCTGTACTCATATCAATCAATTGTTTGACCTAGATGATACAGTTGTCCTTCTCAAAAATAGAGTGACTGGGTACTTCAATTGTTCTTTTGAACTAGCATGGATATAATTGTTCTGAAAGAAGTGATGATTATTTTGAGTGAAGTAACCTTCTTGGCAAGGTTCAAAAAGGCGACGCTAGGCGGCCGCCTAGGCGCGACTAAGCGGTAGGCGAGGGGGTTCCGCCTGGCCTATGGGGGTAGGCGGACCCCTAGGCGGGCGGAGGTCGCCGGCGAGGGAGGAGCAGCCTCAGGCGGAGTTGGACTGGCAGGGCGCGGGCGGCAGCGGGCACGGACTGAGAGAGAGAGAGCTGCGGGAGAGGGAGAGGAATCGGCGGCGGCGGGCGCAGAGATGCGGGCAAGAGAGAGAGAGATGCGAGAGAGGGAGAGGAACTGGCGGCGGGCAGGCGCAGAAGAGATGCGGGCGAGAGAGAGAGAGAGAGATGCGGGAAAGGGAGAGGATGCGGGAGAGGCTGTAATGTGGAGAGTTGGGCCATTAAATGGGCCTTCTTCTCTTTCTCCCTATTTCATGACCCCTAATCTCCTATTTTTTTCTTTTCTTTTAAGTATTTATGCATTATTAGCCATCGTCTAGAAAAACGCCTTGAAACGCCTAGGCTCGCCTAGGCTCTAGGCCGTGGGTCGCCGCCTAGAAACCGCCTAGCGCCTTCTTGAACTCCAGCTGTAAACTTGTTTTGACAATCCATATAGCACTTTCAACTGCCATGGTGACAAATAAATGGTAACCTTCTGCTTTGAAAAGCAAGCTTAAGATGTTTTGTATTGGATCACTGAAGTAGTATGCTGTGATTTTCCCTTGAGTAGATCAATGTTGTAGTTTTCCCTTGAGTAGATCTAATGCCTTTCCCGTTACTGTATACACTCGCTCACACTCTGCCCTCCCTCCCTCACTGATTTATTTGTTCCAAAAGAACATTTCTAGCTTTATTTGATCAAAGTAGTAAAATATCCTATTTTTGAAAAACAGCTATTCACGCGAATCTAAATAACAGGTACGAGCATATTGGAGGCCATACAAGAATCCGTGGGAGTGCAAACTGAAGTTGTGTATGAAAAATGCCCAACAGAAGCTATGATTGAAACTGGGGGTTTTTCCTACGCGGTGGTTGTTGTTGGAGAGGTTCCATATGCTGAATGGACAGGAGATAGAACTGACCTTAGTATCCCGTTTAATGGCTCTGATCTTATCACCTGTGCTGCTAGTAAAATCCCTACGCTAGTGATTGTTATATCTGGAAGGCCATTGATTATTGAGTCACAAGTTTTGGAAAAGATAGAAGCTCTAGTTGCTGCCTGGCTTCCTGGAACTGAGGGCATGGGAATTACCGATTGCCTCTTTGGAGATCATGATTTTGTCGGCACATTGCCTGTGACATGGTATAGGTCTGTTGATCAATTGCCTATAAATGCTGGAGATGCTAACTATGACCCGCTATTCCCTGTTGGATATGGGCTGAAAATGTTTCGAAAGTGATGATGATTCAGCATAACTTTATTATTGATTTGGTACATTTGAATCTCTGTGATGTTAAATACTCTGTATTTATTGGCTATTGGAACTTAAAACAAAATAATATATTGTGGTAGTATGCATTGTACTGTGTTGAAAACATTATATTCTTCCCTTATATTTTAATTCCTCTTTAGTGCACTTCCTTCAGTTTCATATTACTGTTTCCCTTTACCACTGAGTGGTGCTTTCTGCATCAAAATCTTTCTGGAAGGAAACTAAGAAATGGGAGGAGAAAGGATTGGTGTATATCAACATATTAAAATTCAGGGGTGATACACTGGGTGTAGAACTGAACGGAACTATCATTGTTCTTAATAACGTCTTTGAGCACTAGGCTCATTCCTTAGAATCACACTTCCTCATGGTGTAAAAGATCCAAGCACTGCTAAGTGGACTCCTGCAACACAGTTCACTCGGAAGGCTTCAGAGCCATAAAATTCTTCAGCAATGATCTACTACTACTTTTCAATGCATGGTCACCTTGTAGTTGTTGGTTGGTGCTGACTACTTTCTGGAAATATGTTTTAACCTTGAGGCTCTTCTCATGCTGCCACATTATGCATGACTGCAAGTATCACAAATGCCAACTGATTTGCTGGCATATGTTCCATATGGCCATACCTCAGTGGACAGCATCTGAATGAAACAAAACAGTCCGGGTGAAATGGTACATGAAAATATGGTATCACAGTTACCTCAGGCATATTATCTCTGCTGTCTTGCTAGCGTTGTCAACACCTGTGTTTCATGGATCATATCTGCAGACTGTTTCATTGGCTGATTCGTCTACTATGGCAGTTACAATGATTCTCGTACAAACGTATCTCCGTTGGCAGCACACTCTCCTGTGTTTCCTTTGATGCTCAAAGTTGCTCATCTACTAGGGTAGTTACCGTGAATCTGAGATAAGCGCTTGGATTTGGGAGAAGTTTAACAGATTTATCGATGGAAATACATCCTCGGCTCATCATCAAGCATTTGTTTCCTGCTGGAAGACATTATTGCTTTGAAGTGTTCTCTCGATTGTTCCACTCCGAAGGACATCTTTCCTTGCACCAAGCTTTTCATCAGGTATGAGACTGCTAAAACCTTTCCAACCATAGCTGGGGTTTGAAGAAATTGAGACATCTGATGCTATGCTTTGCAATTTTTGTGATCATTTGCTTATGTATAATAATGGATGCCATTATACTACTTAGCCTTGTACTTCACATAACTTACAGGTTACCCTGTTCCTACAGCATTGATTTGGATAGTTTGGGATTACTTCAACATACTGCACAGCCGAATATGATGGGATCTTCAAGTGTTACTGAAATGGCCGCGTCTGCATGGTAACTCTGTAAGCTCTTCAGATGTATTTGTTTGTTTTTGTACTTTTAGTATAATAAAAGTTTAGTAAGAGTAAAATTATGAAGTGCAATTAGCATGTGGTAAGAAATGTAGCTGTGTTATCCAAAAGTAAAAAGTTCAGTTGGCAAAGCTCCTAATGCAAAAGGTTGTGTGCATTTGGTCAAAATGAATTGACTTCTATTTTCCAGATCTTAAAAGACCTACTACCTGAACTCTGAGTATACTAAAAAACCTTCTACCTGTACTGGGAGTATGAAGCTATCCATGCTACATAGTTCTGTGTAGCCTTTTCGAAATCCTGTGATAAGTGTAATGAAAATTGTGTGGCCTAGAGCTTCTTTCCTTTTTGCGTTGTCCTTGTGAATCTAATGGCAGTAAGTATAAATCTCTGGTACAGCTTCTTGTGACAGGTTGTCCACAGGATTGCTAATATTTCACAAATGTAGGTTGTCGTGCCTTCTACTGATAGGTCAGTTGGAACATGCTCTAAATAGAATAGGAAGTATATATATATTTTTTTTTTTGACAGTCAGAAGTATATATTTTATATTTAGAGACTTGAAATTCACGAGGCCTATAGAGCTATATATAATCCAAGGGATAAGGACGAAATGAAAAGGGAAGCAATGGCCAAAAGGAATAGAAAGGAACAAAGGTGAGAGGATGAAAACGAAATTCCACTTACTTTATAGTAGGATCTTATACAGGAAGCACAATATCTGGTAAAAACAAGGCGAATGAACATGAGATGACTTCCTTTTGCTCTCAGTGAAAGTTCACGGATCTGTGACAGGCATCATGATCTGATCTGTGACAGGCATATTATCTCTGCTGTCTTATCCCTGCATGAAATGAACTTAATGTTGAAGGGGGCAGTAACAGCCGGAGTTGATAAGCTCCAGCCTCCAGGGGCTATTTGCCTATATCTGGACTGGCGAATGGGAACGAAACACCTTTTTTAAAAAAAAAACAAATTGAATGGGAAACACATTTCACTTCACCACCGGTTCATGTCATAGAGACGAAGCTACATGATGTATGTGTACCCTGATGCGATGGATGCCATCCTTCAAATTTGAACAAAGGTAAACTGATAATAATTGTCAGGGTTATTAAGAATGGGGAACTCAAACTTTCACTGATAGATGCTTATCTTTCAAAAAAAAAAGGGTTATTAAGAATGGGGAACTCAAACTAACACTCCTGAACCTGCGAAGGTCAGCACGCCAGAGTCCAGCCTTGCTGCGCCCGGCCTGAATGCACATCACGACCAAATTGTTTTTATTACTCCCACAGTGTTCCCCATTCAGTCTCGTGGCATGTGCCCATTATTGAGCCATCTCCATCCATATCCCCAGTTTCAACTTGCATAAAAACAAAATAATCTGATGGTCTGGTCCCTCTTCCATTCCTACTTTGCAGAAACAATCAGCATATGTGACACGATCCATCCAAGTTTTTACATACAATTTGCAGGCACGCTCGGCGGCTCTATCCGTTGCTTGGAAAGGAGTGTTAGGAGAATCCATAGGCGTCCTGCTAGATTCAAAGGCCACAGGTACGTTTTGTAATGCATGGTTGCAGTTGGGGAGGTCGGTCCCCTGGCTACGGCGGTGATGGCTACCTGCTGCTGAATTGCTGATTCGAACGGCCCTTGATGCAGCCGGAAGAAGCAACGAAGATGCCCTCCCTTTTATTGCATGGCTGGCCGGTCCGGGTCCGCTGCTGCCACCCTGCCTGTTTGGCGATAGCGACCGACGACGATGCCCCGGCAGGTCGTCTCGCCCATGACGTCGCTGCGGCGGTCAGTTCAGCTTCAGTTGGTGCTCCGTTGCCCATCTGACTGCCAGGAGATGCTGATCTCGACCTGTATGTTTGCTCTTGCGCCCCCCCCCCCCCCCCCCCCACCCCACCCCCCCCACACACACACACCCCACACACACTTGACCTGTTTGCTCCTCCCACTTGGCATTGGCTGCGTGTAGAGTAGTCCAGTATCAGCTTTGCATCACAGAGAGAGTCAGCCTGTTCGCTGGTTGGTTTCTGAGCTGATAAGTCCGGTTGTTGCTGATTGGTTGTGAGAGGAAAACACTATTGGCTGACTGATAAGCTCAACAAGCGAACAGGTTGGTAGCACCGATAATTGGGCGCAACCGTTACAACTTGCGTCACACACAAGGTATGTGTCGATGTCACGGAACGCCCTGCCCTGCCTGCATGTTCTGGTAGTAGAACGCACTTTTCAAGTACTCCTAGTTGCAGGGTTTTTTTTTTTTTTTTTTTTTTGTATAAGGCGGTAGCAGATGCTGTTGTCTTCTGATCAAGCAAGAGAAAGCACGGAACTACGTTTGATTGGCACATGGAGATGGGAGCCGAGTATTGTGATGGTAGTGGGAGTAAACTACCCGCGGCCTCCTGCCGGGAAACTACACCTGCCCTGCCCGGGCCAAACCAATACTGCGTCTGCGAATAGACTACACTGGTCGGTGATGAAGCGCATTTGTTTACGGCGCGCGCATGCATGCATCGATCAGCTCCCCCGGCGGCAGTGCGCATGGCAAGTGTCACTGCCTGCGCCAAAAACGTGACCTTTTTTTTTGCCCCCCGCTCAGTGCGGGGTTAGCTGTACCTACTTGGGCTGATCTAAGCTCTTTCCACCAAATCTAGCCGTAGATACCTCTGCCTTCCCCTCGTTTTGGAAAAAGGAAGCGAAGTGCGTGGCCGCCTTTTGATGGGGCGCGTGCTGAGCATGAACTAGAGATTTAGATGTGGGGAAAGGCCTATCATTGGCAATTGACATTAGGCTAATCTCGAATAGAGTTTCGTATCTCAGTCTCCAAGACTTCTACTCCTCCAGTTCCAAATTATAAGACGTTTTGACTTTTTTAAATACATAACGTTTGCTATGCTCTTCAATATACACACTATGTCTAGATATATAGTAAAAATAATGTATCTACAATATCAAAACATTTTATAATTTATAATGGAGAGAGTATATATCACAAACAGTGTAGAATGTTTCCTTCTTATGTAAATTTCATCATTTATATATTGCCATGACAGCTATCATAAAATCTCCACTGAAACTGGCCTTAGTTTCCAAGGGTTTTATCTTTATTTTTTCAGTTCCAATGCTTTACAATGCATACAAACATAGTGTACTCCCTCCTATTGTTGAATTTAGTGGATTTTAAGCTGTTCAAGTCAAGCTATCCTAAGTTTGATCATTTAAAAAAGGTAATACTTACGGTACCAAATGAGCATCATAAAGATTTATTGTCAAATGTGCTTTTATATAGTTTACCTCTTTGATGCTCTAATATAATATTTTTCTCTATAAATATGGTCAGATTTAGAGTAGTTCGATTTAGGAGAAATTTAAAATGGAGGGGGTAAGTTGTTGACAAACTCAACATCATGTTTTGTTTAAGTGGTTGAAACCAACCTACTATATGTCATGCTTGGACGGTGTTAGATTGGGTTGCATCAAAATAGTTACGGTGAAATAGATCATCCAGTAGCCACCGTAGGTGCTCAGTGCAATGCTTACTCAGCTGTCTTTATGCTCAGTGCAATGCTTGCTCTGGGTGGACCGACGCGTGAGCGTGAAAGGAGCGGGGAGGCGGAATCGGATTCCGCTGATGAGCCCCTCTCTACGCCTCTAGTCCCGGTTCAATTATACGCCCATTTGCAGTGCACCATAGGAATCTGAATCCACCTCGCGCTTTAGGATTTTGCGGACGCCGACGCATGGTGTGGTGCCCAAAAAGCTACGACGTCGATGGGACTATGGGAGTATGCGACCGCATAGCACCCGCCAGCCGCCGCCCAATGGCGGCTCGATCGGCAACGCCGAGAGCACTAGGCTCACGGTAACACTAGCTAGTGACTGGCACCTTGCACCATACCGTCGCTGCCCCGGATAGTTTGCCGTGCAAGAGCATCAGCGAAAGTTTTCTAAACCAAGCTTGGACTCATATATATCTCCGAGTATGGTGTTAACCATCCAACAAAGGCCCTGTTTGTTTCCGCTTCTCCCAGACACGCTTGGATTATAATCTAAGCGAAGATTTTCTCGCTTCTCGCTTTTCACTTCTCGTAGTTCAAATCTCTGAAGCGGCTTACCACATAAGCGAGAATCGGTGGAAATAAGCAAAGCGTTTGGCGGGATTCTCGCTTATTTCCACCGATAAGCCGCTTATAAGCGGAAACAAACAGGGCCAAAGACTGCAGGCATGCAGATTAAGTATATATACATGTATAAACGATAAGTGTGTGTGTGTGTATTATGTTTTAGTAATCATGAAAATTGATCTCTTACCGACTCACATGCCAATGACTCTAAAAATATATTTAAAATTATATTAATATTTATAATAATGATTTATGTAAGTTGTTACTTTACACAAATTTATATGTTTTAAAAACCATTATCTATGCTTATAGTACAATTTAAGCATTCAGTTTTTTTATAAGTACTACTACTATATCATTAGTCGATAAGAAAAATAGCATCTTAAACAAGGGATGATGTTAATGTAAACCAAAGTGAACCTCTCTGGTCTTTGAGATTTGCTCGGACTATAAACATTAATTGTTAGGCCTAAATATGAATATCCTCTTGATGCTAGCACCATTGTCTCCTCATAGATCTCACTTCAAGCTCTACCACTGATCTCGAACGTCATGGTGTAGTAAGTTCTCATTTGTACCATCGTGGTAGTTAAGAGTATAATCTATGACTAAATTCTTATCTTTAATTGAATATAAAAGCAGAATTTTGAATAAAATGTGCAATGAGAACAGGAGCTTAAACTTATCCTTAGGATAAAAATATAGTAACTAAGAAGATAAAAAAATCATGAGAAAATAGGCTGCAATAAGAGCCAACATAACTTAAGCAAATGTTTCAACTAAGTGCATATAAAAATGCATGGAGGCGTCATGCATAGGTAGGAAAAAACTATGGATATAGATTGATGAAAAAAAACATATAGAGTAATTAATAAGTTCACACACGACTAGATTGATCGAGGTTATTATATGAGGCCTCTTATTATATTGTATATGTATGGTATTGTGTTACATAATAAACAAATAAAGAGAATACACAAATATATTAGTTAAGATATTAAACATGATTTTTTATAGTTATATGTTTCCTCAAATTCTAGCTCACGCTGAGTACACTTTGTTGGACTAGTTGTGTTCTAATAAACAGATAACAATCGCAAGTATGACCATATGGCATCGTCTCAAGGCCTACGCTACACCTCCCGTGAACAGAGTCGTACGGGGCACGACACAATGTTCTACACTTCCTGTTGCCATTTCCTATCGAGGCAAAAATAGATCAAAGGACAGTGAGGCCAGCAAAGAAAGCAAAAGGCGTGAGGCCAGCAAAGAAAGCAAAAGGCGAGACGAAAGGTGCACAGTAGCGCTCACTTTGCTCACGTTGGATTGCTTGCCTTGCATTCTTCGCTCCTCACCACTTGGGAGGCAACATGCAGCCCCACAATTGCAACTTTCAATTGTGGTTCTTGGCCTTGAGCGTACAAACAATAATTCTGATGCTACTACTGTTATAACAAGTATAGGCCCTGTTCGGCTTACCCCATATTCGGTTTGTTCGGCTTCTTTTTTTAGCCAGAACAGTGTTTTTCTCTCACAACAATTTAGCTGGAACAGTGTTTTTCAGTCAGTTTCAACCAAGTTTTAGACCAGCGAACGGGGCCATAATGCCCAATGCCATAGTGTCAGAGGTAGTGGTGTGCAGGGCAACAAATTAAAACACGATCAGAGGACGAAGGGGAACATAACCAACCAATGTATATGGAGCTAGATTATTAGTGGGGATGATTAAGGTAGCATTTGGTTAGAGAGCCATATAAGATGGAATAATTTATCTTTATTTTTAGAACAGGATTAGCCCATCGAGGAATCAGACCAAATAGATTCACTTGCACCTAATTTATTTTGAAAAAGTATACAAATATTGTTCATTACTACAGTGCATGGAGCAACCAGACCTAAAGTCCTACAAAACATGCATGGCCATATTTTTGCTGGAGCTGAGTCAAAGTGCCACAATAGCTGAGGATGGCAATGGGTAAATCCCCATCGGGTATGGCCATCCCAGACCTATTCCCGCCATAAAAATTTGGTACCGCCAGAATACCCATACCCGTCATGGGTGGGGAATTTTTCTCAGACCCATACCCGGCTGGGTAAATCATACCCGGCGGGTCACCCGTACCCGCCAATAATTTATTCACGCACTTGAAAATCAACAATTCAACAGCAACCACTACTAACCAGAGCACATAAAATTAGACAAATAATAGCATATAATAATATCTTCTGCAACCAACAGTCACATTACACCATCACACAAAGTCATTCTGTCATAAACCATTATATTCATAGCCAAAAGGGGTAGTTTTTTTCCGACGGCGGCGGCGTATTTTTTTGGCGAGTGGTGATTGCGGTGCCAGGCTGCCAGCGCCGAGACGAGGTAACGACGCGCTTTACTCATGCACCTATTTTTTTCGGCGGCGGGAGGCCAGGCGTCGAGCCTCCCTCGAGCGGTCGAGGGCTCCAGCGGCCAAGTCGCCAGGCAGGACCGGCGTGTGAACCTAGGTTTTTACATGGGCTATGTGCTTATTTAGTTTTGGGTCTGATATTTTTCACCCATGGGTAAACGGGTACGGGGATTGCTGGAACATACCCATACCCGCGTACCCGATGGGTGAAGGGCTTGGTCCATTTACGTATCCGTGGGTAGTGTGTTTAGTCTATATTTAGACTCTAATGGAGTAAATACCCATCAGGTATCGGGTCGCAGGTCCCTATTGCCATCTTTAACAATAGCAAACAGTGAGACCAGCGACGTCTTTGTTGTGTCCCAGTAGCAGTAGAGTTCTTGTGTTAACATCGCCATCACCGATATTCTTTCCACCAGGTTCCTCTTTCCTTTGTAATGCCCATTTATTCCCCCCTTTTTTTTGCAACTAAACTCTTCTTTTCTAGAAATCACTATATAATTCAAGTCAAATTCATATGCTCCGTTGGACCCGACCAATGTTCGTGTAAATCACAGGCACCACCGGACAGGACACGAAAGCCTCACCCAGAGGGCTTGAAGATTCTCACGGTTGTCCAGGGCATGGGAGATACCATACCACGGCCACCACCGGAGGCCAAGAATTCTCTCCCAAGATTCCGTCTTCCCTCCGAACAAATCAGCCTTTTTTTGCCCTGCAGAACCGAGCAAAAAGCCGCATCAAATCAGGGAGCCCCCTTTCCCTCTCCCTGGAGGCACTTTGGTTCTCACCGTCACCCACGCACGCACGCACACGGCCACCGAAACTGTCCGATTCCCCCGTCTCCGCGCGCCGGCCCTGAGCCACCGGAAAAAAACACGGCTTTCCGAGTGGATCTGCGAGCAAGGCGTGAGGGATTCGCAAGTTGGGGCCGAGAAGCATCCGGCAACAGAAGACGACTTCGACCGTGTGCGACTGTGCGTGCACCAGCTGTCCGCCTGTTTCTTTTGGTGGTGTGGGGGCTTGTGGCCCTGTGGGCACGGTGCCGGTGCCAGGGGAGAGGAGGCGCTGCTTTAGGCCTAAAGATAGAGCGTGTAAAGTTTCGGGACGTCATGTCTTATGTTACACGAGGGTATCGTTATACTTGGCCATGCAGCCCGAGGCACGACGGCACGGCACAAAGCCTGCTTTTTTAGCCCGACACGAGCACGGCACGGGCCGGTGACATGCGGGCCCGGGCTGGCCCGGCCCGAGGCAGCAGGCCGTGCCTGGGCCGCTGCTCAGGCCATGGGCTGGCACGGCACGGTCCGACAGCGGCCCGGCCACCCCCTCCCCCTCCTCACTCCTCCACTGACTCCGCCCCTCCCGGCCTCCCCGCGGCCCAGCTCCCCGCCTCCCCCCTCCTCATATATAAACTCACCGGTCACCGCTCCCCCTGTCAAACCCTAATCCCCATGCCCAGTCTCTCACCGTGCCGCGCCGCTCTCAGTCTCTCACCACGCCTCTCTCTCACTCTCTCACCACTCCTGCCACCCCCCCGCGCGGCCGCGCCCACCAGAGGGCAGAGGAGGATCCTCACCTCCGCTCAGGCGCTCACCTCGACAGATCCGGCGTCTTGCGTCAACCTCCGCGTGGGCAGGGGCTCCCTACCTCCACGCGGTTGCGCCCTGGAAGCGCCGCCGCCGGCGTGCCCCTATGGCCCTACCTCCTCTTGCCACGCGCGGCCGTCGGCGTCAGGTGCGGGTGCGGCCGGATCCGCCATGGCCCTCTTCCTTGTCTTCACCCCCACGCCTCTGGAAGCCGGTGACCCCGTGGGGCAGATCTGCGGGAACAGCAGCAGCCACTACACCGCGAGCGGCGCCTACCACGCCAACATCCAGCGGCTCGCCGCCACGCTCCCTACGAACGCCTCCTCGTCTAGGAAGCTCTTCGCAACGGCCACCATTGGCGAGGTCCCCGACACCGTCTACGCACTCGCGCTCTGCCGTGGCGACGCCGACTCCTCCTGCCTCGTCCGCTACTCCGACCAGAACTTCCTCTCCATCCCCTTCTCTTCTCGCCGGATCCGGCGTCGAGCGCCGCCACCGCCTCCCACCTCTCTCAGCCAGCGCCGCCCCTTCGCCACCCGTGCCTGGCCTGGAGGCGACGGCGACACCTCCGTTCCCCTCGCGTCGGGCTGCTAAGACGCTCGGGCTTTTCAGGCCGGCCCGGCCTGAAAAATGGCCCGACAGGCCGTGCCTGGGCCGTTGGCCAGGCCCGGTGCCCGGTTCGGCACGGCCCGGGAGGCACGACGTGCCGTGCCGGCCCGACCACCATCGGGCCGTGCACGGCACGGGCCCGTGCCGTGCTGGGCCGGGCCGGCCCGATGGACATCTATAGGTATCGTATAAGGTATTTGGATACTAATTAAAAAATAAATTATAGAATCCGTCAGTAAGTCATGAGACGAATTTATTAAGCCTAATTAACCCGTCATTAGCACACGGATGTACTATAGCACTTTATTGTCAAATTATGGACTAATTAGCCTTAAAAGATTTATCTCGTAAATTAGTCGCAAACTGTGTAATTAGTTATTTTTTAGTCTATATTTAATATTCCATGTATGTGTCAAACATTTGATGTGACATGGTGTAAAGTTTTGGTGTGGAAACTAAGGCTTAGGCCCTGTTCGGCTTACCCCATATTCGGTTTGTTCGGCTTTTTTTTCAGCCGATACAGTATTTTTTTCTCATAACAATTCAGTCGGAACAGTATTTTCAGTCAGTTTCAGTCAAATTTTAGACCAGCAAACAGGGCCTTAGACGGGAAAGAAGAGGACAACGGCTGGAGGCATGGGATGCCTTGTGCCTCTGTCATTGGTGGACCTCCTCCAAATCATTCCCTGCTACTGTTGCCTATGTGTCAGCCATCCTCTGTTCGTTTGAGCTTGTTTGGCTGATAAATTATAGCTGAAAGTACTGTTGGCTGATTTGGTGTAAAAGAAAAATATTATTTGTTGGCTGAAAAAAGTATGGCATAAGCCAAACAAGCTTAAGTGAACAGGGTGGCTGCCTCCTCCACCAGCGTCAAGGAAGGTACTCGCGAGTTACAACCTCCATTCCAGCTAAACTAATCAGGCCCTCCGGTGATCTGTTCCCATTGGCCAAGAGGAAAGCTGATTAGTAGTAGTAGCATATTAGTGCTACGGACGGAGTACTAGCCCTGATCTTGGGCATTTGCAGTCATAAACAAACTGTGATCTGACCATTTTCTAAGTCACAAACTAAGCTGTCATTTCGCCAGCAAAGTACAGCTCTTGAGACCGCTAAGACCAGGTTTTTTCAGCCAATGATAAGCTTTGCCTAGCTTAGACAGAGGGACTGACTTGACCAATCTATAAAATCTCGAGAGTCCTTCCCTCCCACAGCCACAAAAACCACATCCATTCTCATCATGGTTCCGTTTTATCGCATCAAAAGCGACAGGAAACAGCTGATGAAAACTACACAATCCTTTCATCACCATCGTGATTAATAACAAACAAACAAAAGGGCGGGTCAATGAGAGGGTGACCGATGCTAGCTAATACACCCCATCTTAATAAAGATAAATAAGAACCCTTACAAGACACTTACAGCCTGTTCGTTTCGGCTGGATTGACTCATAAGTTATGAGCTGAAGTACTGTTGGTTGATTTGGTATGAGAGAAAAATACTGTTGGCTGACTGATAAGCCAGGCTAGATACAGCGTGCCCAACAGGCTGTTAAACAGCATGATGATGATGCTACTTGCTATCCCAAATACATGACGTTAACCGATCAATACATCATTACAAAGAAAAGGCTAGCGTAATCACAAATTACAGTAGGAAATTATTTTTCACTGCAAGCGTCGGCTTATATGTACACATCATAGGCGAAATGCAGAGACCCCATTGTCCAGTATCTTCTACTGTATTTTTTTTCTTCCTTTTTCCCCTCTTCCTCCCGTCTCTGGAACACACGGCATCAGGGAGCTCAGCTCAGTTGCAGCAGAACGCGAGCGCTCGGCTGCGGACTGTGCTGAGCTCGGAGCTCTCTGCATGAACCGTCCATCCATCTGTAGCAAGAATGCGTGCTGTACCCAAATGTTATTTGCCTGTTTGATTGAAACCAACAACAGACACGCGCAACAGACTCGTGCGTGGCCAAAGACGAGAGGAATTTTCCTCTTTCTGCCATTGCAATTGCTGCGCGAAAACCAGTCAGCCAAGAGGCTGCAGCTGGCCGCAGTGCATCTGCATCTGCATCAGAACAGAGTCGTCCAGGAAGCCTGCACCGTGATGGGAATTGACGCCGGGCTCGAGTTTCACGTTGCCGTAGGAGTGCGGCATGAAGTGGTGGTGGTGGTGCGGCGGCGGCTTGCTGTCGACGAGGACGCCAAACTGCTCGGAGATGACCGGGCCGCCGCCGCCGGCGGTGGACGAGGGTGTGAAGGTGGAGGTGAGCACGGAGGGCGGCGAGGCAGAGGGGTTGTTGCCGCGGCCGCCGGTGTCGTCGTCGGGGAGGTTGACGGTGGTGATGTCGTGGATGCTGGAGCGGCGCTTGTCCTTGCCGCCGGAGTTGAGGCGGATAAAGTACTTCTGCGCGTGGCTGGCCACCTGCGTCGGCGTCCGGCTCGTCACGAAGTTGCGCGAGATGTTCCTCCAGTCCCCGCGCCCGTACTTCTTCAGACCCATCAAGAACAGCCTGCGGTACGGTAGGCAACCAAAGGAGACTGATTAGCCATGGAAATTTCACCAATCAGGCACGCAAGTTCCATTTGTTGTGTGACTGTGTGAGTGAGAGGATCAATTGGGGTTGGGGCTGCTGCTTACTTGTGCTCCTCCTCCGTCCAGGGGATGCCCTTCTTGCGCTCGTGGTCCGGCCCGCGCTCGCGCTTGCCGCCGCCAACCACGTAGCAGGAGCGCTTAAAGCCCAGCGCGCCGGCGTCGCCGCCGCCGCTGCCGTCCCAGTCGAACGTGAACCCGGCGGATTGCGACGCGCCGCCGCCGCCGTAGCGGGGGAAGGGCACGAAGCCGGCCTCGATGAAGCCGACATCGCTCTCCAGGTCGTCGTAGTGGGCGGCGACGTCGGCCACGGTCCTCCCAGGCAGCATCTGGGCCACCCGCTCCCACCGGTCCGGCGCCTCCGAGTCGACCCGCGCCAGCGCGCGCTCGAACATCTTGTTCTCCTCCACCGTCCACGCCCCGGGCACGGGCACGGGCCCGGCCCCGGCCCGCCGGTCCGGCGGCAGGAACCGCCCGCCGCCGGCCGGCTGCCCCGCGAAGTAGGGCGGCGGCAGCACCTCCATCCACAGCTCCGTCATCAACGTACGCACGTCCTCCACTCCGCCGCTAACGAACCGACCCAAGATCTCGCCTTTCCTTTCCCTGTCGGAGTCGGAGGACACGGAACGGAAGGCGGCGAGCCCTTGGTCAGTCAGCCCGGAGCGGCGAGCAGGGGGAGGTGGGAATGGGCGGCGAGAGGGGGGTATTTATGGTGAAGGCAGTGGAGGTGGAGGGAGAGGCAGATGCCAAAGTGGCCAGAGGTGATTCGGCCTCCACCGCGGGAGCGCTTGAAACTTTAAAGAAAGCGCGAGCGACTGAGCGAGCGCCTCCGATTGGCCCGTGGTGGAGTTTGTGGCCTCCCCAACCAAAAACAAAAGAAAGAGAGGCCTCTTCTCAGTTCACTCCCTCGCCATATCTTGCTGCCGGCTGCCGCCACTCGATTCGAGCTCACTGTGTTTGTCCCGCTCAGCGGCCGCGCACGGAGCAGGCAGCGGGAAGCTCGGCGTTGCCCCGTGCGCGACTGCAAGGAGCGTGTTCGTCCCCATCCGCGTCCAGGCTGGAGAAGTTATACTTTCTGTGTGGTCGCAGGGGCGACGTCGTGATGGACCCTTTTGCCCCTTTTCTTTATTGGCCGTTCGTTGCTTTGCTTGCCGCTTCTCCCAATGCTGGACTCGGCTGCTGCCGCTTTAATTAATTTATGCACATTTATGGATTCCTGTAGGCCTATACCATACTGTGCATTTCTTGACTGCCTAGTTTCAGTAGTTTGCATTGCTCCTCTCTCTCTTTTTTTTTTTGACGGAAAACCTTCTCGCCGCTCGCCGGCATGGTCCAAAATAGCAGCGGCCAAGGCTGGGGGTACATGGAAAACCGCTTGCCACGAAACTAGAAAGGAGGGGCACATGGCGGCGGTCTACCATGGGCAATGAGGGAAACCAGAACCATATGTCCATGTCTACCACGGATTTTTATAAGAGGGAGACGAGTCGGGTGGCACACAGTAAGATGACCCTAGAGGCTCTCATCGAGCGTACAGTAGCTTTGGACCTGTTCGCTGTGATTTAACTGGGATGAAAATGGTACGGATATTTTCCGACCTATTCGAAACCGAATCCGTTTAGAGGGCTTGAGATCTGTCCGTATCCGAGTCCGGATATTCAACATCCGATACCGTATTCGTATCCGAATACTCAAATCGCATATTTATGATGTCGATATCCAATCGTATCCTATCCGACATAGTTGACACTATCCGTATTCGAATCCGAATCCGGATAAAAATATGAAAACAAATATAATATCGGTGATATCCGTCCGTTTTCATCCCAGGATTTAAGCCCCAACCGCAGCGAACAGGCCAAATTTATTTAAGAATAACATTGAAGTTCAGTAGATCTATTTATGCTCTTCCATGTGTTACCTTTCTCCTATCAGTCAATGTTCAGTCCTCCATTTCTCAAATAGAAATGACCACCCCAAGTCGAATCTAAGCGGCATAGCAACCAATCTCAGTGTTTAGGGTGCATAAAACGAATTTTATTTTAATTTTAACACTTTTTTAAAACTAATTTTAAATCTAACACGGTCGGTTTTCTTAAACTAACATTTTTTGCCGCGTCTATTGCCCTGGTGCGGTCAAATGCCTATGTCGCGTCATGCATGGTGGCGCGGCAGAGAGCTGACGTGGCGGCGACCGGAATCGCTGATCGCTGACGGGGCAGGGCCTGCCGCGCCACAGATCTTGACGCGGCACAGCCGCGCCCTGATCCGTGGCGCGACAGAGCCAAATAAATATCACGAGCGAGCCCCCCGCCCGCCCGCAACCCTGCCCGCCCGCCCACCGCCCGCGCACGCGCCTGCCGCGCCCGGCCACTCCCGTCGGGCAGCGCTCGCGCCGGCCGCGCCACGAACGCCGGCGCGTCAAGGCCGCCCGCTCCTAAGGTACCTCCCTCTCGATTTCATGTTATATTTGATTATTATTGTTTTAAGATACTACACAATTGAGGATCGCAGCTTTATAGTTGCATTTCTATCTATTCTATGGAGCTGAAAAGATAGACAGGGAGGAGGAGGCCAGAAGTCGAAAGCATCTGATGAACTTCCACGATGAAAGGGAAAACACATGAAACATACATCTGAAACGCGTGAAACATCCGGTTGCAAAAGGCTCGTCAACACGGAGCTCGACGCCGACGCAGAGTTCGATGCCATGGAGTGACGGGGTGGTCGTCGGTGCGAAGTTCATTAGCGGCACAGGCCTCGGTAATGCCGCAATAGGTGGATGGGCGCGTGGCCGCGGCGAGTGGCGCAGTTCCAAGCACGAGGCACGGTGGAGGCGGTAAACCGTCTAGGTACCGCCACGCCATGCGCCGTGGCGCGGCAGGCCGTGCCCCGTCAGCGGTCAATGATTCCGGTCGCCGCCACATCAGTCCTCTGCCACGCCACCATGCATGGCGCGTCACAGGCATTTGGCCGCGCCAGGGCAATAGGTGCGGCCAAAAGTGTTAGTTAAAAAAAAACGACCGTGTTAGATTTAAAATTAGTTTTAAAAAAATGTTAAAATTAAAAAAAATTCCATAAAACTTAGTTCCCCTAAGCTACTTTGGTTCTGAAGAATGCGATGCTCATGGACCTAATTAAAAGGAAAACTTAGTTACCTGCCATCAAGCTCAAGCTTCTACGGCAATGGAGATCAAAGGAAATGACAAAACGAAAGATTTGGAGGGAAGAGTGCCTAAAGCAGCTGGTAAAGTCTCCAAGGGTGGAGCTACCGTCCGGGGTTCGAACCTCGCACTAGTAGAGAACAGACCTTTGATCCAAGGGCCAAACCAGGCTCTAGTCCTGGGAAATATTGCGCCCGAGACTAGAGAGACTTTTAGTCCCGGTTGGTGGCTCCAACCGGGACTAAAGGTCCTTGCCCAACGGCTCCTGCGCCAGGCCGTTGTGGCAGAGGACCTTTAGTCCCGGTTGGAGCCACCAACCGGGACTAAAGGTCAACCTTTACTCCCGGTTGGTGGCTCCAACCAGGAGTAATGCTCTTGTCCCGGCTAGTGGCGTGGCTCGGGACTGGAAAGTGACCTTTAGTCCCGGTTGGATCCACCAACCGGGACTAAAGGCCCCCCCTATAAATCCTGTTGGCCGTCTTCTTCCTCCCCGAACCCGCCCGAGAGCTTTAGTTCAAATTTAAGCAGTGTTCTTGCTCTTTCTCCATCCATTCTTCGATTCCTCCGTCGATTTCTTCGATTCCTCCATCGATTCTTCGGTTCTAAAGGTTACCAACTTCGTACTCTCATGTTTCACCATTGTCTTATCTCATTTTGTTCACTATATATATATGGTTCTTTATTGTGGTTTTTTTTATTTGTAAGCAATTTGAGCTCAAAATCACTTCAAGCTTGCATATTTACATGAAGGAAGGTTAAAGTAGCTATTAAAAATTAGTATTCACCGTTCATTTGTAGCATGCATAGCACACTTCATTGTTTAGAGATATAGAGAATTTTAGAGTTTTTTTAATTTTATTTGTTTATAAAATGAGAAATTTATAGTGTATTAAAAAATGAGTATAGAGAGTAGTTGGCAACTGCTTCCGGGTCCTCGGCCTCTCATGGGTTTTCAAAGCGACTTAGGCCGGGCCTCCCACTCATTGCATGCTGCAAGTGTTGTGATGAGACGAAGATTGTGATGGAGTACCGAGTGAAGAAGGAGGGTCCCAACAAGGGTCGCATTTTCTACAAGTGTCCGGATCGCAATGTGAGTTATTTTATCGTATTTAATGACTATGGTTAGTTTATACCTATTTTCATGATGGTTGTGATTAAAGTTCTAATTTTCTATTTTAATTTCAGTGGGATGGCACTGGATGTTCAGGCTTCTACTGGGAGGAAGAGTATGTTGAACTCATGCAAAAATATCTTGCACAACAAGCAGATATGGCGGCTAATGAGGCAGTGATCCAGCTGAAGAAGCCCAAAGATATTGAACAAACGGGGGATCTGTCTATTTTAGTTGGGATTAGTCGCGAAATCCTTGTGCTACTGAAGTGCATTTTAGCTTTAGTGTTTTTAGTGGTAGTTGGGATTGTCTACATTGTAGCGAGGCTTTCTTAAATTTATAGCTTTTGTGGTGATATGCATATTGTATAATTGACTAATTATGTTCTAGGTTTTAATACGGTATTTATGTCATGTAATGCAGATGAGTCGGCATTGGATGTACAATGCTGATCGTCGCTCCCAAGAGTTCATGGATGGCGTGCATTCTTTGTTACGTGCGGCCGAGGCAAACAAACGCAATGGTTTCATGTGCTGTCCATGTGCCGTATGTAAGAATACGATGGAATATGCTAACTCAAAGACTCTTCATTCACACTTGTTCAAGTCGGGTTTTATGCCAAACTATATTTGTTGGACGAAGCATGGAGAAACCGGAGTTGTAATGGAAGAAGGTGAAGAAAAACAATGGGGCGATGATGACATTTTTGCTAAATATGGTGCCTTCAATGATACTGCAATGGGGGAAGCTGAAGAAGAGGTGGGGGCAAAGGAGAAGCCCACTGAAGAAGAGGTGGGGGCAGAGGAGAAGCCCACTGAAGAAGAGGTAGGGGCAGAGGAGGAGCCCGCTGACGATCTTGGTCAGGCCATTCGTGACGCACAAAGAGAATGCGAAAGTGAAAAGGAGAAGATCAAGTTCGACCGCATGCTAGAGGATCACAAGAAATTGCTATACCCAACTTGTGATGCGGGGCAGAAAAAGTTAGGTACCACATTGGAATTACTGCAATGGAAGGAAAAGAATGGTGTATCTGATAAAGGATTCGTGGAGTTACTAAAAATCCAAAAGAAGATGCTTCCGAAGGATAACGAATTGCCCAGCACTACGTACGAAGCAAAACAGGTAGTCTGCCCTTTAGGATTAGAAATCCAAAAGATACATGCATGTCCTAATGACTGCATCCTCTACCATGGCACGGAGTACGAGAAGTTGGATGCATGCCCTGTATGTCACGCGTCGCGGTATAAGATCAGGCGAGATGACCCTAGTGATGTTGAGGGTGAACGTCCCAAGAAGAAAATCCCTACCAAGGTTATGTGGTATGCTCCTATAATACCACGCTTGAAATGTCTTTTTAGAAATAGAGACCATGCAAAGTTGTTATGATGGCACAAAGAAGACCGTAAGGTAGACAATATGTTGAGACACCCTGCTGATGGGTCCTAGTGGAGAGCAATCGATAGAGAATTCTCCGAGTTTGCAAGTGATGCAAGAAACTTAAGGTTTGCTTTAAGTACAGATGGTATGAATCCTTTTGGGGAGCAGAGCAGTAGTCACAGCACTTGGCCTGTTACTCTATGTATCTACAACCTTCTTCCCTGGTTATGCATGAAGCGTAAGTTTATTATGATGCCGGTGCTCATCCAAGGCCCAAAGCAACCTGGCAACGACATCGATGTGTACCTAAGGCCACTAGTTGAAGAACTTCTACTTTTTTGGAACAAGCCAGGTGTATGCATGTGGGATGAGCACAAGCAGGAGCACTTTGACCTGTGAGCATTGTTGTTCGTAACAATCAATGATTGGCCAGCTCTAAGTAATCTTTTAGGACAATCAAACAAGGGATATAATGCATGCACGCACTGTTTCGATGATATGAAAGGTATATTCTTGAAAAAGTGTCGCAAGGTCGTGTAACTTGGGCATCGACGATTTCTTCCTGCAAATCACCCCGTAAGAAAGAAAGGCAAGCATTTTAAAGGTAAGGCAAACCACCAGACCAAGCCTCGCAACCGAACTGGTGAGGACGTCCTCGATATGGTCAATGATGTGAAAGTAATATTTGGAAAGGGACCTGGCAGCCAATCTGTTTTGAAGTACACCAACGGTCACGCACCCATGTGGAAGAAGAAGTCCATATTTTGGGAGCTACCCTATTGGCAAGTCCTAGAGGTCCACAGCGCGATCGACGTGATGCACCTGATGAAGAATCTTTGTGTGAACCTGCTAGGCTTCATGGGCGTGTATGGGAAGCCTAAGGACACAATTGAAGCACGACAGGACCTGCGGTGTTTGAAAGAATGAGACAACCTGCATCCAGAGAAGAGAGATGATGGACGCCAGTACTTAAGTCCTGCCAGCTACACTCTTAGCAAAGAAGAGAAGGACAACTTGTTTGAATGCCTAGATAGCATTAAGGTACCGTCTGGATTCTCCTCGAATATAAAGGGTATAATAAATGTGCCAGAGAAGAAATTTGGACACTTAAAGTCCCATGACTGTCACGTGCTCATGACTCAATTGCTTCTAGTTGCATTAAGAGGAATTCTACCGCCAAATGTACGTCTAGCCACCGTGAAGCTATGTGCATTCCTCAATGCAGTTTCTCAGAAGGCAATTCTACCGCCAATTGTGTTTTAAAACTTGTTAAAAAATTAAAACTTTAGGTCACATAATTTTCCTATGTGCAATAAAGCAAAATAGAATCTATATTTTTTTAAAATATTTTTATGTCTTTTATTTAATTTTCTATGCAATTAACTATCCTTTTATCATTTAGGTAAAAAGAAATATATTAAAATCCGCTGCCCGCCAAAAACCTTTAGTCCCGGGCGCCACCACCAGCCAGGACTAAAGGTTACCTTTAGTCCCAGGCGCCACCACCAGCCGGGACTAAAGGTGCGACCTTTAGTCTCGGGCGTTAACAGGGCCTAGGATTAAATGTCCTCTCCCTTATATAGCCTCTATGCCCACCCTGGCCCCTCTTCTTCTTCCTCCTCCCCACTATCGAGCCAAGCCTTAACAGACTCGCCGCCGCTCGTCTGATCCGCCGCCGACGCCGCACCTCGCGAGCGCCCACACACACACCGATGCCCCACCACCCCGACGTCGCACGCCTCGACTAAGCGCGCTCGCCGACGCGCCGCCCCCCGACCACCCTGGCTCGGCACCCCGACGCCCACCGCCTCGATGCTCGGCCTCGACGCCACACTACGGCCTGGCCTGATGCCACGCCGCCCCTGACGCCGCCCCTGATGCACGACGCCATGCCACCCCTGACGCCATGCCGCCCTTGGCGCCCGCCGCCACTGACGTCGCGCGTGTGGCCCTGACGACTCCACCTCGGCCCGGCCAGCCACGACGCTCACGCCACCACCGACGCCACACGGCCCAGCCACCGACACTGCCCTCGTCATCATCGCTCCCGGACGCCCATCACCACCGACCCTTACGTACGTCGATCGTCACCACCGACCCCTATGTACGTCGATATGTGTTTGTATGTGATATATGCAGAGGAACGCCTCATTGTGTTGTATGTGGAGAAACGCCGTCGTTGTGTTGTATGCGGAGGAACGTCGTGTCGTTGTGTTGTATGCGGAGCAATGCCACCTCGTTGTGTTGTATACGGAGCAACGCCGCCTTGTTGTGTTGTATGCAGAGCAACGCCGCCTCGTTGTGTTGTATGCGGAGCAACGTCGCCCTGTTGTTGTATATGCGGAGCAACGCCACCCCATTGTCATATATGCAGAGCAACGCCGCCCCGTTGTTGTATACCCTAGCGAGAACGACGATTCGCCCTAGCGAGAACGACGAATCGCCCTAGTGAGAACGACGAATTCGCCCTATCGTTCTCGTTAGGGCGAATTGTCGTTCTCGCTAGGGCGAATTCATCGTTCTCGCTAGGGCGAATTCGTCGTTTATATGACTTGTTTATATGACTTGTTTACATATATGACTTGTTTACATATATGACTTGTTGACATATATGATTGTTTACATATATGAATTGTTTATATATATGACTTGTTTATATGACTTGTTCATATATGTGACTTAGATTTATTTTGTATATGACTTATTGTATATGGCGTACTCAAAGAGAACTCCTAAAGAGCAACTCAAAGTACGTATATAAATACTTTTTTCTTTATATTATTTCGATCGTATATTTACAATTTCTTTATTGCTCTCATTTGTATAAGTAATTACATGAGCAATACACATACATACATATATATATATATTAATACTTTTTCCTTTAACTTTTAATGAAGACTGAATGGTTGAGGGAAAGAGTCATACGACTTGACCAACTTAAAGCAATTCGAGAGACTATAGCAGGATTTCTAAATGACCAGGTCATCAACCCCAACGGCGAGTTCTACAATGACCCGAACGAAACGTGGATGCCAAATCTGGAGGAGTGAATTGCTAAGGACATAAACAATTTATATATCAAACCTTTGTAATATATATATATATATATATATATATATGTATATATGTATGCACATATTATATGTACATAAAATAACATATGTATATATATGATCATCATATATATATGCATGTACGCGTATATTCGTTTGTTATTTATGTACAAAGTTCGAACGAAAACTTACGCGTACGAAGTACACATATATATTACTATTAGCAGCGTATTCGAAAATATATTTTAATATCAAAACTAATCATTAAATGAAAAAAGAAATCAAAAATAGAAACCAGAAAAAGGAAACAAAAGGGACATTTAGTCCCGGTTGGTAACACCAACCGTGACTCAATGTCCTACCCCGTGGCGGTCCCTGGCCAGGCCTGGAGGCCCCCTTTACTCCCGGTTGGTGTTTTCAACTGGGACTAAAGGTCCCCATTTAGTCCTGGGCGTCAAGCTGGGACTAAAGGAGGGTACCTTTAGTCCCGGATTGGTGCTCCCGGTTGGGAAACCGGGACTAAAGGGGTTTCCCAACCGGGAGCAAAAAGCCTTGCTGCACCAGTGCCGGCTCCCCACGCTGGCCTCCAGGAAGGCCACGCCCAAGGTGGTGCTTTTCAAAAAAGAAAACGAAAGATTTGGAGCTTATGTAAAAGGTTGAGCAAGTTGACACAGCAAACATCAACCTTATCTTGCTTTTAACTCATGTATTAGCCAACACTCTACTAAGTTCATAAAATGACCATAAGAAACCCTCTGTAAATTTCCTTTAACTTTGATATGTCTTGATGTTCTCGGCAATAATTTGGTAAGTTACCCCAAATCGAGAGGTCTAATAACAACAAAAACATAAACATGACATGAGCAGATAATGCAATGTAGTTGCCTTTTAAAAGTTCAATGTAGGTCAAATGCGAGGCAAAAACTTTTATGAGAAAAAAGTATGACACCAATAGACAATCTTCAGCTTGTGATGACTATAGAATACATGGAATCAAGGGCGGAGCTACCCTAGGCGGTGGAGGGGCGGCTACCCTAGCTACCGATGTGCTTGCCCCCACACCCTCCACCCTTTTTTGGTCCTTGCACCTCCATTTCTTCAATGACGACTAAGACGGGCACCGAGCGTATGCTACCATGGCGTTGAAGACAGAGAACGAACAGAAGAAAATAGGCTCCACCTAGGTGGTTGGGCCTGATGTTGCCACCTTGGTATAGCCTAGTAGCATGCCATATGAAGGCCCAGTCGCTTGATTCCCCGATGAAAATCAACCCATTCTCAACGACCAACAGCCCACCAATCCATTCGTCTGCTACCCATCGAGTTCTGTATCTCAAACCTGTTCTAGGGTGAGTGGGTGGCCGCCAATGGCCCGAGCACGTGGAGCGGCCCCGAAGGAGCAGCGGAATATGACTAGAAACACGAGCGCATGGAACAGGAACTAGAGAATGATGGCCAATGCCAAGTAGTCTGAGTGCTTAGAATCAGACGCGGAGTAGGAGGGACAGCTGACTAGGAGCAAGAAATGCTAACTGTCAACCAACGCTCGTCGACATGAGCGCGCCTGATAGAAGGAGGAGAGGAATGTAAGCAACCAGTGCTGGGTACAACCGTGGATGCGGACAAGTGTCTAGTAATGGAGCAAGGGAGTAGCTCCGACAGTGGCCGGATTCGGGCGAGGCCGAGGTGCCAATGAAGGTGTGTCTAGGATTGGCATTCGCAAGAAGAGCAAAACACGGTACTATTTCATTTAATTTATTGTTCAAATTTGATGTAACATCTTAAAACTTTTGTTGTTCATCCATGTTTTGCCATAAAATTTGTAGTTGTGTGGTGATCGTCATATCAGAATAATGGTAAGGTCTTCTTTTGGCTCCTTCTAAAAAATCAGTTAAGTACCAAAGAATTTTGAAAGGATCAATATGCCCAAAAGGGGGGTGAATTGGGCTAATTCTAAATTCCTTTACAATAATTAAATCCTATGGTTAGCCCAATTAACCCCTTGTGCCTAGAAAGTGTATCTAATTATTCTACCGCACAAAAGACTTGCAACCTAAGTTCCAATCCTACTCTAGCATGACAATTCTATGAATATAAAGACAAGAATTGAATAGCACAAAGTAAATGCTCAAAGTAAATAGAGGAGGAACGCGGCAATGTTTTGCCGAGATATCGGAGAGTCGCCACTCCTCACTATTCCTCGTTGGAGCACCCGCACAAGGGTGTAGCTCCCCCTTGATCCGCGTAAGGATCAAGTGCTCTCTACGGGTTGATTCTTCGACACTCCGTCATGGTGAATCACCCACAACCGCTCACAACTTGAGTTGGGTCACCCACAAGCTCCGTTGGGTGATCACCGAACTCCCAATCACCACCAAGCCGTCTAGGTGATGGCGATCACCAAGAGTAACAAGCACGGACTCTCACTTGACCATGACAAGCCTAATGAGAAGGTGGATGAACACTTTGCTACTCTTGATCTTCACTAATGAGGGCTTTCTTTGAGATTCTCATATCTCAATCACCTCACTAGGACCTTGCTCTTCTTGGCACTCTCTAAGGTGTTTCTCAACTGTTGAAATGAGCAAAAGAACCCCCACACACGAGCGGAGGTTGTATTTATAACACCAGCTGAAAAACAAACCGTTATGTGCCTCTGCGGAGTGACCGGACGCTCCGGTCATGTTGACCGGACACACCGGTCACTACACCCCGAACTCTAGTGGTTAAGAGTTGACCGGACGCATCTAGTCATATGTTTCCCTCACTAGAACCTTACCGATGTCAACCGGACGCTGGACCTCTAGAGTCCGGTCACTTGCTGAGCAGCATCCAATCAATAACCAGAACCTGATCAGCGTCCGGTCAGCTTTGACCGGACACGTCCGATTAGGATTCTCCCTCTTTGGGACCTTACTGGAGTCAACCGGACGCTGGCCCCCAGCGTCCGGTGACATGACCTCACAGCGTCCGGTCACTTCCAGACACTTTCACCTTGGTCAAATGAACTGACCAGACTCTTAGCTAGCGTCCGGTCAGTATTTGACCCTCCATTCACTTCCAACTCTCGAACATATGTGAATGAAGTTTGCTCTATTGGATTAAAGGGCTGTTATGGAGCTACCTAGTGCTATTTTTAACAAGTGTGCACCACACCTAACTCACTAGACTCACCTAGGTCAAGCTACCCGTTCATACCCCTTTAATAGTATGGCCAAAGGAAAAACAAAGTCCTAAACTACTCTAAGTGTCTCTCCAACTCCAATCGACACTTAAAACTAGTCCATCCTTAACCTTGTCATCCATCCTTTGAAAACCAAAACGATTTCCATCATAGGGGCATGACAACCTTGATTACCCAATCGATCTCCATTACCGTGACCTAACTCAATTATTTCTGCAAAACACACATTAGTCATAGTAATCACGTATTGTCATTAATCACCAAAACCCAACTAAGGGCCTAGATGCTTTCAAAATTTTGAAGCGGAGTATGGTCCACGATGACTATAGCTATGTTCTTTGCAACTTGGGGACTTAAGAAAGTGCAAAACATCTGTTTTTGGCCAGTCCTTTTTATGGTGGATTGTTGGAGCACCTGGGCCTCCCAATTCATCAGCACAGTGACCTGTTTGCCTACTTGGCACCTCTCAAAGATTAGCTACAACTTGTTTTTTCGTGGAAATCTTAATCACTATGTGTCGGTGATATGGACCCAGGCTACCTTATGCCTGAATAAGAGCCCGTTCTACTAGGGTGGGCCAAAGCTACTAAAGATGAGGCCCAACCGAACTAGGATGCTTCATCAGACGTTGTGGACAAATAACCTAGCATATAGAGCTTAGACGATGACTTCCTTATATGTAGCTGATCTTATGCTTAGGTTTTGTTGTAACTAACTAGGAAACACAACTATAAACCAATTGGGATCCTTGTAACCCTAACCCCCCACCCCTGGGGACTATGAAAGGAGGGGTAGGGAGCCCTTGATCGATAACCCACATAATTCTAGGCTACATTGCATAAGCAACTAGTCATTAGCGCCCTAAACACCGAGCATATGAGATAAGAGATCTATTCTTAACTGGACATACGGTACCATGTACCTGAACAATATAAATTTATGTCCCTTGTGCTACCCTTCTTATTCATTGTGCGTGATACATTGAATTGTATTGCTAGAGCCAATACCTCCTACAGTTGGTGCGCTAGGTAAAGATTCCTTATGTTGTGTATGGGTGTCATCTTCCACATTGATGATGTCGAGAAGCTTCAGCTAGGCTTTGAAATCACCTTTGGAAGCCTGGATTTCATCATTGATCAACTCGAAACCTACACCTGTAGGAACTCGAGCCCATTGTGCAGGAGGAGGAGCTACCCTCTGATCCATCTACATGTTCCTCGGCGGGCTCGAGGATGCCATCACAGTGGGCACACGCCGTCACTACACAACACATGGACCTCTATGCCCGTGAGATCTTTGCCGACTTCAGCTGGGAGTTCATCCTCGAGAAGGTCTGGGAGATCCTGTTGGATCCGCACTAGGTCCCTAGGACTGATCCAGAACCACTACCACGTTGCATCCTGACCGATTTTCCAATCGATCACAGGAATGCGGCAGCATCGTACCAATATATATGCTTTGCCAGGCTATGACGGCTGCCTCCAATCTCAGCATCCTGAACGATGAGGCCAAGATGGAGGACAGCATGATGATGATCGTCCTAGTAGATTTGTTGCTTTGGCAAGCTTCAGCCTTGACAACAATATGTGCACCGGCACTGAGATCCTCGACGGCGCCGAGCTCACCGCGTACAGCCTATACGAGGTCTGAAACAACAACAACAACAACAACAACTTGATTTATGTATATAGTGCAAAGAAGTTTGAATCAAATGTGGAATTCCCATATAGTAATTAACCATACCACGCTAGGCATTCTTGATAGGAGTATTTTGAAATTGGGATCAAATTTCGATAAACTAGAGGCCTAGCTAGTTAGCTCAATCCAGCCTAAGTCATGACCGCAAATCAAGCCAACACACTCAACGGATTACATTAGAGGACAACAAGCAATGGGTTTAAGACTTAGCTATTCTTATAAGTACCATAGTTAGTTGTTCTAACGAGTTCCATTGAAAAAAAATTCTATTCCAATTAAGAGGAGCAACAAACAAAAAAGTAGCTACATTTTGCATCAACCTGGGCCCTGATAATGACATTTTAAGGAGCACTCACAAGTATTAACCTCACAAATTGTGAAAACCATCATAGTCTATATGGCACGGTGTCAATCTCGACAATCGACACTGTCAATCCGTTAATTTACCCCTTTTTTTCCTTTCGCCTTTTGTCATGTATACGTGCACCTCTTTGTCCCTGTATGTGTGCTCTCTGATGCCCGAGGCCCCCCTCACATGGAGTCGCCCTTTTCCATCGAATTTTTTATAATTTAGCCCTTTTTTGAAAGTTTCTCACAAATAGACCCCTGGCGGTAAGAATTTAGAAAATGGACCCTTAGCTCGGCACCATTGATGCTGGCGCCGAGGTCGATGCCAGCGTCTTTGGCACCGAGCTCCTAGGCATGGTGGATGACCTAGCAGGGAGCTCAGTGCCAAGATCTACGGCGCCGAGCTCGACACCAGAGTCACTAGCGTCGAGCTCCCTGCATTTAACCCCAGCCCAACCTTCCTGCCCGAGCGTTCTTCCTCTTCTTTCTCCTCCCTTTTGGGTTTTTTCTCTCCCCACTTCACCCTACCTCACGAATCGGCATATTGGACGTTGAAAACCTTGATTTGATACGTAGATCTTCGAGAGCAAGGTATCATCGCTCCCCTCCTAGTTTTTTTCACATCGATTCGGTATATATTAGTCGGATGTTTCAACCTAAGAACCGTCATCACTTAGGGTTTCATTGTATCCCTCAATATATATATTATACAACCGTTGGATGATGTCAAGGCATGGAAAAAGCTAGCAAACCTAGGCGCATGTAGTTATGTTATGGGTTCATTGTTGTGCATCAAATGGGAAACCCTAGGTTTAGGGTTTAATGTTAACTGCTTGCCTTTCTTAGAATGAAATTGGTTATATTGTAGTTATGGTTCTCATTGATATTTATTTGTGATGTTTTGATTTATGTTTGTTAAATTACATCCGTTTTGTTAGATGCAAGAAATATTTCGGGAGGAGTTTTGGCGAAAACGGGGTCATCCTCGAGAATTATACCCCGACACGTCTAGCAAAGACGCCCCTGTTCCTCCTGACCTCCCTATCCCTAACTGTGACTATGGTTTCCCGGCCCATGCTTTTCAATCAAAACATCCAGACACAGCGGTGCGTTGCTTCTACACATGCAGTCGTTTTAATGTAAGAAATTGTTTCCACTTTCTTTTTTCTTTATTTGTGTAAGTATGCTACTAATATTTTGTTGGAATCTTGTTGTGTAGGACCATGAGAGGTGCTTTTTCTTTTAGTGGTTCGACAGTGCAGACAAGTTTGATCCTAGGTACCTCCTTTTCGACGATTGGTTTAGGGAGACATCCACGTGAGCACTTCAAGCGGTGGGTTCCACCCCCCTAACCCTTTGCCAATGACGGCTAAGGAGAAGCACCTAGCCATAGTTAGACAACTCAAGGAACCTCCTTTGTGTGATTGTGGAGATCGAGTTGTGATAAACCCTGAGAATACGTTGGAGTTTGTGTATCCAAACAAGCATGAAGTAAGTGCAAAGTGTATGTGTTCAAATCTTGAGCTATATGTGTTCATGTACTAATGCCTCATTATTTAGGTATTTTCAATGGCAAAGTGTCGTTTCAAGGAATGGTTGTATGGTCCTAAGAACCAATGGCCGGAAGAACCACGGAGGGTTAAGGAAAAGAAGAAAGAAAGGGTAATCTACAAAGCACCTCCTGTCATGTGCGAATGTGGTATTAAATCCAACTATGGCCTAGTCCCTTTGGAGATTGGAATAGACCATTATTGCGGCCATATGATTGAGTATGATGAGGTTCATTATTTTTGTGGTAAACATGGAATTGTATTTTATTTCTTTTGCTAAGACATATATGATATAATATTTCTTTTAAACAGAGCACTAAAAATGCAGGTGGGAATGTTATGATGGTCAAGCTAAGTTCTTGGATGAACTGAAGAAGAGGCAACTAATTGCACAAAAGAGGGGATATGGACTTGACTACGTCAACCTATTCGTTAAACATCACAAAGAAAAGATGCGTGAGTTTGCTAGATAACGCGGTATTTGTAACCTGATCGATGTTGGGCTTAACAAATGGGGATTGGAGAGGCGGATGATGTTAGAGGAGGAGAGGGCAAGGAATGAGGCAAGGGAGGAGATAAGAGTATAGATGCAGGTCTTGAACGAGCATGTTGCTACATTATGTGCCAATGAGTGCTCGAAAGCCTTTTTTTCGTTGCCTGATTTTAAATGTAATATAATCGCGTTGCTAACTGATTGCATTTTATACATGAAGGGATTGGTTGTAGTGAGGAACATGCCACAGAGGTGGCTCGTGCAAGGTATGAGGAGAAGAAGTTAGATGAGCATAGATCATGAGCTGGTCGCACCGTTCAATCACCGATTGTGTTGTCTGATGAGGGGGACGAGGATGAGAACGACACTGGCAGACTAAGTGAGCTCATTGCTCTAGCAGAGGCGAGCATGCAGACACAGGAGGCTAAGGATGAAACTGGTAGACTGAGTGAGCTCATTACTCTAGCAGAGGTGGGCATGCAGACGCGGGAGGCTAAGGATGACACTAGCAGACTAAGCAAGCTCATCGCTCTAGCAGAGATGGGCATGCAGGCGAAGGAGGCTAAGGACGACACTAGTAGACTGAGTGAGCTCATCGCTCTAGCAGAGACGGGCATGCAGGCGAAGGAGGCTAAGGACGACACTATCAGACTGAGCGAGCTCATCGCTCTAGCAGAGGCGGGCTTACAGGCGGAGGAGGATGACGACATGTTCTTCACTCAGGCCGTAGCGGCATTTGAGTGTATTGCCCTACAACAAAGTTCTCAATAATAATACTTCTGAACAGATAGCAATAGGTTTTGTTTTCTTTTGTACAAGAATCTAACGTATTATAAGGGTTATACGGCTCGAAGTTTGCACTAACTACAATAGATAACTCCTAATGTCGGTCCAAGAACACCTAATGTATTGTTATGCAACTTAACATATAAAAATAAGGCAATTGGCTTACCACTCTGTCCAAGATCGATCCTGCCTCCACCTACCTTCCTGCACGAGTCGACTGGTCATACGCCGTGTCTTCATCGTTGGAGGACTCGATGTCAGCGTGGTCAGCTTCGGTCCACTGTAGCCTCAGCCTACACCGTGTCACACGCTGGTACCAAGCTTGGTACTGCCTGAACTCACGGTTCGTGTGTGGCTCATTGTTGTCGTCCATGTTGTCATGCATCTCCTCCCATTCCTCAATGAAGGACTGGTGGTGCCTCTCCCAGTCAAAAATCTTCTTGTTCCTCTGACGATCCAACCTGCACGTATGTCATCATTACTTGAATCCATGTACATGTCACCATATTAATAGAAATGGACCATCATCATCAGACATTTGAAATATCAAAACACTTACTTGTGTAAGTCAACCCTAGTTGAGAACAGAGCCATAGGCCAAAGATGTCTCACTCCAAATTGGCATGCAACCCTATCTGGCAGATGGTACTCAATAGCATAGAAGCAGATTAGAGGGCACCTCATCCTATAGAAGTCGTCGTCGGCCCCACAAATGTTGCTCAGCTGAAAAGGAAGTGTGTCCTCTCCACCATACGGTTCCCACTCCACCTACAACATGTCTAAACAAGATGTTAGATGGTATACTAATCCTTTTCAAACTAGCATGGGAAATAAAATTTACTTACACTAGACGCCGTCAGCGTGTCTAGCACATTGGTGAACTCAATGTATGCCCGGTCTAACCTTGCATATGGAACCCTGGCCTGTTCCCAAAGGTATGCCCACGTTGGCTACCGTCTTGGAGGTTGACCTTGGAACCACTCACGACAATCCAAAACCTCAGGATGGCTAACTAGAAGATGAGCCCACATCCACAGCTATAATATGTACACATCCACCAAGTGATGGGTTTGACAAAGACCGACAACACCCCTAGCACAGCTGTCGGTATAGAAAACATAAGACTGCAGAGCCCTAGCTATAGTGACCTGCCTCGTCCCAGTCACCGAGGCAGTGGATCCACATCTAGGACGCATTGTCACCCGTGGCGTCAGGAAAGAGAACGTAGGCAAACAGGTGTAGGATCCACGCTCCTGCACACCAAGGCATGGCGCAGCGTGGGGCGGGAGGGGGGTGGCCTCGGGGCATGCACACGGGCGGTGGCGCGGTGCGGCACGGTGCGGGCGACGGTGACTGAAAGGTCCTAATGGCTAGAGGGGGGTGAATAGCCTAATAAAAATTTCTACAATAACACTTAACAAAATGGTTAGACAATTATGAGGCGAAGCAAGTGTTGTGCTAGCCTACTCAAAATGCAAGCCACCTACCATAATTCTAGTTTAGATACTGTCTATTCATACAATAGCTATGACACTATCCTATGTTAGTGTGCTCTCAAAGGCTAACTAAATAGCCACACCAACTAAGCAAGTAAGCTCTCACAACTAGCTACACTAAAGAGCTTGTCAACTAGTTTGTGATAAAATAGAGTGATCAAGAAGATTATACTGCGGTGTAGATGAATGAACCAATCAATCACAAGGATGAATAACAATAAAGACCAATCACCTCAGAATCAATGATGAACACAATGATTTTTACCGAGGTCCACTTGCTTGCCGGCAAGCTAGTCCACATTGTGACGATTCACTCACTTAGAGGTTCACGCACTAATTGGCTTCACACACCAAACCCTCAACAGGGTGCCGCACAACCAACATAAGATGAGGATCACACAAGCCACGAGCAATCCACTAGAGTACCTTTTGGCTCTCTGCCGGGAAAAGGTCAAGAACCCCTCACAATCACCACGATCAGAGCCAGAGACAATCACCACCCTCCGCTCAATGATCCTCGCTGCTCCAAGCCATCTAGGTGGCGGCAACCACCAAGAGTAACAAGCAAAATCCATAGTGAAACATGAACACCAAGTGTCTCTAGATGCAAACACTCAAGCAATGCACTTGGATTCACTCCCAATCTCACTATGATGATGAATCAATGAAGGAGATGAGTGGGAGGACTTTGGCTAGGCTCACAAGGTTGCTATGTCAATGAAAATGGCCAAAGATATGAGCTATAGCCAGCCATGGGGCTTAAATAGAAGCCCCCACGAAATAGAGCCGTTATACCCCTTCACTGGGCATAACGCGGGCTGAACGGACGCTTCGGTCAGTTGACCGGACGCTGAGCCCCCAGCATCTGGTCGCTCGTAGTCAGCCACGTGTCCCGACTTCAACGGTCATCTGCCTTGATCAGACACTGCTCCTGAGTTGACCGGACGCTGAACACCCAGCGTTTGGTCATTTACAGTAAGGTTCCAAAACCAGTTTTTGCCAACCGGACGCGTTCGGTCATGCTTGACCGGACACAGCCCAGCGTCCGGTGCTTGACCCTAATCACTTTGCCGATCGACAACACGATCAGACACAACCCTTCAGCGTCCGGTCGCAGAGCGACCTAGCGTCTGGTCGTTTAACCGATGCCAGCGTCTTCGCTGCTACACCTGACCGAACGCGCTGGTCTAACCGAGGCTAGCGTCCAGTCACTTCCAGTGACCTCCTTCTTTTCTATCTAGGGCGCCGGTGGTACCGTCGAACTGTCCGCACTCTATGGGCGGACACTCTGCCGATGGAGTTACTTACCCTTGCACCCAAACTTCACCGCCCTTGGTCAAATGTACCAACCACCAAGTGTATCACTTTGTGCACATGTGTTAGCATATTTTCACAAACATTTTCAAGGGTGTTAGCACTCCACTAGATCCTAAATGCATATGCAATGAGTTAGAGCATCTAGTGGCACTTTGATAACCGTATTTCAATACGAGTTTCACCCCTCTTAATGATATTTCTTCCCTTTTTTCACTATCTTTGCTACTATCTTTGTTTCTCTCCTTTGTCATCAATGACCATAAAGGTTCTAAATTGAGATTATCAATGTCAATCAATGGGGTGAGGATCATTTTCCCAAATTTGGTCCAATCTAGATTATTTGCCAAAGATATTTAACTCGGTTTGATCCAAGGACAAGCTTCTTCACACCTCCAAATAAGGGTTATCTTGTACCATGTTGAGTTAAACACTTATAGTTTATTTTCTAGATTAAACACTAGGTTTACAAGCCCATAAACATGTCATATGCCATCACTAGATCAAGTCAAGCATAGAAGCAATAGTGATACCATATAGACATCAAAATCATTTGATTTTCTGAATGAGCCTAATAAAATAGAACCACTTGAAAGGTCCTAATAAGATTGAAAATATGACTAGATGCACTAAACATGTCCTTATCAAGGATGTATGTCATGCCAATCAACTTTTACCTTGGATTGCTTGAAGGAGAGGCATGTCATATGAGTGGGGGTGCATCAACACATATTTAAGAAATCTAATATATTCAACTCATTCCTTAGCTTGCAAAACCTTTTCTCATCCAATGGCTTGGTGAATATATCGGCAAGTTGATCTTCGGTGCCTACACTCTCAATGCAAATGTCCCCCTCTTGAACTCACTACCATTGTCACTTCTAAATCTCTTGATGGTTGTTTCAAACTCATTGTGAATGCCCTTGACAAATGATTTGAATGTTGCAAATACATCACTTTTATCCACTAGAAAGAATACCCATGTGTATCTAGTGTAATCATCCACTATCACAAAGCCATATTTATTTCCACTGATGCTAGTGTATTGTGTTGGCCTAAACAAATTCATGTGCAATAACTCAAGTGCTTTACTAGTGCTTATCATGCTTTTCTTAGGATGGGTGTTTCCAACTTGTTTTCTAGCTTGACAAGAGCTACAAAGCTTATCCTTTTCAAACACAACATCTTTCAAGCCTCTAACCAAGTCATACTTAACCAATCTATTCAATTATTTTATTCCAACATGACCAAGCCTTCTATGCCATAACCAACCCATGCTAGACTTAGTGAACAAGCATGTAGATAGTTTAGCTTCACTTGCATTGAAATCAACCAAGTATAGATTCTCATATCTAAAACCTTTGAAGATCAAATTAGAGCCATCTACACTTATGATCTCTACATCATCTACCCCAAATATGTATTTGAATCCAAGATCACACAATTGTGCCACGGATAGCAAATTAAAGTTCAAGCTCTCTACTAGCAACACATTGGATATGCTCATGTCATTTGATATTGCAATCTTACCAAGCCCTTTGACCTTGCATTTGCCATTGTCACCAAATGTGATACTATCATAACCATCATTGCCATTGGTGTTGATTGAGTTGAATATTCTTGCATCACCGGTCATGTGTTGAGTGCACCCACTATCAAGAACCCAATGCCTTCCTCTAGCTTTGTAATTGACCTACAAAAGAAGATCAATTCTTTTTAGGTACCCAAACTTGCTTGGGTCCTTGAAGGTTAGTCACTAGACTCTTTGGTACCCAAATGGCTTTCTTCTTTGAGCCCATCCATGGTTTACCAATGAACTTAGCCTTCACACCATTTGTACCCTTAGTAAGCATATAGCATGAATCAAGCTTAATGGAGGATACATTAGCATTTTTGCTCTTGTTTTGCATTCTTGTTCTTTGTGACCCACTTGCTTGCAACTAGTGCAAAACCAACCATTGTTCTTCACAAAACTAGTCTTGTGAGGAGCAAAGGCCGCTTTGCCTTTCTTGGGGGTATAGCCCAATCCCTCTTTGTAGAGAGAAGCTCTTTGGCTACCCAAGCACATAAGCAAGCGGTCCTCACCACCATAAGCTTTAGCTAAGGTGTGAGTGAGCTTATTGACCTTCTTCTTGAGGTTCTCATTCTCAACCACAAGTGAGGCATCACAAGTGAGACCATCACTACTAGATGAGGTAGAAGTGGAAGTACTACAAGAAGGGTTAGTAGGAGCAACAATGATAGGCATAGATAGTGATTCATCAATTATATCACAAGTTAAACCTACATTGCAAGTTTCAACATGCTTCTTTTTTATTTTGCTCTTTAAGCGAAGAAGAATGAGCTTTTTCAAGCTTTTTGTGAGCTTTGCCAAGCTTCTTATGGGCTTCCTCTAGCTTCTCATGAGTTGCTTTGAGCTCATCAAGGGCTTGCTTAAGGGCTTTTACCTCCTTATTCAAGCTCTTGCATTCCCTTCTCTTAATGTCAAAGTGTTCTTTAGCATCTTCTAGCATGTCAAATAATTCGTCCTTAGTAGGTTCATCATCATCACTATCACTATTATTTTCATTTTCATGTTCATTATCATCAACATGTTCTTTATCACTTTCATCATCACAAGATTGTACCTTAGTGGCCTTAGCCATGAAGCATGATGAAGATTCGAAGAGAGAAGGCTTCTCATTGATAGCAATGCTTGCAAGAACCTTCTTCTTGGTGGTCTTGTTATCATCACTATCATCATCATCATCATTTGAGGAAGCATCACTATCCCAAGTGACTACATATGAACCACCCTTCTTCTTCTTGAAGGCCATCTTGTCCTTCTTCTATTTCTTTTCCTTCTTGTCCTTCTTCTTGTTCTTCTTGTTGTCATCATCATTGTCACTATTATATGGGCATTGAGCAACAAGATGATCTTTGCTTCCACACTTGAAGCACCTTCTTGACTCTTCTTTGTTCTTGAATGAAGATTGCTTTCTTCTTGCACGGTAGCCCTTCTTCACCATGAACTTGCCAAATCTCTTGACAAAGAGAGCCATCTTCTCATCTTCATCATCATCCCAAGATTCATCTTCTTCACTTGATGTTTCTTGTTTTGCTTTGCCCTTGGATGATGTGGCTTTGAATGCCATGCTTTTCTTCTTATCATCCTTCTTTTCATCTTTCTTCTCCTTCTTTTCTTCCTTCTCATCATCATCTCTATATGTATCATCGGTCATTATATCTCCCAATACTTGGTTTGGTGTCATGGTGTCCAAACCGCTTCTCACTAGAATGGTGACCAATGTACCAAATCTTGAAGGTAAGCATCTCAAGAACTTGTGGGAGAAGTCCTTATACTTCACTTCTTCTCCAAGTGCTTTGAGATCATTGATAAGCACTTGAAGCCTATGGAACATCTTTGGCACACTCTCATCATCCTTCATCTTAAAGCTTGCAAACTTTTCTTTGAGAATGTAAGCCTTTGCACCCTTTACGGCTTGAGTGCCCTCAAATGACTCTTCCAACTTCTTCCATGCCTCATGAGCCATCTCAATATTTTTGACTTGCTCAAATGTTCTTTCATCAATTGCATCATGAATAGCACTTAGAGCAATGTCATTGTTTTGGAGAAGTACTTCTTCGGCCGTGGTAGGATTCTCCGGATCTTCAATCTCAATTTTTGTTTCTATCACCTTCCAAACCTTCCTATTGATTGACTTAATATAAGTTGTTATCTTGGCCTTCTAATAGGGATAGTTGGAGCCATCAAATTGGGGTGGCTTCTTGGTGTTGTTGATTTGAGCCATTTTAACACCGAAGGTTGTTAAGCCTCAAATAACGGTGACCTTGGCTCTGATACCACTTGAAATGTCCTAATGGCTAGAGGGGGAGGTGAATAGCCTAATAAAAATTTCTACAATAACACTTAACAAAATGGTTAGACAATTATAAGGCGAAGCAAGTGTTGCGCTAGCCTACTCAAAATGCAAGCCACCTACCACAATTCTAGTTTAGATAGTGTCTATTCACATAATAGCTATGACACTATCCTATGTTAGTGTGCTCTCAAAGGCTAACTAAAGAGCCACACCAACCAACCAAGCAAGCTCTCACAACTAGCTACACTAAAGAGCTTGTCAACTAGTTTGTGGTAAAATAAAGAGAGTGATCAAGAAGATTATACCGCACATGTGTTAGCATATTTTCACAAACATTTTCAAGGGTGTTAGCACTCCACTAGATCCTAAATGCATATGCAATGAGTTAGAGCATCTAGTGGTACTTTGATAACCGCATTCTGATACGAGTTTCACCCCTCTTAATAGTACAACTATCAAACCTAAATATGATCACACTCTCTAAGTGTCTTGATCACCAAAACAAAATAGCTCCTATGGTTTATACCTTTGCCTTGAGCCTTTTGTTTTTCTCTTTCTTCTTTCCAAGTCCAAGCACTTGATCATCATCAAGGTATCATTATCATGTTATGATCTTCATTTGCTTCACCACTTGGAATGTGCTACCTATCTCATGACTACTTGATAAACTATGTTATCACTTAGGGTTTTATCAATTCACCAAAACCAAACTAGACCTTTCAGCGGTGGCAGCAACGGAGCTCGGCTATCCTAGAGAGAGAGAGGGAGAAGAAGAGAGGAAAGGCATGGGCCCAATAGGTATTAAAGGCTCAGCACCGTTAACCGTTGGCGCCGAGCTCAGCGCCAAGATCTACGGCGCCGAGCTCCCTCCTAGGTCATCCATCATGCCCAGGAGCTCGGCACCAGAGATGATGGTGCCTACCTCGGCGCCAGCATCAATGGCACCGAGCTAAGGGTCCATTTTCTGAATTCTTTCCGCCAGGGGTCTATTTGTGAGAAACTTTTAAAAAAATGGCTAAATTATAAAAAATTCGGCCCTTTTCCATCGCATCTCCTGGTGCATGCATGCAGCCAGTGCAGTGTGCACTGGATTGTAGCGCATAGGAATAGTAATGCACGTACGCATATATGCCTATCAAAAGTGGAAATAACCACAAGGATTGTAGGACACCAAATTAGGGGCTCTAGCAGACTAGAGTCATTCTCTGACTCAAAATAGATGATATTTTTTTTACTTTTAGACATCATATTGACAATTTATCTTATTCAGTTTTTTATATTAAATAAATACATCATTATTAGAGTATCTCTAATGATAAAATAAGTTATAATAAAAAAATATTTATATAATATTTTGAATAAGACGGACGGACAAAGAAAAAATCTAAAACTCAAAAAGTTATGTATTTTGAGACAGAGGGAGTACTCATATAGTCCTATGTATATACAGACATACTGCATACTCTACATATGTGCGTGCAGAGAGCAGAGACTGTTACCTACCTGTCTACCCACTCGTATTGGCTGGACCACAGCGACTTGGCTTGGGCCACATAGTGACAAAGTAGCTAAGAGCATTGTCAATCAATAGAGCCAAGTTGCTTGGCTATAAGCCAAGTTACAAGAGCCAAGTTATACAATAAGTGTCTCCTATTTCTCTTAAAAAATTGAAGAGGACCGTGACGCCTAAGAGAGGGGGTGAATTAGGCAACTTAAAAATCTAACTCTAAACTAAGGCCTCTTTTCTAACCTTAGCAAAACCTATTCAAAAGGTAACTATCTAAATGTGCTACTACGGTTTTGCTAATGTGTTGCTATCTCTACCGCAAAAAAGAGTAATACAATCAATGTAAATGCGGAAGCTAAAGAGCAAGGTAGAGATATGAACACTACTGTTGATGACTCCGGCATTTTTACTGAGGTATCGAGAAGCATGCAAGCTTCCCCCCAGACCACGTTGGAGCCCCTCGCAAAGAATCCCTCGCAAGGGCCAAGCTCTTGGTTGGGTAACTTCGTGGATAGCCTCGGGCCTTCCCCACGCACAAGTGAGTCTCTGACGTGTCTTCCGGCAAGCCTCTCCCGGATGCTCCCCGCCGTCGTCACTACCAAGCTTCCGGCCAAAACGTCGTGGGCCTTGTTCCCTTCGATACACGGGGGCGGCCACATCACAAACACGGTTGGTGTGATCTCACAAGACTACAAGCCCCTCCGATGTACAATAATGGTGTGCGCAAGCACCGAGTGATAAGAGGTATGCAAACCTCACTAAACACTAGGCCTAAACCTAGAGCAAGCGCATAAGCGATGGTCTAATCAACCTAAGCACTTCGCAAAACACCTACACTAATCACCTAATGAATCACTAAGCACTATGCAAGTGGAGATCACTAAAATGGTGTATCAACACCCTTGATATTTTTTCTCAGCTCCACCCACCTCAAATGGCCGGTTGGGGGGTCTATTTATAAGCCTCACTGAGAAAGTAGCCATTGGGGACGAAATCCCACTTTTCTACTACTGATCGAACGCTGATCAAGTCCTAACCAGACACATCTAGTTGTCCCGACCATTAGAGCTGCGATTAACTGTTCGGACGGTGCCAGTGTCTGGTCACATTCTCGCTGCTTTGGGACCTCTCTGTACTCGATCGGATCTACTGTTGTCGGGGACCTAATACCGGGGTACCCAATGAGGTGGGACTAATGACCATCGAACATTGATGGTTCCAGTCAGATAAGAACACTACTACGCTTCTTGCCCGAACGACAGAAGATTGGTTCCGCCTCGCCCAATGGCTAAGGGCTGGCTCCTCCTCGCCCGACGTCCAAGGGCGGGCTCCACCTCGCCTGACCCCTAAGGGCTAGCCTCCGCCTCGCCCGACGGCTAAGGGCTGGCTCCGCCTTTCCCAGCGTCCGAGGGCGGGCTCCATCTCGCCTAACCCCGAGGGCTGGCCTCTGCCTCGCTCGATGGCTAAGGGCTGGCTCCGCCTCACCTGACGTCCAAGGGCGGGCTCCACCTCACCCGATGGCTAGGGGCTAGCTCCACCTCACCCAATGTCCGAGGGTGGGCTCCACCTCGCCTGACGCCCAAGGGCAGGCTCTGCCTTGCACGATGGCTAGGGGCTGGCTCCGCCTCGCTTGACGTCCGAGGGTGGGCTCCGCCTCGCCCGACGATCGCACCCCGCTCCTTCATGATGACAAGCACCGGGTACAATAGGACATTCGAGTCAAACGTAGTGCCGAGGACCATGCCCTGCACGCCTACAGGAAGGTACCATCAGGATACGATGGGACGAGCGCTTTAAGCCCTTTCTGACGTAACAGTGCCCAAATAGTGTTGTAGGCGCCAACTTTTGTCTCATAGTGTAGTAGGCGCCGCCTTCAGTCCTCGGGCGCGGATACTAACACAGGCATACGATAGCCACTATGGTCCAAGATAGAAATCACATCATCTACAGTGACGGACGTATGGTCACTTCCCCTATTACTCCCCGAGGGGTCATAGCTCGGCTCTCCGGCATGCCGCACCATCCACCGGCGTAGGATGGGAGACACCCACTTGCTAAATGAGGCCAGGGCATGGCCTACGAGGATCAACGAACACGCCACCTCTGACACGACCTGCCATGTTAAGCAGGGCAGGCACAGGGAAAAAGGAAGAACTGGCTCCCTCAAAGGACATTCTATACCTTCGGCATTTTCCTCTTTCTCCCACCTATAACCCCTGCTCCCCCCTTGGTCTATAAAAGGGAGGGTAGGGCACCCCACTAAAGGGACTGATGCTTGATGGATCAGTTGAACACACACAACACATCACACATACAGCCAAGCAGTGACCGAGCTCTTGGTGCCCTTTCGACCATTCCATCAGAGACCTGAGACCTCTCCCTCTCTCAACCGTTTGTACCCCCTACTATGAACCCTTTTTGGTACTGATAACACGAGCAGTGACAAACTGGCCGTTGGGACATTCGGCCCGAACCAGTATAAATCTTGTGTCCTTTAGTGCACCATTCGAGCCTAACGTGCAACAATTATAAATTTACTAGCCGATGTTTATTCGAGACACCGACAGTTGGTGCGCTAGGTAGGGGCTTTTGCGCGTTCCAAATCAGGCCTCGGATGGCTAACCGCGCAATCAGCTAGGTCCTAGGCACGCATGTGCATTTCTGTGACCTGGACTTCATCATCATGATGGGAGGAGAGTTGGCGCTGGCCCACGCCGCCATCTAGTCTCTCCCCTCCGTCAACTTCAACTATGGGAGGCTTGAGCACCAACCCGATGTCTCCCTTGGACCATAGCCATCCAGGAAGGACACGTGCCACCTCACCCTCTCTCTAGAACACTCCGCACGGAGTGCCCCGATGGTGCATCCGTTCGGTCTCCGCAACGCCGTGGCGACCATTAGCCACCTTGTGGCACAACGCATGATCCTGTCCCCCATGAACAACAAGTTCATAGGGATGATTAAAAGCATTACGGAATCCCTCCATGGCCTCCTCGTGGATGGGCTAGGGTCAAACTCTGGCTCTGACTCCGGCAGGGGGAGCCATCATCCCTCCTAGGAATATTTCATGGCAGAAACCTCCGAGGGACACGTCGAAAGCGTCTCTGTGGAGGAGACTACTCCGGCAGGCAACCTTGGTGGTGCAACCAAGAATGGGACAGCAGCCCCACCTCACGTAGGGGTGGAGCAGCTGAGAGCCCAAAAGCGGGAAATAGATGAAGCCGGACAATAGCTTGTTCGGGAGTACGTGGAGGTCGATGAGGAGATCAAGCGCCACGAAGATGGTGGGCACGCACGCGCCATGGCCCGTGACGTAAACTAAAGGATCATCGTCGACGGTGAAACCCTTCCTCACTTCATTCGGGCAAGCCAGAACATCGCCGCCGCAATAGACCTACTTCATGGCCTTCTAGAGGCCGCGACGCTCGAGGATCATCGGGTCCACCACTAAATTCGCACGCTACTTGAGCGTGCGGCAGCACAGCAGGTAGAGAGCTCGTTGTCTCGACAACACAAGCCCGACACTAGCTAGCGTACACCCTCAGTGTGCCCCACCAGGGACGCATCGGTCAACCAAGTGTTGCAAGGCGATGGGCAGCACGCTACAATCCCGGTACATCAACGTCTCGGCCACAACCACAACGCCTGCAGCACCCTCGATGCCCGCAGACGCACCAACAGTGACCCAAGGGAAGGAGCCCACCATGGCTATCATCCTTGATGTGGCGGACGCTACAACAGCGGCAAGGACCGGAGCCCGAGCCTCGGCCTCCTAGGGCCTTAGGCCTTTAGCCGGCACATCCCCAATGCTGCGTTCCCGCCAAGGTATCGACCACCTACTAATATCCCTAAGTACTCCAAGGAGACAAACCTTGAGCTTTGGCTTGAAAACTATTGGCTTGCTTGTCAAGCCGGTGGTGTAGATAATGATGACTTCATTATCCGCAACCTTCTACTGTTCTTGGTCGATTCGGCTCGGGCATGGTTGGAACACCTGCCGTCCAACTCAATCTAGAGTTAGACGGATCTGAAGGAGATCTTTGTGGGAAACTTTTAGGGCACGTACAAATGCCCTGGAAACCCATGGGACCTCAAGAACTACCGCTAGAAGGCCGGTGAGACCCTCCACGGGTACATCCGATGCTTCTCCCTACAGTGCAATGAGCTCCCTAACGTTGCCGATGCCGACGTGATAGGAGCCTTCCTATCCGGGACGACCTACGAGTCCTTGGTTCATAAGCTAGGATGCAAGGGCCCATGGACCACCAAGGAGCTCCTAGACATCGCCACCAGCCACACCTCAGGAGAAGAGGCAGTCGGAGCAATCTTCGATCGCCTCAAGGACAAGGTAAGGCGGGACGAGGGTGCCGGTGAAGGCACCTCCAATCGTTCCGCTAAAAGGAAAAATATGAAGCAACGACGCAAGGACCCGCTTGTGGCTGCTACTGACCACAAGGGTGGTCGGAAGCCCATAGAGGGCACTCTGAACCACTTCAAAAAAATGCTCGAGGGGCCATGCCCGAACCACGCCTTTCCCGTAAAACATTCGCTCAATGACTGCAGTCTCATGCGGAAGTTCTTGTCCGGAGGCTCCAACAAAGGGGAGCAGGGGAAGGAACCTGCCCCTGCTAGGAACGATGCCAAGGAGAAGGACGATGACTTTCCAATGCTAGATGGCTACCTCATGATCTTTGAGGGATCAATGGCCTATGACTCCAAACATCGTCAGAAGGTTGCACGCCGCCAAGTCTACATGGCCCAACCGGTCACATCTCCCTTTTTCTGATGGTCGGAGTCCGCCATAACCTTCGATCGAACTGACCATCCGGATGCCATCCTGCACCCAGGAAGGTATCCGCTTGTGGTCGACCCGATTGTCGACCCAAAGTGCCTCACCAAAGTCCTGATGGATGGAGGTAGCGGCCTCAACATCATGTACGCAAAGACTCTCGACGTGATGGGCATCGACCGAACGCACCTCCGCCCAATCCGAGTGCCTTTCCACAGCGTCGTGCCCAGGAAGCAGGCCATGCCACTCGGATAGATTGATCTGCCCATTACCTTTGGGGATCAGTTCAATTATAGGACTAAGACCCTCACCTTCGAGGTGGTTGGGTTCCTTAGAACCTTCCACGCCATCCTGGGATGTCCATGCTACACGAAGTTCATGGCCATCCCCAACTACACGTACCTAAAGCTAAAGATGTCAGGCCCCATGGGGTCATCACCGTTGGCACCTCCTTCCAGCGCGCCTACGAGTGCGAGGTCGAGTGCTATGGCCACGCCACGACAATCGTCGCCTCTGGGGAACTCGCCACCCTTAAGGAGGAGGTCGCCGAAGGAGCACTCGATGCAAAGAAGTCGACCGAGTCATTCGAATCAGCAGAGGGCTCCAAGGAGGTCCTCATAGATCTCGGTAGCTCCGAGGGTAAAATGGTACGCATTGGTACCACACTCTCCTCTGAATAGGAAAGCATGCTCGTCGACTTCCTCCACGACAACAAAGACATCTTTGCTTGGAAATCCTCTGATATGCCAGGCATTCTGAGGGAGGTCACCGAGCATACCTTGAAAATCCATCTAGGCTCCAAGCCGGTGAATCAGCGCCTACGCTGCTTCGATGAGGAAAAGCGCAGGGCCATCAGTGAGGAGATAGCAAAACTATCGGTCGCCGGATTTATCAGGGAAGTACACCACCTAGAATGGTTAGCCAATCCCATCCTTGTATGAAAGAAGAGCGGGAAACAGAGGATGTGTGTTGACTATATAGGCCTCAACAAGGCATGCCCAAAGGATCTATTTCCTTTGCCACACATAGACCAAATAGTCGACTCTACCTCAGGGTGCGAAACCCTCTGCTTCCTTGAAGCGTACTCCGGCTACCATCAAATCGATGAAAAAGTCTGACCAACTCGTGACGTCTTTCATCACCCCCTTTGGATCATTCTGCTACGTTTTGACGCCATTCGGTCTGAAGAACGCTGGGGCAACGTACCAGCGATGTATGCTCAGATGCTTCGGGGACCTCATCGGGTGGACCATTGAGGCCTACATCGACAACATCATAGTTAAGTCCAAATAGGCTGACCATCTCATTGCTGATCTTGAGCAAATGTTTGCAAAACTCTGGGTGAATGGCATCAAACTCAATCCCAAGAAATGTGTTTTTGGGGTCCCGAGGGGTATACTGCTCGGCTTCATTATCTCCGAGCATGGCATCGAAGCCAACCTAGAGAAAATCTAAGCCATCATAAGGATGGGCCTGATTTAGAACATAAAGAGGGTTCAACGAATCACAGGGTGCCTCGCCGCCCTCAGCTAGTTCATCTCGCGCCTCGGCGAACGAGGACTCCCCCTTTATCGGCTCCTGAAGAAAGCCGACTGCTTCGAGTGGACATCCGAGGCCCAGGAGGCGCTTGACATGGCCAAACTACTTCTGGCAATGCCCTCGATCCTAGTTCCTCTAAGCGACGGAGGATCCCTCCTGCTATACATAGTGGCCACCACAAAAGTGGTCAGCACCACCCTAGTGGTAGAGCAGGAGGAAGAGGGGCACGACCTCAAGGTCCAGCGCCATGTGTACTTCATCAGCGAGGTACTATCCGACTCCAAAACCCACTACTCCCAAATCCAGAAGCTCCTTTACACCGTCCTCATCACGAAGAGGAAGTTGTGCCACTACTTTGAGTCACATCCCATGACGGTTGTGACATCGTTCCCCCTCAGCGAGGTCATCTAGAGCCAGGACGCCATGGGAAGAACTGCAAAGTGGGCACTCGAGCTGATGGATCAAGGCATCACATATGCCTCCCGAACAGTGATCAAATCCTAGGTATGGGCTGACTTCATCGCTGAATGGACCGAGGTTCAAACATCACCAGCGGTCGTCGATCAAGAGTACTGGATAATGTACTTCGATGGATCCCTGATGAAAAAGGGTGCCGACGTGGGGCTGGTCTTCGTATCACCCCTTGGGGTCTGCATGAGGTACATGGTTCAGCTCCATTTCCCCTCATCAAATAATGTGGCCAAATACGAAGCACTCGTCAATGGCCTACGCATCGCCATCGAGTTGGGCATCCGACGCCTCGACATTCGGGGTGACTCTCAGCTGGTCATTAACCAAGTCATGAAGGAGTCAAGCTGCCATGATGCCAAGATGGCTACGTACTGCCAAGAAGTTCGACGACTAGAAGACAAGTTCGACGGCCTCAAACTCAATCACATCCCAAGGCGCCTCAACGAGGTGGCCGATACACTTGTGAAGGCGACGTCTGGATGAGAACCAGTGCCAACGGGCGTCTTCGCCAGTGACCAACACAAACCCTCAGTGTGCTACGAAGGGTCAGAGAGGGCCAATGATGGCCCATCTAATCCAGCCCTGGGGGTGACCAACTGACGGCTCCGCCTGGCCCCAGTGTCATGGAGCTTGAAGAGGATCTAGCGGTAGAGTCTGACCCTCTAGACGACTGGAGAACACTCTACCTCGACTACCTCCTCCCCGATAGGCTACCGACGGACAAGACGGAGACTCGACGGCTCGCACGTCGCGCCAAATCCTTCATTCTTATGGAGGGTGAACTCTACAAGCGGAGCCACACCAGGATCCTACAGCTCTATATCCCCATCGAATAGGGAAAACTTCTGCTGAGTGACATCCATGGTGGGGGTCTACGGCCACCATGCCGTGCCAAGAACCTTGGTTGGGAACGCATTCCGATAGGGCTTCTACTGGCCCACTACAGTAGCCGACGCTGAGCAAATCGTAAGCACCTACGAAGGGTGTCAGTACTATGCTCGGCAGACTCACCTCCCGGCCCAGGCACTCTAGATGATCCCCATCACGTGGCCCTTCGTAGTCTGGGGGCTCGACCTGGTTGGGCCTCTCAAAAAGGCGCCTGGGGGCTACACCCACCATGGACAAGTTCACAAAATGGATCAAAGCTCGGTCGATCTCCGCGATCAAGTCTGAGCAAGCTGTGCTATTCTTCCTCGACATCATCCATCACTTTAGAGTACCAAACTCCATCATCACAGATAATGGCACGTAGTTCACTAGCAAGAAATTCATTCGATTCTGCGATGAACAACACATCTGAGTCGATTGGGCTACCGTCGTGCACCCCTGAACGAATGGACAGGTCGAGCACATAAATGGCATGCTCCTATAGGGCCTCAAGCCCAGGATCTTCAACCGATTGAACAAGTTCGGTTCACGCTGGGTCACCGAGCTCCCTATGGTGCTCTGGAGCCTGAGGACAACTCCCAGCCAGGCCACCAGCTACACACCTTTCTTCATGGTCTATGGTTTTGAGGCCATCCTCCTGACGGACCTCGACTATGGAGCACCAAGAATCAGAGCATACGATGAACAAGGAGCCAAGGCATCCCACGAAGATGCCATGGACCAACTAGACGAAGCCCGCGACATCGCCCTCCTCTGTTTGGCCAAATACCAGCAGGAGCTGCGTCGGTACCACAACCAATGGGTGGGGGACCGAACCTTCAATGTCAGGGACCTAGTTCTCCGCCTCATGCAGAGCAACAAGGACTGCCACAAGCTCTCCCCACCCTAGGAGGGGCCATATGTCATCGCAGAAGTACTCCGGCCAGGCACCTACAAGTTGAAAACCATCGATGGCGAGGTCTTCACCAACAGCTGGAACATTGAGCAGCTACGTTGTTTTTTCCCTTAATAAATGCATACTTTCCCTTATCAGTTTTTGTCTTCAGAAATCCTCGATCTTTAGTGACATCCGACCCCTGCAAATTGCGAGGGGTCGGACCTCACTCGGGGGCTGATATAAGTGATATAAGTACAATTATCTTACAAACACTTCATGCGTTACCTTTGCAAACATTCTCTAAGTTTTTCATTCTTCTCATAACAAGTCCTAAGGGCTAAGATTTTGGGAATAAATTCTGAGTACAACTGGTAGGACTATGGGAAACCCATGCCCCAGTAGCTACGACCTCCTTGCCCACCAGCGTGATCAGAATTGATTCACCCGCACTCCTAGTTTTTGTGACGTGAACCATGGGAAGGGTCAGAAGGCACCGAAACCTCTTCTGCAAAAAAAAGAGGAAGCTAAAAAACTGTTTGCCGAAACAAAAGATGAAAATTTGTTCATTTTTGCACAAATTCACCGCTTACAAAGTGAACCCATCACAAAAAGGACTAATGTATTCATAAATACAAAAGACTATTCACTTAGGGGCTCCCCCACAAACTTATTCGAGTTTCTGACCAGCCGTATGATTAGCACTGCTACGGTCGCCGCGCCACGCTCTCCATCGGCGATGCCCTGCTGCTTCGTAGGATCCTTGAGGGCACCGTTATCGGCAATGTCGAGCACCACGTCAGCGACTATGGTGCCCTCCCTAGGGCGTCCAGGGACTATGCCATCATCATCAGCCGTAACCCTGACAACGGCGTCTGGGCGGGGGGCATCTCCCGCCGAGGAAAGGCGCAACGAACGACGGTAAAGCCGATGACGCTCGGCACCCTCCAGTGCCCCTCCTCCTTTGGCAACAGTGGCCCCTTCTTAGCAAAGGCGGCCTGCACCATCTCATCTATGTTGGATGACCTCTAGCTTGACATCACGCACTAGATTCATGAGCGGATCTGTGAGTTTTTCTCTCCCTGGCATTACCCCCTCTCACTTAGGACCTGCCACGACGCACGAACACATTCGGTGGAAAGGAAGGAGAAGAGGTAGCAGCCCAAGAACAGGTGAGAGAATGGGATGAAAACTTCCTCCCCCCTCCCTATTTAAGGAAGAGGCTGAGGAAAGGCGAAAGGTTGGGGCGGAAAACTCTCTTCCTTCCTTTATTCAATGTAGATGGGAAATCAATGCCGACAGGAACCCGAGGGGACGCGCCAGAATCGACAGGATGCGTTCTGGTTGACGAGACATTGCCTGGTCAAACAGGACGTTGCCTGGGAGTGGCCCGCCACTAACACGCGCCGGGCGTGAGAACCAGGGCACACCCGCATGCAGGCGACTCTCCGCTTCCCTAGGCAGGACCATGGAATGACCCGACGATGGAACCCCCGTCCAGGGGGGGCCAATGGGCCTCATAGGTCAATCAGACAGCCTAGGTGAAATGATGAAAGAACTGCCGTAGAAAGATAAGCACCTCTATTCTCTTACTTTGCGCGTTAATTTCATTACTGAGTTTCCAACCCTAGCAACAGCAGGGGCACGGACACCACTCGGGGGCTGCTAAGGGTGTCTACCTATTTAGACATCCTCTTCGCCCGACCCCTCCTTACGTCTAAAACTAGAAGCACGGCATGTGGGTATAAAACTTTGATTACAACTAGACGAACCGTCAGACCCTACGCCCCGATGGCTATGGTGTTTTTGTTCACCAGCATAATCGAATTCATAGTTCCCCACACCACAAGCTTTAGCTCCCGCCTTCTCGAGAAGGGTTTGGGGGGGTCCTCCTATAGAATCTCCTTTGAGGAGAAGCTGTCAGGTCACCTAAATCAATTGGACAGCTCGGATCGCCGCCGAGAGACAGAAACGAAAAATGGCAATGCTTATGCAGGTTACACTGACCTCGTCACAAACGTCGAACCCGAACCCCACACTGACATATTTGGTAAGAGCTTCCCATCGCTCACACCACCAGGGTAACATTATTGACCCCTCGCTTTCATTTCAATTAAGTTATATATTCAATCCATACATCCAAACGTTGCATATGCAAATCGCTGCATTCCAATGCTTCGTGTTGCGTCACGAAGCGGCAGCCGCCTCATTCAATATGAGCGGCAACTTACCGAGGTTCGAAGGCCAACCCACAAAGGGCTCGAGGCCACCTCATGTCAAACAGAGCCAGGGGAGAAAAACCAAAATGAGCACCAGCGGCCTTGCCGGACCCTGCTCAGAAGCGGACAGGGACATCTCAACCTTTCTCGTTTGATTCTAGCCCCGAGCCAAACCCACAGAATCTCCGTCAAGGAGAGGCCAATGGGCCACCTGAGCCTATCGAATGGCTTGGGCATTTGCTGGGAGGCGGGTTAAGAAGTAGTGAAATGCCACATGAGGGCTCTGCCGACCCCATCAGCGAATGATGGACCTGGATTTCATACGAACATACCCGTTAGCGAGCTCATTGAGCATGACACACGAGCTGTCGAGGCAAGTGTCGTCAACTCAGCCCCTCTGGTTGCGGAAACTGAGGACTGGGTAACGTGTGAAACACGACTGACCCCTAACAGACCCTAACGGGCTCGAGGGCTTGAGCCGCTCGATCCATGATCGAGAGACTAAGGTTCGAAGGCTGACCCACAAAGGGTCTAAGGCCGCCTCACGTCAAACAGAGCCAGAGGAGAAAAACACAGATGAGCCTCAGCAGCCTTTGCCTAACCTGCATTAAGGCTAGAAGGGTCATCTCAACCTTCTAGTTCAATCTAGCCTCTAGCCGAGCCCATAGAATCCCCATTGAGGGGGAATCTATTGGAAGGCGGGTCAAGGAGCAATGGAACGCCACCCGAGAGCTTTGCCGACCCTGTCGCAAAGCAAACGGGATCGGATTCCATCCGAACATCACCATTAGTGAGCCCATAAAGCGCATCACTCGAGCCATCGAGGCAAGTGACATTGCCTTAACCCCTCCAGTTATGGAAACCACGGATGGGACGACAGTCACAAAATGAGCTAGCCCTTGACCGAATCCCCACCACGCGTGGGGGCTCAGGGAAGGCCAGGCTAGCGATAAAACCAAACGCACGGTCACGCATCGATCGCCAAAATCCTAAGTAAGGGGTATGTGTGAATGCAAGACTAAGTTTGCGACCCTCGCTCCGGTCTCCAGTAACATCTAGCCCCAGCGACCGCAAGGGGTCGGATGTCACTCGGGTCTAACAAAGGTATGAGTACCCCCTTTCTTTTTCGAAATAGACATTACATCAGACCTTTTCCTCGCATCGAGACTAGCGGCAAGGTTTGGGGGAACAGATAGGTAAGACAGCAAAAGGCCCACCCTTAGATGGCTACGGTAATTTTGCTCACCGGCACAATCAAAATTTCCCCTGAACACCTCGGGCCCCACAGTATTAATGAGCGAAAGGGTCAGATCGCATAAATCTTTTTTCATCATAGCAAGAGAAAAAGGTAAGATCAAACAAATGAAACAAAATTGTGAAACAAAGTCACAAATCTATTTTTGGACACAAAAGTACCGACGCTTGTCCACATATTACAGATAAATGTTTATCAAACTAATTTGGCTAACTACTTCCTCAAAGGGAGAACCATGTATTTTAGCCTATTCGCTAGGTTCCGCTCAAGGGGAGTCACCGCCTTCTCGATCTCATCTAGCTTGGGGTCTTCATAGCTTGGGTAAACGCTTGGGTGATCTCGGCGTGAAAGGCGTCCTCCTCAAGCTGTCCCACCCGCGTCGTGATACCAGCGGCATGAGTCATAAGGGAGCTGGTCCCCTCCTCTTGCGCCACCTGTAGGTCGTCGTAGACCACCATGATGGCAGAGCTAAGAAGATCATGCTGATCGCTTTCAACCTGAAGGGTCCCCCGCACCTCGGCAAGTTCCATGCCCAGCATGGTAGAAATTTCCTCAGCCTCCAGCCTTTAAGCCACCACGTCTCCAAGATCCGCCCAAAGGGCCCTGGCCTCCTGACATGCCTCATTGTGCTCTCGGACAGCCCGGTCATGCTCCTCGCGGGCCATGCTGCGCTCCGAGCAAAGTCTTTCTTCGGTCCGAAGTAGCTCGTCTCGCTCCCTGCACAGCCGGGTGATCACCTCGGCATCCTTGTTCGCTCTCTGCTATAGTGCCATGGACCTGTCCCTGGCTTTCAGCTTGAGATCCCGCTCCATCTCTAGCTCCTCCAGGAGCTCGATGGCCCACTAGCGGGCATTAGCATCCTTCTAGAGTAGCTCATCCCACTCCTTTTGGACCCTGGCGACCGCCTCCTCGTCCAACTTCACCCTCGCCGATAGGTCCTCGAACATCCCATGGATATCCTCTGTGTCCCGACGTGCTTCGGTCTCCCGCTGCTAGGCGGCGGCGAGCTGGGTGCTCAAATCTCCACGCAGCCGAGCCTCCTCGGTGAGGCGGTCTCATTCCACCTTCTGCTCACGGAGGAACCAGGATTTCTCCTGACTGCGAGCAATGAGGGACTGAAAAAAAGACCAGTATCAAAAATACGAAAAACATGAAGACAAGAAGAAAACAAGATGAAAGATCAAACGGATACCCAGCCATTGGGAATGATGATGTCGTGCTGGACGACCTAGGCCTGATCTAGGATGCCCATCATCGCCAAGATCCCTTCGTCAAGACTCCCTCGCTCTATGCTCTCAGCAGCATCGTTGAGCGAGAAGAGAGTCGACGTTGGGTCTTGGGGATCCATCTAGTGGAGCGGTGACTCACCCCACGTGGGCGAGCAGCTGCCCCAACACTAGGGCCAAGGGCGACCCCCGCTGGGCCTCTCCACCACTACCATGATGCCCGGAGATCCTCCACATCCTCCCCCATCTAGCCCACCTCAGGCGCCGTAGCCTAGGCCACCGGTGGCATGGATTGCGCCGCCCCCTCAGACGCCACTGTGGCTACATTCAGCGGCGCCAGGCTTGTCTCGGTCGTGGTCACCTCTACCTGGGCCTCTGGTAGCATGGATTCTGCCTCCTTCTCAGACACCACCATGGCTGTGTCCGGCTGCTCCTGCCTTGGCGCAGTCATGGCCACCTCCACCGGCGACGCTGGACCCTCGGCTTGCGGTGCCACACTCGCCACAGAGGACGCCACCAGCACAGACGGTAGCTCCGTTTGCTCCAACCTAGATGGCAAAGTCACCTCCGCCGCCGCTTGCTCGACAACCACTGAGGGCGCGGGCGCCATAGCAGGCGGCGCCAGACTGGCCAACGAGGCCATAGCATCAGCGCCGCTCCTGCCTGAAACAGGAGCGACGTCGGGCAACAATGTTTGTCCTGCCTGAACTGCAAGGCTCTTCTTGGGCGCCAGACCCAGAGAGCAGCCCCATCGCAAGAACCTGCAAGAGGTAAAAGGCATTGGGTCAAAATAGAAAAATAAAAATGGGGGGGGAAACAAGGCAATCGGTGACCTACTCTGACGCCTTTGGGTGATAGGAACATTTTGGGGATGAACCCCAGACCCCTGCCCCAACTCATCTGGGTGGGACCGTTTTGAGACTGCCCCCTGCTCCCGGGCAAGGGGGCTCATCTCCCTTGTCTCCGAGGGCACGGTGACGGAGCCGCCCCTTCCATCAGCACCTTGGGGGCGGCGACAGATCCACCCCCTCCCATCCACCGATCCTTCGCTGGCACCCTACGTGTGGCGGTGGATCCACCGGCTCCCACCGAACCCAAGGATGGGCCTGGCTTCGCCGACCTCACGAACTCGCTTCCCTCCACGTGGAATGGGAAGGGTCCCTACATGGACCAATGGGCGTTCGTCAGCGTATCCTCATCCTCTGGGACATCCCAATCCATGTCAGCAGCTACCTCATCGTCATCATCATCATCACTAGTTCGATCCTTCAGCAACAGAGCTAGGCTTTCCTTGAAGAACAGTGCCCTCGGTTGGTCCTACCATCCTAAGGTTAGCTTCAAGGGGTTAGAAATTCAAGTAAAAATGGAGTACGGAGAAAGAAAACTTATGAAGTCAATAAACCCCAGTTCCAGCTACATTGGACGATGCCCCGGTTCTGGAAACACAAAATCAAGGACAACACCAGCAGTGTCCTTTGAAGGCTCCATCGCCTCCTTGATGCACTGCGCCACTTCGGATGGAGAGAGCACTTCACCGACAAGCGCTGTCCCTTCGAACGATGCCCCGGGCACCATCTGGTGTAGGGGAAGCACGCGCGCCATCAGCGGCGCCACCCTCCTCGTGTGGTAAGCGCCAATGATCCCTGATCCCTTCATGCCCTTTTCCTTTAAAGTTTGGAGGGCTATGAGAAGGTCATTGAGGTTCTTCTTTTCCTTGACCGGGATGCCCCACTTCCATGACCCCGGGATCTCCTCAATGACGCACCCAGAGAAAACTAGCAGGGGGCGGCAGTGTCATCCTTAACATAGAATCATTGCGAATGCCACCCCTTGTTGGAGGTCGATAGACGCATTAATGGGTATGCTTTGCCTGGTTGTTGCGGAGGTGAATGCCGGCGCATCCCACCAGCGTGTGCAGCTCTTGCTTGCCGACCCGCTTCTTCATAAGATTGATGACGAAGAGATGCCGCCATAGGTCAAAGTGAGGATCAATCCCCAAGAACCTCTCACACAGGGCCACGAATGCCGCCATGTGCTGGATCCCATTGGGGGTAAGGTGCTGTAGCTCCACTTGGTAGTAATCCAACAGCCCCCGAAGGAACTTGTGAGTAGGTATGGCAAATCCCCGCTCATGGAAGTGAGCAAAGGACACGACATACCCTTCAGGTGGTGACGGCATGTCCTCATTACCAGACAGCCACCACTCCTTGGCGGTGGTCAGCGGGGCAGAGGAGGCCATGGTGAACAAGGCCCTTCAGGCAATGAGGGGTGATGCTAGATCTGCTCCATGACTCCATTGAAACGACTAGGAGGGGGCGGATGCGAGTTTAATGGCATCTGCGATGTGCATGCGAGCTTGATGGCGGCCGCAATGCGAGTGCGGGAGGCTCTAGCGATTAGCAGTGGAGGTTAACAATGCGAAGGCGAAAAGGCAAAGTTCGGAACCCTAGGGGCGAACCCCATAGTTTTATAGGGGCGATGGATGCAAGAAGGGCAACCATCTACCTCGATCTTCGAGCCTACCATGACACACCGTCGTGTCACATCGTGGGATACACGCCCGTGATCCCTATCCTTTTCCACCAAAATTGCGTTGGACGGTTCGCCTTCCCCAAGTAGACCGGGACTCTTTTTCCACCGAGGGAATATGGGTCCAAGGGCCAGCCCAACAGTCTTGACGGTCGTCCCAATGAGGGATGGGCCCGCAAGCGACTAGGACTTACATACACGAGCAGCAGGGGGGTCTCGATCCACAATCGAGTCCCAGCTAGGCTGACCCTGGATGAAATCCCCGCAAACGGGATACCAAGGTTCCCTTAAAACTATATAGCTGAGAAAAACTGAATCCCATAGCCTTACCCATGAAGGATCCGAAATTACCCCCTAGGCGGTTCTATCTGAATCACCTGGGGGCTCGGGAGCTACACCCGACGGGTGCGCTCGCGCACACCCTCTGGCAAATCAAAATACCCTCCGGGCGAATCTATCCGAATCACCTAGGGGCTCGGGGGCTACTATCGGGGACCTAGTACTGGGGTACCCAATGAGGTGGGACTAATGACCATCAAACATTGATGCTTCCAGTCAGACAAGAACACTACTACGCTTCTTGTCTGAACGATGGAAGATTGGTTCCGCCTTGCTCGACGGCTAAGGGCTGGCTCCGCCTCGCCTGACGTTCGAGGGCAGGCTCCGCCTCGCCTGACCCTTGAGGGCTGGCCTCTACCTCGCCCAATGGCTAAGGGCTGGCTCCGCCTTGCCCGACGTCCGAGGGTTGGCTCTGCCTCGCCCGACCCCCGAGGGTTGGCCTCCACCTCGCCCGATGGCTAAGGGCTAGCTCTGCCTCACCCGACGTCCAAGGGTGGGCTCCGCCTTGCCCGATGGCTAGGGGCTGGCTCTGCCTTGCCCAATGTTTGAGGGTGGGCTCCACCTCGCCTAATGCCCATGGGCAGGCTCCACCTCGCCCGATGGTTAGGGGCCGGCTCCGCCTCGCCCGACGTTCGAGGGTGGGCTCCGCCTCGCTCGATGTCTGAGGGCGAGCTCCGCCTCGCTCGATGATCGCACCCTACTCCTTAATGATGACAATCACAGGGTACGAGGGGTCACTTCCCCTATTACTCCCTGAGGGGTCACATCTCGGCTCTCCGGCACGTCGCACCATTGGCCGCCGTAGGATGGGATGCACCCACTTGCTAAATGAGGCCAGGGCATGGCCTACGAGGATCAGCAAACACGCCACCTCTAACACAGCCTACCATGTTAAGCAGGGCAGGCACAGGAAAAAAGGAAGACTCGGCTCCCTCAAAGGACCTTCTATACCCTCAGCATTTTTCCTCTTTCTCCCATCTATAACCCCTGCTCCCCCCTTGGACTATAAAAGGGAGGGCAGGGCTCCCCACTAAAGGGACCGACGCTTGACGGATGAGTTGAACACACACAACACATCACGCATACAGCCAAGTAGCGACCGAGCTCTTGGCGCCCTTTCGACCATTCCATCAGAGACCTGGGACCTCTCCCTCTCTCAACCGTTTGTACCCCCTACTACGAATCCTTTTCGGTACTGATAACACGAGCAGCTACAAACTAGACGTAGGGACATTCGGCCCAAACCAGTATAAATCTTATGTCCTTCATTGCACCATGTAGGCCTAACGCGCAACAATTATAAATTTACTAGCCGATATTTGTTCGAGACACCAACAGTTGTCCTACGTCTAGTCAATCTGCCACCAGCGTTCGGTCCAGCATCTGGTCGCTGCTGCTGCCGAGCCTCTTGATCAGGGCATCCAGTCACTTGTGCTACCAACGTTCGGTCCAGCGTCCGATCACTTTTGTGAGCTCATTTCTTCACAATCTTGCGTATGGCTTGGTTTCTATCTTCATGCTTGGACTTTGCTTGATATCTTGGGTCTTCTCTTGTGCTTCTAGGGTCTTGCTTATGGTGTTGATCATCAGATCATCACGTCGCCTTCGTCCAAGTCACGTCTTGTACCCTATTGAACTATAAAACAATCACTTGCAAATTCATTAGTCCAATTTGGTTGTGTTGGTCATCAAACACCAAAATCCAAAGTAAATGGACCTAGAGTCCATTTTCCTTACAATCTCCCCCTTTTTGGTGATCGATGACAACGCGACCAAAGCAAGCAAATAATAAAAATTTGCAATTTACAAGCTATCTACTTGTTAGGATGCTATGCAAGGGGCAAGGTTTATGTGATGCTAAAAGATACTACTTGCAAGACTATAGGATACTACATAAAAACTTATCTTGCCCTTTGCAAATATCCCCATGTGGCATTATGGATTTAAGCCTTGCTTCCTACAAATTCTCCCCATTACATAGGCAATCCATAATCCACTATCCTCCCTTTCTCGGACCATTACCACTTTAGACACCACTTGTAGATCATTACCACTTGTAAATTATTATGATCTAGCTTTTGGTCCTATAAAATAATCCTTGCTTTTGGTCCTCTAAATTCTCCCTCTTTGGAATCAAACACCAAAAAGGAAGACATTAGTAGCACAAGGGAGGGTCAAACTTTGTGATCCTTTGTGTGTAGAGTGAAATAGGTCACAAAATTTAACTCTCACATTATATAGATTCAGCTCCCCCTAAGTATATGCATACATATGGTAGAAGGCTAAGCATATGCATAGTTGGCAAATTATTGCTTAAGGGAATTTAATCTATATAATGCATGGAGAAAGCATATAAATATCAAAATGAAATCACCATGATGATATCAGCTTAGAAATACCACATGTGGAAACCAATTTGATTTCTACCACTTGCAATAGGTGGTGGATATTTGAAGTATGATGCTTAACTCTGAGGACTCTATTTTCCTTGCAATGAGACTACTACACACATGATAACCTTAAAAAAGGTGTTAGTCTCAAAGCATCCAACTTGTAGAGTAACCTTCCCCTAAATTTGTGCACACAAGTATGGAATACTTGTAGGAAATATGCATATTGATTTTTAGAATAAAAAATACCACTTGAAAGATGACATCACATGAATGTGAGTCATTTTTGAAGATGATATTCGGGGGAAATTATCTATAATTTGGACTTTGGCACATATTAGATGAACAATTGTAAGACAAGCTATGTGTCGTGCTCTTAAACAATTTTAAACCATGTAGGATTGCTCCAAGGAATAAGAATGAAACCGAGCAAGCCTACCATAAGATACCTAGTGTATGCATGACAAAAGATATAAGCATGCAAATGCAAACAAATGTATGAAACGTAACTAGATGCTTAAAGATACCAATTTGTAAGAAATACCACTTTTAGGAAATGCAAATTGATACTACTTAAAGAAAATTGAATCTAGTTACCTAACATAGGAAGGGGAATTTGGGTCTATAGTATTCACTAACCCACTTGGCAAACATTTTGTCCATCATGATGCACCCCATGAATTGCACCCATACTTTGCCAAGTCTCCAAATTCCCCGAAGTCCATTGGACCTCTTACTTCCCTTTTGGGATCCAAACCTTCTTGGTGCTCTTCATGTTAGAAATGATCTCCTTTGGCACCCAAAAGCTTTTGACCCCATTGTTGGCTTGCTTGTTCACCTTGATGGCCACCACCTTGTCATTTTTCTTCTTCTTTAACAAGTATGGTTTGGAGGCCTTCTTGTCCACCTTGTTGGTGTAGGTGTTGGAGAGCTTGCTTGTTTGCTTCTTCTCTTTTTTCTTTGCTCCTCCCACATTCTTCACCTTGCACTCATAGGACTTGTGACCTTCCTTGTGGTATATGTAGCAAACCACGATTTGTCCTTCATCAAGCTTCTTCACTCCCTTGATGGTGTTATCTTGATGAAGTTGGGCTTGCTTCGCCTTGCCTTTCACTTGAGTCAAGTCCTTGGTAAGGCGAGCTACTTCTTGCTTTAGTTGCTCATTCTCCTTTGCAACCTCTTGTGTGCATGTATCTACAACAACTTTCTCAACACAAACTTGGTTACACAAGGATGAGTCTAAACATAAATCATTACAAGAAGTAGAGGCATCCTTTTTAGATATGTTAAAGATAGAACTTTTCTTTTTAGATGCCTTGGTGGAGGTTGAACTAACGGCTTCAAATTTAGCAACTTTATTAGTTAGCTCATCACAATGTTTGCACATGGTTTATATTTTAACAAGCAAACTTTTATAAGCATCTTGTCAGCTAGCTAACTTTTCTTTTAATTTTTCATTTTTCTTTACAAGTTGCTCATCATTGATTGTGCATACATTTGTTGTTGCACTAGCCTTAAGTTGCTCAATTTTAGTAGATAGTTTAACATTGAGATTAGCAAAGTTCTCATAGTGTTCAAGCAAAGTTTTGTATGCTTCTTGTAAACTATCTAGCTTTTCTTTTAATTTTTTGAGTTTCTTTTGTTGACTAGTGCAAACTTTAGCATAATTCAGATTTTGTTGCACAAGTTCCTCATAAGAAGGCATTTCATCATCACTATCACTCTCACTAGAGGATGAGCTTTCGTTACCTCGTGCCATAAGGCACATATGAGAAGAGCTTGATGATGAGTGCTTATGCCCTCGCCTCTTGTGATGGTGTTCTTCTTCACTTGAAGAGTCATCCCATGACCTTATTGATGTGAGGGCTTGGTTCTTGCATGCCTTCTTCTTTGTCTTGGGTGTTGGCTTATTTGGACAAACTTCCACAAAGTGCCCCAACTCACCGTATCCATAGCATCCTCTCTTTCTTTGCTCATTTCTTTGATTGGTGAAAATGAGATCTTGGATTTGGATGGGCACACCCTCGACATTGAGCCTTTGGATCATCTTCTCCACCTTGTTGATTAGTTTGATTGATTCTTCATCAAGATCGGAGGTGGAGGAGGAAGATTCATCATCTTCACTTGAATCTTCATCATCAATCTTATCTTCTTCTTCATCTTCACTTGAGGAGCTTGAGCTTGAGCTTGTCTCAACTTGCTTGCCCTTCATCTTTTCTTTCTCGCTACATGCGAGAGCTTTGCCTTTGTTTGATGAAGAGGCTTCTTCTTGACCCATCTTGCGTGACATTTCAAATGCCACTATCTTGCCAATCACTATGGTCGGGATCATGGTGCTCAAGTTCTCCATGTTGTGAAGGATGGTGATGATGCTTGCATATCTCTTTTGTGGTAGTACGGAGATGATCTTCCTCACAATGTCCGCATCATCTAGCTTTGTTAATCCTATTGAATGGAGCTCATTGATAATTAGATTCAAACGAGAATACATATCATGAACAAGCTCATCATCATTCATTATAAAGGAATCATAATTTTGTTTAGCTAGACATTAGATGTGTTGTCATGGAGCTCTTGGAGTTTTAACCAAATTTCATGTGCCATATTTAAAGTGAACACTTGGTTAAACACATCCATGCTAAATGATTCAAACAAGCAATTCTTAGCTCTAGCATTGAAATGAATTTCCTTTTCTTCACTCTTTGTGGGTTTATCAGGATTCTTAATGGGTTTCATCCCATCATGAGTGACTCTCCAAACTCCCAAATTAACTGCTTCAAGGTAGCAAGCCATTCTAGCTTTGTAATAGGAGAAGTTAATGCCGTCAAAGTGCGAGGCCTAGAGGTATCCATCCAAAACCCTCTAAATAGCGTCGGCTCAACGACGGTTAAGCCAAAGGTCCAAATTGAGCCAACCGGCTCTGATAACAATTGAAGGGGACCGTGACACCTAAGAGGGGGGTGAATTAGGCAACTTAAAAATCTAACTCTAAACTAAGGCCTCTTTTTCTAACCTTAGCAAAATCTATGCAAAAGGTAAACTATCTAAATGTGCTACTACGGTTTTGCTAATGTATTGCTATCTCTACCGCAAAAGGAGTAATACAACCAATGTAAATGCAGAAGCTAAAGAGCAAGGTAGAGATATGCAAACTCCCATCGACGACTCCGACATTTTTACCAAGGTATCGAGAAGCACGCAAGCTTCCCTCTAGTCCTCGTTAGAGCCCCTCGTAAGGAATCCATCGCAAGGGCCAAACTCCCGATCGAGTAACTCCATGGATAGCCTCAGGCCTTCCCCACATGCAAGTGGGTCTCCGACGTGCCTTCTAGCAAGCCTCTTCTGGATGCTCCCCGTCATCTTCACTATCAAGCTTCCGGTCGAAACACCGTGGGCCTTGTTCCCTCCGGTACACAGGGGCGGCCACACCATAAACGTGGTTGGTGTGATCTCGCAAGACTACAAGCCCCTCCGATGTACAACAATGGTGCGCGTAAGCACCGAGTGATAAGAGGTATGCAAACCTCACTAAACACTAGGCCTAAACCTAGAGCAAGCGCATAAGCGGTGGTCTAATAAACCTAAGCACTTCGCAAAGCACCTACGCTAATCACCTAATGAAACACTAAGCACTATGTAAGTGGAGATCACTAAAATGGTATATCAACACCCTTGATATGTTTCCTCAGCTCCACCCACCTCAAATGGCCGGTTGTGGGTTTATTTATAAGCCCCACTGAGAAAGTATTCATTGGGGATGAAATCCCGCTTTTCTGCTACTAATTGGACGCTGATCACGTCCTGACCAGACGCGTCCGGTCGTCCTGACCATTAGAGCTGCGATTAACTGATCGGACACTGCCAGCGTCCGGTCACATTTTCACCGCTTTGGAACCTCTCTGTACTCGACCAGACTCTGTCGTCCTGCGTCCGATCGATCTGTCGCCAACGTCCGGTCCAGCATCCGGTCGCCGCTGCTACCGAGCCTCTTGATCGGGGCGTCCGGTCACTTGTGCTACCAGCGTCTGGTCCAGCGTCCGATCACTTCTGTGAGCTCGTTTCTTCGCGATCTTGTGTACGGCTTGGTTCCTATCTTCATGCTTGGACTTTGCTTGATATCTTGGGTCTTCTCTTGTGCTTCTAGGGTCTTGCTTATGGTGTTGATCATCAGATCATCACGTCGCCTTCATTCAAGTCACGTCTTGTACCCTATTGAACTATAAAACAATCACTTGCAAATTCATTAGTCCAATTTGGTTGTGTTAGTCATCAAACACCAAAATCCAAAGTAAATGGGCCTAGGATCCATTTTCCTTATAAAAATCTCTCTCTCCTATTCCTACTTACAACACTTGCTACTTGGGACCACTATTGCATATGCTTCTGTGCCCAACTTGGTGCTTGCATGAGAGCAGGTACAATAATGGGCTTATAGCCAAGCTAGTCATCATTTTTGCTAATGTGTAGGAGAGAAAAGAGGAGAGAGAAGAGAGCTTGGCTCTTATTCAAGTACCAAGCCGGGCATGGATGCATAGGCATCTATGGGCCCAAACAAAAGTGTACGTGAGAAGGAGTAGGAAAGAGAAAGTAAAACATGGTACCACATTATAATAAAACATATCTTTATAGACAAACAAGAGACAACTATTGTATGATTTGGCTCTAATAACTTGACTTATAGCCAAGTACTTGGCTCTATTATTGAGCTTGCTCCGATAGCCAAGCTCTCGTCTCTCTCCTCTCTTCTCTCCTCCACATCAGCATTAGCTTGGCTATAAGCCCATTATTGTAACTGCTCTAAGCTAGGTACTGCGCGTGAAATGATGGATGTTAAGATTGGAATTCTAGGTAGGATCGTTCTTGGCTTAATAGTATCCGATGATATAATTAATCGAGATCCTATTAGATTTTACAAAGTATATATGTTTACATATAAAAGTTAAAAGAAATTAAATCCTACATTGGGATAAACTAGTTCATCTAACCCATACTCCTTCACAAACTACAAGTTTAGAAAACATCTATTTGATTGTATCATTAGAAGTTGGTGTTTAGTACCAATGACTCATCAAAATTGCATATCTTTGTGTGCGCTCTCTGCTTAATACGCATCATATAAATACTTGGGCAGGGCGCGTCGGGAGCAGGTCCATGGGCTTCTTCTTCGCCGCCTCTTTGCTTCGCACCTTAGTTGGTTGCTACTTCTTCTTCATGGACGTTTGGCCCTGTTCGCTTGTCTTATGAGCCGTACTTTTTCAGCGAAGAAACAATATTTTTCTCTTACAATAAATCAGCAAATAATACTTTTCAGCTTGTCTTTTCAGCGAAGCGCTGGTGTGGAGGTGAAGGTCAAGGGGCAATGCGTGGGGAGGATTTGAAGGGAAGCCAGTGATGCGCTAGAATTTTGTTGCTAGCAATTAATATGCGCAGACAAGTGGAGCGAGAGGCACAGAAAATTGGCGTAGCTCCAAAGAGAGGAGGGGGATGAGGAGGAAAGAAGGGAGGATGGGTGAGGGTGAGATACATGAAATATTTTTGAGGGGTTAAAGTTAAATGTAAAGTGCCAGATATAGTCACTACCATAGTTTTTTAACCAATGCCACGTTGGGTAAAATGTCCATGTGGCTCGTATGGACCAACGGTGCACAACTGAGCAAGTTTAGTAGCCAAGAAATATATTTTCAAAGTTTATAGTTCTAAGTGGTATTTCGTGACAAATTCAGGAATTGGTGGTGGTGCATTTAACTCTTTGAATTATCATTTTAATGATAGAAGTAGATAATGGCCCGGTTCATGATGCAAATTTATGAGTAGTCTTATTTTATGTATTTTTCATAATGGTGTAGGTTAGTCAGTTTTTATATAACAGAACAGATCTAATGGATTGGCGATGATGATTAGAGGCTATTAAATTAAATGTCAATTGCTTTTGTATTTTATAAGAATTTCTCTGATTTATTTTTTTCCTAGTGTATTTAGTAAGAATTAACTTGGATGCTATATAGTTCACATAAAAAACTTGGATGCTATATATTGGGCCTCTAGTTAATAATACTAAGATAGTGCAAATTGTTTAAATAATCTAATCACATCTACGTTGTTTAAATTGCACCGTATATGTCGGGCTCAACCTACTACCAAGTGTGGGGTCTTCAACTATTAACTAGTGTTCGTGTGCCCTCACTTTTGAATTAACTCAGGAGTCAGAAGATAACAGGGAGCAGCGACCGAGCCAGCGGTGGGGCTGGGAGAAGGGGGGGCTCTAGCCCTCTATCGATCCTGGGCACGTGAAGCCATCTTTTAAAATTTTATGCATATATGTATTAGGTAGGAAGGGTTAAGGTTAAGAGAAGATAAAAAAGTCTCTATTCTTTTGTTCAATTACTCCTAAATTTTTTGTGGCTTCATCACAAACAGGGAGGGAGTAGTAAATCAAAAGCCGAGGCAACATTTCGTCGTCCCCAAGCTCGTCCGAAGCCAGTGGTAGGGTAGCGGCAGGCAACATTTCGTCGTCCCCAAGCTCGTCCGACGATCCTACGCTGTCCAAGCCGGACAGACAACCCCTAGCTACTTTTCACTTCTCAGTAATGGCATGCACAAACTCCTGCATTTCCGGCTCCCACATCACGAAATGTTGGATCGTAACGTTTTCCTTGGCCGATCCTATCAATTTGCCATGTCCGCAGCAAAATTCCCTCTTCCTTTCCACAATTGGAAGTAGCAGGTGGTAGAAATTGACTGACTAGAAATGCAGGAAAAGGGTCCCTTTAAGGAGGATACAACGCCCGGCAATGGAAGAACGACGAAGCGAAAAGACTGCTGGCGCAAGCTGCAGCCAGGGACACTCAAGCTCAACTGCGATGGATCATTTCTACCTGACTCCAGATCGGGCAGTTGGGGTTTCTTGATTCGGGATAGTGACGACGATGTGATCACAGCAGGGCGAGGAAAGGTGAACCATCTGCAATACCCTTTTTTTTTCTTAAATACGTAAGACATTTGTATATCATTGTAATTAAGAAAAAAAAAGTGTAACCGTACAAACACGCTTCTGATGAGCGCCCTATGTGGTCTTACAACTTTGACTGGACCGTCCTAGTAGTCTGTCTCCGTGGAATCCAAGTGGCCATTGATCTAGGTATTGGTCATCGTATCGTGGAGTCAGACTCGCAACTGGTGGCGCGTGCTATGAATACTGATGAATTTGATGATGCCGCAATGGGACATTTGGTGGAGGAGATCAAGTTTCTAGTATCTTCTTCGGTTCTTAGCTTTGGGCGTCATTTTAAAAGTAGGCTTTGTAACCAAGCTGCTCATGAGCTTGTTGTTCTGGGTCAATTGTGCACCGAGGGGGAGGAGCGAATTATAAGTTCCATCCCTGAGGGCATAACGATCTTTTAGCATCTGAGTAATAGATTTCGCCCGAGTTAAAAAAAAAGAAATGCAGGAAAACGAAAAAAGTAGAAATTGAATGCCCTATCATCTGGAATCTGATGGATGGAAAAATACTAAAAACTTCGTGGAAAAACACAGAAATCTGATGAGAGCCACTGACACAAAGAAAACTTGCCATGAGGTTCAATGCATTAATAGAATTCCTCTAAAAATCATATGAAACAAACCATCTATTATTAGGGTGCGTTGGGTAGGGATCCGGATTGTCGCCGTTTCGGATTCGTATTCTTTCAAGAAACGTTTCAGGAGAAGAATTAGAATCACTTTATAAAACCGTTAGATTCTGGTTCATAACAAAAAATATTTTCTTGAAAAATATATAAATAAAAATATGTTTAAAAAATCCAAAAGTTTCTGTAGGTGAATAAGAATATAAATACAACCTATTTTAACTTGTTACGCTAAAAAGGAATTATAACTAAAACATAAAATTGATAGCTCATACTGGGATGCAAAAGAAACGGAGTGGAATCACGGCGAAGGTACTCTCCAAACGATTCAGGAGTGTAGGCAAAGAAAGTGAAATGTTCTTGGTTGAAATGTTTCTCTCCAAAACGTTTCATGCAAGGGTCCGTTAGGTAGAGATCTAGATTCTTGTAGAAACATTTCGGATGTAGATTCTCGTATGAAACGTTTTGGATGGTGAAATAGAATCACCTTATGAGATCATTTGGCTGGTAGACTGGATTCTGATTTATTAGTAAATATTTTTTTCTTATAAAAAAATCAGAGAAATGAGAATATACTTCAACAAAATTTCAATTTTTTTATGGGGAAAGAACAACTTAAATACAACCATTTTAAGTTGTTGCATTTTTAAAATAGCTAAAAAATATGATCATTAATACAAAGAGGAACAAAGAAACAGAATCAGGAGAAACCAGTCCGTGTTTCTGGTTCCTAGGCAGAAAAGAGCGAAATGATTCCAGTGAGTCTTGCAAGAAACATTTCTCTCCCTACCTGTTTGGCTGAGCACACTAGAATCGGAACTGTTCCCCCAAATGGCTCCTAGGGCAGTTCCAATGAAAAAAACTAGTAGTTTCTATAACATAGGATACCGTACTAAAAAAGTGCTACTTTCTAACCTATGGTTTCTATGAGTAATAATTATTTTCTCTTTCTCTCTCCCAACTCTATCTTCTTCCTCCAATGGGAGTGCGGCACGAGCCCCCTAGAAACGGGTGGTTTCTTCCCAATGGCGATTTTCATAGTTTCTTGGTGCATTGGGTCAAGAGAAGCCCTGATTTCTTCATGATGAAACTATTTCTAGGATTTTTGCTCTCTTTCTTCATTAATTACGTTGCCATGTCAGCGTTTTGCCTACGTGGCAAATTATTTAATGAGGATAAAAACCATCATCAATACACCATTGGGACTGCCCTTACATGCGCCACACATAATTCTCACACCTGGCCTCACATACTTCACCCGTTCCAAAATAACTGTCGTTTTCGTATTCCGAGAAACAAATTTAATTAAATATATTTTAAAAAATATTAATATTTATGGTACATAATTAGTATCATCGGAAAGATCTTTGAACCTAGTTTTTTAACAAATTTATTTGGAGATACAAATGTTGCACATATTTTCTACAAATTGAGTGAAACTTGTGGCACAGAAACTTAAAACGACAGTTAATTTGGGACGGAGGGAGTATATAGCAGAATGATCTCATTGTCATGATAGGTTAGATGATTTCTTTCACTACAAAAGTAAATATCCGTCGCTTTCGCTTTCCGAGAAACAACTTTGATTAAATATTAATATTTTTTAATATATATTTAATTAAAGATCTTTGAATCTAGTTTTTAATAAATTTATTTATAGATATAAATATTGTACGTATTTTTTATAAATCAAGTCAAACTTGTGGCACGTATATCAACGACGATAATTATTTAGGGATGGAGGGAGTACGCGACGCACACTTAAGTGTACCGTGTAGTTTTGTGGCAAGCTGCATCAATCAAAACGCGGCAAGCATCAGCGAGGGTTCGGGTTTTGGGGGGTCTTCTGCGAGGCACGCACGACCGCACGGGTCGTCCGGTTTCATCGTGATCCATCCCCGTGCCGTCGATGACCGATGGGCGATGGCCGATGGGTGGGCGATCGATGGAACCAGAATTGGAGCACGGAGGATGCATGCATCCCTCGCTGTCGCCCCGCACGCCGCGGACCCCGTCTCGCTCGACTCGACGTGACTTACCACCACCCAATCCCTTTCATCATAAAAAAAAACACCCAGTCCCCACCGTTACGCACACACCAACACTCTCCGTCCGTGCCTAACGGGATTAGTTGCAGGAGTACCATAAGCGCAAGCTGTGCTGTGCAGCCTGATTGATTGATTCCAAGCATATGCTCCGTCGTGCCATCAATCTACAAATATGTAGGAATAATACCGAGTACTCCGTATGTTACTTGGTTCAGCTGTTGGGTTTCGAAAATGCTCTCTGTTGGATGGGGAAAAAAGGGCTTACGGTAAGGCCTTGTTTACTTCCAAAAAGTTTTCCCAAAAAATATTATAGTAGCCATCACATCGAATCTTGCGATATGTGTATGGAGCATTAAATGTAGACGAAAAAAACTAATTACACAGTTTAGTTGGAAATCACGAGACGAACGTTTTGAGCCTAATTAGTCCATGATTAAATATTAATTATTAAATAAAAACAAAAGTGCTACAGTAGTCAAAATCCCAAACTTCACCCAACTAAGGGCCAGTTTGGTTGCCAATTTTTTTGGCAAACGACACTGTAGCGTTTCGTTGTTATTTGGTAATTAGTTTCCAATCATAGTCTAATTAGGCTTAAAAGATTCGTCTCGTCGATTTCGTCTAAACTGTATAATTAGTTTTATTTTTTATTTATATTTAATGTTTCATGCATGCGTCCAAAGATTCGATGTGACGGAGAATCTTGAAAAATTTGGCATTTTAGGAGGGAACTAAACAGGACCTAAACACACCTTAACTCAAACTCAACGGGCACTGATTCCCACTACTGCAGTGCAGCCATGATGTGAACTGCGATTGAGGATTGAGAGGAAGCTTCACCGGCGCCGTGAGAATTTCGCCGTCGACGAGGACTGGACGGGATGAGGGGACGGCCCCCCTGTGGGCGGTGGGCACCTGTTGTGTGTACGTGGCCTCTTTTCGTCTGGAGTGGTGTGCGGTGTCGAGTGGCCATTGACTGCTAATGCGCGCGGCCATCCCCGCCGGAATAATTAAAGCCGGAGACTTGGAACAACACCACCTCGGATCGGTTGCTTTGCTTTGTGTTGTGGCCGAAGGCCCAAGATAAATAATAGGGTGAGAAACCTTTTCTTTTCAGAAGAAGAAGAAAAGGCATGCATATGTCACCTGTTTTTAACAGTCAAAACTACGTGCTCCATGTTCCTAAACTTCTTGTATGTAGTCGCGGAAGAAGACGGTGATTAATGTATGTAACAACATGAAACAACGGCTAAGAACCTATTAACTGAAATGAAGATAGATATACAGACTCTATGTCTCGCAGCAACGCAATTTCACAACACCCCCGTGAATGTGTCATAAAGACGCGTGAGAGCTGTGACCTGACCTCTACATAGGTTACATTATGGCAGGTCAACGTTTCACAATTTAATGAATCCTCCACTTATTTGATGGGATGGTTAAGAGATTACCTATAGTTAAACTCTTCACAACTTATTAATCGATATAATCCTTTTGGGATGAATAGTTTATCAGTATGCACTTGGATATCCTTATTTAGACATCTTGTTTGAGCTACAGGATTTATGTTCTTAATTTCCTGGTGTGGATATTGGCAGGAATTAATTGAGACTTTATCATGGGCTCATGAACGCACGCACACCTTTGACTAATTTAATTCGCCGGAGAGAACTTGTTTTTCCTTTAGACAGAACTTATATAAGTTCGGAGGAAACGAAAGCAGAACCACACAACAAGCAACCCCCACCAGCTCCACGCCATGCGAGGCTGCTGCTCTGTGGTTAGTGCCGTAGAGGATCCCTGCTTGAAATGATATATATACGGCGCGTTCGGCTGGTCGTTTTCGGCTGGCTGGCTCGTCTTTTTTTTCTAACCGGACCCGCGCTTTTCTTCCATAAAATTTTAGCATAAACAGTAAAAATCCCGCGTAAACAGTGCCCACTTCAGTCCGCCGAACAGATTGTATAGTCCCTTTCGGACCAATCTAAGCTGGTACATCTCTCGATGTACTTGCGTTGCCAGCCAATCACGCCGCCCTGCGCGCAACTAAACGACCCATCTCAAGAGTAGTGACATGACACCAATCGTTAACGACAAATCACATGGTTAGCAAGTCACGTGGGCCCCATCCCCTCCAACCCCCGCGCCGAATCACAGAGCGCCGCGCGTTCCATCCGCACCGAATCCACGGGCGCGTGCCGTGCGTAGACAAATCCCCAACCCAATCGTCCAATCACACAACATCCTAGGCTCCCCGTAGAATTTTGCCGCTCCGCCTCCGGCTGGCTTGCGAATCAAGCGCACGCCCATGTGGCCGCGTGCCTCATCGGCATCGGCCATAGTTGATGCGGTTGGAGGGGAGCGCGCCCTGGTTCGAAGCATGGCGATGGCGTAGCGTGTCGTATGAGCTCCTCCTCCTCCTCTTCTCCTTGGGGAAAAGAAAGGAGGGCATGGCGCAAGCAAAGCATCTGATGCCGGTTATGGGAGGAGAAGAAAAAAAACGAGCTGTGTATGTGTGGATGTGATAGGTCATTGGGTTCGTCCACTGAACTGGTGGTAATAGTTGAGCCGTGAAGATGTTCCCGGTGTTTCTTTTCAGCTTGGCTGTAGGTTTACTCTCGAGGAAGAATGGCAGTAGAATCTTTTGACCGCCTGTTACAACGGCATCACAGTTCTTTCCTGCGACAACGAAACCGGTGGAACCAGATCAGCATCTGGCCCATTTAGATAGTAAAACAGGCCCCTTTAGCCCACTTATGAAGCTAAAGCCCACATCGATGTCTCTAAGCGAGATTCTGAAGCGACAATTTCGCCTAAGGCCCGTAGCCCCCCGTCCTCTTAAGTACTCAGGGCCTCAAACATGTCGGCCCACGCATAGTAAGCCTGTGCAGTTGCCCGAGTCTAGCCCACCAACACAAATGGCATGTGGCAGCCCAGTTGCACGAGTTCCCCGCGGCCCGCGCGTTTATACCTGGGCAGTCCACCACCGCTGGGCCGTTCTAAATTCTAATCCATCCACCCGCCCGCTCACTTCGCTAGAGCCCTGTGAAATCGTTTCCCTGCCGTGCCGATCCTGTGAAATCGCGTGGCCGACTGGCCGTGGCATGGCACGGCACGGCACACACGTTCTCAACTTGCCGGTTGCCGCGGCCATCTCCTTCCTCTCGCCTCCCCACTCCCACGGTCCATCCAGCGGCGGCGCGGCCTGGACTCCACGCCGAATCGTCTCCCACGCGAATGATAACAGCCTTTTGCCAATCAGCTGTCCCTTTCGCTGCAGGTCCCAGAACGCGAGGACGAACGGACGGAGGACGGAGGAGCAGGTAGTACACGAATGGGCAATGCAGGCGCTGCCTGCTCCGGCTCCGCTGCCATGGTTCTGACATTCTTTCCTGGCTCCGCTTGCAACATGTTGTTGACTGTTGAGACACTCATTGGCAGCAAGGGATTTCTGACTGCTCCATGTGAATGTTGATCATCATGGGTTTGCAGCTGTTCGGCTGGCTGGGGCTAGTTTATTTACTGTTGGCTGGTTTATCTGTTTGGTACGAGAGAAAAATAGTATTCCAACTTATAATCTACGAAGAGGCTGCTGGTTCCTCTCTGAACGTCTCTGATCACCTGATCCCACGGGGCCCCGGGCAGGGTCAGGGGACCCTTTCACCTACGTCCGGTCCATTTCAGGCGCGCCTTTTCTTCGTCCAATTACCCCAACAGTAACGGACCGTTCATCGGCGCTGTTTCCCTCGAGGTAAATTTTTTTCTTTTTTGTGAACATCCCTCGAGGTAAATTAACCAGCTGTAACATGGAAGTTCAATCATCTTCCAGTTGATGCAACGCGCGAAAATTTGTATGGAAACCACTGCTTGTGTTTGCTACTGTACTGTGCTTGCTAGTATTGGGAGGCCACTGTTAACTGTTCCCCTTTGCTTCACGATGTGGTCAGCGGTGCGCAAGAAGCGTTCAGCTTATCCTTTGCCGGTTCATGATAGCTCCAAATCCGCCCAGCCTCCTTTGCCCGGCCACCGCACCACTGCTATGCCCCGCCCCGCTCGTGGCCTCGCTCGCCTCTGCCATCGCTGCTCCGCTCCAAGTTGCGCCGCGTTGCCCGGGCCGCCCGCGCTCGGCCAGTCGGCCACCGCGCCGCCGTCGCTCCCTCCAGACCACGCCGTCCGTGCCTGCTTTCTTTTATTTTTTTAATAAAACCGTGCTTGCTTTCCGGGAGAGGATTACAGATTTTCATGAGAGAGAAGTGTGCGGAGAAAGATGTTGTCCAGATATTTATTTGACCATAACTGTAGCAACATGGTCTAGTGGCCCCACATGTAAGAGGGTCATGGAAAAAATATGCAACTAACACAGTATATATTATCATTTCATTAAGCACTAATAATGACTCTATATTATTCAGTCTTATGATTCCTGTGCTATGTATTTCTGCGTTCCAAACGCTCATTCTTAGTTATTTCCTGCGTTTTTCCTTTCCTCTGTTTTACCACTACATATTCATCTCATTCCTGTATTTTTTCCTATTCCTATATTTTCAATTTCTGTGTTGCAAACAGGCCCTCAAAGGTGAAAAGGCCAAGTATGGATGGATGGTCACAACGCAAGCCCACTGAACTCTGCCTTTTTGGAACGCGGAAATTTCACAGGAATCACACAGGAATTTTACAGGAATCAGTGCAATTTCACAGAAAAAACACAAAGATAAAGAAAAAAAAATCCCGCATTCCAAACATGCCCTTAGCATGCATGCCAAGCTCGGCATCCGGCCGGTGGCCTCGAAACTGGCATGCTCCGGCGCTCTGCACGCCCGCACCAACACAACAGCTCGCCCCGGCCGGCTATACCAAACTAGGCATCCGATGCTCCTCCCTGCCCTTCCTCCTCGCGTTCACCACCACCAATTTGTCACCCGCCATGATCACACACCGTAGGTTTACTCTGAAAACTCCGTAGAGGAAGACCCACACACACACACACATGGGTCATGGCAAATACTACGTACGTGCCGGACCGGCGACAGTGCCCCCGAAATCCCAGCGCTCGGCAATGATTAGGCAAAGAAAGAGAGGGCTCTTTGCGTGCGTGATTCGATGCGTGAAACCCATCACGATCGTGGTAAACCGCCATCATGAAAGGTAATATTGGGCGCATCGAGATGCGCGCCCCCGGAGATGCCCTCCATCATGCTGCTCGCCGGTGGTGGTGGTGGTGCACCTCCAGACGGCGAGATGAGACGAGCTGATCTGATTTGGTTGCATCTTCGCCATCTTCTGCTAGCTTGCAATCTACTACTGCTGCTGGACTGACACTGTACACGTACCAGTACCTGTACACTGCGGCTCTGCGTGACTGCGCCTATTGTACAGGCTAGTAGTACTAGGCTACCACTGGCCCCCCTGTACCTGTAGTAGTCTGTGCACTGCACGAACGGCTTGTGCGCGCGCGCGCGGTGGCACGAACAGTTTCTTTAGTACAATTTACTTCCTATTATACCGAATGTTTAAACATACATTGAGTATTAAATATAGACTAAAAAATAACTAATTACACAGATTACAACTAATTTGCCAGACGAATTTTTTAAGCCTATTTAGTTCATGATTTAACAATGTGGTGCTACAATAAACATGTGCTAATAACGGATTAATTAGACTTAATAAATTCATCTTTCAAATTACCGAGGACTCAAGTAATTTATTTTATTATTACCATCCAAACACTCTATATAATATTCCAATATAACATCCCTAAACTTTACTAGGTGAATTTAAACACAACCTAAAGCTGGTGCACTCGGTGTTTGTTTGCTTTCTACTACTACTACCCCACTCTGCTTGAATTGTGCATCGCCTTTGAATTGGGGAGAATTCCTTATTTGACACTGGGAAAATGAGTCGTTCCTTTCTTGGCCCTGAAATTTTCTTCGTTCCCTATTTGACACTGACTTCAACTTTCGTTCCTAATTTGACACTGCCGTCAATTCCGTTAGCTAACGGTGTTAACTGACCGTTAAAAAGACGTTTTTGCCCCTAGAAAAAAAACGGCGAAGCAAATTTGAGAGGAAAAAAAACCTGCGCCCGCCTCTGATGCATGCGCCCAGCTACAAAAAAAAGGCACAGGTTTTTTTTCCTCTCAAATTTGCTTCGCCGCTTTTTTTTCTAGGGGCAAAAACGTCTTTTTAACGGCCAGTTAACACCGTTAGCTAACGGAATTGACGGCAGTGTCAAATTAGGAACGAAAGTTGAAGGGAGTGTCAAATAGGGAACGAAGAAAATTTCAGGGCCAAGAAAGGAACGACTCATTTTCCCAGTGTCAAATAAAGAATTCTCTCTTTGAATTGAACTTGAACTTGAACTCGAACCCGGCATCGGCATGCAGCAACAGGTGATGATTCCCATGCAAATGGAGTGGTACAATATACAATACAAACAATCAAGGCCTTGTTTAGATACCATCAAAATTCTAAGTTTTTTCACTCTCTCTATCACGTCAATTTTTGAACGCATGCATGGAGCATTAAATGTAGGTAAAAAAATAACTAATTGCACAGTTTGGTTGTAAATCACGAAACAAATCTTTTGAGCCTAGTTAGTCCATGATCGAACAAAGTTTATCAAATACAAACGAAACGTGCTACGGTGTCCAGATTGTAAAAATTTGTAATCTAAACAAGGCTCAAATCCACCTTTGTGGCCATGGTCTTGCTCTTTTCCCGGCCCCCACTCTTTTTTGGGCGAGACGAGACTACGAGAGCCATCCATGGTTTGCGACGCCAGCTCCCCTCCAAGGACCAAGTCTCCAACGCGTGCTGCTCCGAGCTATTATTTTCAGCACCAGCAAGCTCCTTGAATCTGCGTCCCATTAAGTTTCTTTTTTTTAAAAAAAAATCTAGCATTTTTTTTTGGTGAAGGAGATCCTTTAGGTGTGTGTCAGACTGTAAAATACTCCTCCTGCACAACTCGTAATCACAGCGTCAATTGTCTTGGAATTACAATACTCCCGTCCTATGATTCGAAATTCAGGCATTCAGAGCCTGATCCGCTCAGCCGAAGCCTTCATCGTTCACCCTCCAAAACCTCACGCGGCAAATCATGTGGCAGTTCATGGACCTGGATTCCGAGTTAGCACTACTGCACTAGTACTAAAAACTTGAAATCCCGAGGGCTGACACAGAAACGTGCACTGTTGCAGCGGCAGCAGGCATGCAGGCTCCAGCGGTTTCCTTTTGCAGGCCCACCGGCCCAGGTACTGTAGATTAGAAAGCTCCAATTTATTCAGCCTGTTCGCTGGTTAGTTTCTGGGTTGGTTTGGGCTGACTGGTGCTGGTTTATTGTGAGAGGAAAACACTGTTGGCTGGTTGGTTTGGGCTGGCTGAAACCAACCAGCGAACAGGGTGATTACCGAGTGTCGTGTGCTCTCAAGTCTCGACTGCTCTGTGCCTCGGCAAGGAGACTGGAGACGCCTCTTTACTATCCTGCTCCTTCAGCTGCTGCTCCTGCGGCACCGCTGAACAGCTTCTCAGTTGTCTCGGTCGCTACCTTCAACATCTCTTCCCCGCACAACGCCCAACCGGTGCAAGTTTCGGCACCCACGGGCGTGTTTGATATGGGCCACAACCCCTTGGCCGCGCCCTCCAGCTACAACTCTCGTTGTTTGATTCACTTGGCCCAGTTTTCGGCTTGGCCCATGGCAAGCAAATTCCCCTCGCTCTCTTGCTACCGAGGTCCGTTTCCTGGCGGCCAGGCTCTCTCGAGCACGTGAGCGGGTCGCGTGCTCGGGTGACCTTCGATCACCTCCCGCGGCCGCGCACACCTCTACACGCCGTTCGCGCTCGCCGCCACCGCTGCAACTCCAATCGCCATGGCCGCGTGCCAACGGAGCGGTAGAACCCGACGACGTACCCGGCATGGAGCCCCTTCTCTTTCACGGGCCGGCTCCACACCTTCCTGGCGACGTCCTCGAAGTTGAGGAGCACACCTGTCGGGGACTAATACTAGGGTACCCGAAGAGGAGGAGCTAATAACCATCAACATCGATTTATCCGAGCAGTCAAGAGCGCGACTACAGCTTCAACCGACCCCCTAGGTGCCCAAGCTCCGTCTCGACCGGCCTCTAGGGGCGGGCTCTGCCTCGCCCGATCTCTGAGGGCTGGCTCCGCCTTGTTCGACACCGAGGCCACGGGCTCCGCCTCGCCCGACATCTGAGGGCTGGCTCCGCCTTGACCGGCCTTTGGGGGCGGGCTCCGCCTCGGCCGGCCTTTGGGGGCGGGCTCCGTCTTGTCCGACCTCTGAGGATGGGCTCCGCCTCGCGCGACCTCTGTGGGCTGGCTCCGCCTCGCTCGGTCTCTGGGGATGGGCTCCACCTCGTCCGACCCTTGGGTTTACGCTTCGCCTCGCCCGACCTCTAAGGGCGGGCTCCGGCTCTCCCGACACTAAGGTCGTGGCCTCAACCTCGCCCGACCTCTTAGGGCTGGCTCCGCCTCGCCCGACCTTTGAGGGTGGGTTCCGCCTTGCCCGACACCGAGGCCGCTGGCTCTGCCTCGCCTGACCACTAAGGGCTGGCTCTGCCTCGCTCGACACCGAGGCCGTGGGCTCCGCCTCGCCCGACCTCTAAGGGTTAGCTCCACCTCACCCAGCCTCTAGGGTGGGCTCCACCTCGCCTGGCCCCTAGGAGGAGACTGCATCTCGCCCGACGGAGACCCATAGCACCGCCAACCACTCTAGGTCTAAGCGAATGGGCCTAGGTCAAAGCTCTCACACTAGGGAGGTGATCGGCACGCCCCGATATAACCCGTGGCCATGACGGGCCATACCTGGGGATTCACATCAGGAACAACGTTAGGCGTACCAGTGCTATTCTACCTAACCCTCGTACGAGGACTGACAGGCACATCAGTTCACCACAATATCCGCCAGGACGAAGTGGAGCACCACGACCGGGAGACGACGCCAGCGCATGGTGCCAGTGACGGACAGGGCCACGACATGGAGCTGTCACTGTTGACGTCTACAGGGTCGGTGGGACCCACATGAAGTAAAAGAAGCACCCGACGATCCTGGAGGACTTCTTCTCCTTCTCATTCTCCTCTTTTCCCTCCACTGTAACCCATGCTTTTTCCTGGCCTATAAAAGGGAAAGAAGGACGACCCATAAGGGGCATCGCAACGATTCAGACTGGAACCCATCGAACTCTGAACCCATCAGAACACATAAGCATACAGCCAGGAAGCGACCAAGCTCTCGGCACCCGTTCGCTCTTCTCACCAAAGACTTAGGAACTATCCCTCTCTCGACCATTTGTAACCCCTACTACGGACTTTCAATGCTAGTAACACGAGTAACAACAACGATGAGGAGATCGCGAAATTGCTGGTGGCAGGGTTCATCAGGGAAGTATACCACCCAAAGTGGTTAGCCAATCCCATCCTTGTATGAAAGAAGAATGGGAAATAGAGAATGTGTGTTGACTACACAGGTCTCAACAAAGCATGTCCAAAGGATCCATTTCCTTTGCCACGCATAGACCAAGTAGTCGACTCTACCTTAGGGTGCGAAACCCTTTGCTTCCTTGATGCATACTCTGGGTACCATCAAATCGCAATGAAAGAGTCCAACCAGCTCAAGACATCTTTCATCACGACGTTCGGATCATGCTACGTCACAATGTTGTTTGGTCTAAAGAACGCAGGCGCTATGTACCAACGTTGTATGCTCTAGTGTTTTGGAGACCTGATCGGGAGAACCATGAAGCCTACATGGACGACATCATGGTCAAGTCCAAACAGGCTGACCAGCTCGTAGATGACCTTGAGCAGACCTTCACAAAACTCTAAACAAACGGCATTAAGCTCAACCCCGAGAAGTGCGTTTTTGGGATCCCGAGGGGTATCTTGCTTGGTTTTATCGTCTCTGAGCGTGGCATCAAAGCCAACACGGATAAGATCTCAGTCATCACAAGGATGAGCCCAATTCAGAACATGAAGGGGGTACAATGAGTTACAGAGTGCCTCACCGCGCTCAGCCGCTTCATCTCACGCCTCAGCTAATGAGGTCTCCCCCTCTATCGGCTTCTAAAGAAGGCCGACTATTTCAAATGGACGCCTGAGGCCTAGGAGGCGCTTGACATGGTCAAACAGCTCCTGACAAAGGCCTCGATCCTAGTTCCTCTGACCGACGGAGAACCGCTTCTGCTCTACATTGCGGCCACCACACAAGTGGTCAACGTTGCCCTAGTGGTGGAGCAAGAAGAAGAGGGACGCTCCCTCAAAGTATAGCGCCCAGTGTACTTCATTAGCGAGGTCTTATCCAATTCTAGAACCCGCTAGCCCCAAATCCAGAAGCTCCTATATGTCGTCCTCATCGCCAAGAGGAAGTTGTGCCACTACTTCGAGTCACTTGTGGTGACGGTCATGACGTGCTACCCCCTCGGTGAGGTCATCCAAAACTAGGACGCCACGGGAAGAATCGCAAAGTGAGCACTCGAGCTGATGGGACAAGGCATCTCGTATGCCTCCTAGACGACCATCAAGTCCTAAGTGATAGCTGATTTTGTTGCAGAGTGGACCGAGGTCCAAATGCTGCCAGCAGTCATCGACTAGGAGTACTGGACGATGTACTTCGATGGATCGCTAATGAAGAAAGGCGCCGGCGTAGGGCTGGTCCTTATTTCACCCCTTGGGGTACGCAAGAGGTACATGGTTCACATCCATTTCCCCTCCTCCAACAATGTGGCCAAATATGAGGCGCTCATTAATGGTCTGCGCATCGCCATCGAGTTGGGTATCCGACGCCTCGACGTCCGGGCTGACTCCTAGCTGGTCATCGACCAAGTCATGAAGGAGTCGAGCTTCCACAATGCCAAGATGGTTGCATACTACCAAGAAGTCCACCAGCTAGAGAACAAATTCGATGGCCTCGAGCTGAATCATATCCCGAGGCGTCTCAACGAGGCGGCCGATGCACTGGTGAAGATGGCATTCGGCCGAGAGTCGGTGCCGACGGGATTCTTTGCTAGTGATTAACACAAACCCTTAGTCCGCTATCAGGAGCCAGAACAAGCCGGCGATAGGCCACCTACCCTGGGCTCGGGGGCTAACTAGCCATTGGCTCCATCCGACCCCGAGGTCATGGAGTTTGATGAGGATCCAGCGATAGAGCCCAACCCTCTGGCCAACTCGAGGATGCCTTACCTCAACTACCTTCTCCGTGAGGCGTGCTAATGGACAAGATAGAGGCTCAGCGGCTCACATGTCACGCCAAGTCTTTTGTCCTTGTTGCGGGCAAAGTCTACAAGCAAAGCCACACCAGGATCCTGCAGCGCTACATCCCCGTCGTAAAAGGGAAGCGGTTGCTGAGCGATATCCATGATGGGATCTACGATCACCATGCCGCGCCTAGAACCCTGGTCAGAAATGCATTCCATCAAGCCTTCTACTGGTCGACAGCAGTAGCTGATGCCGAACAGATTATGTGCACCTATGAAAGGTGTCAGTACTATGCTCAGTAGACCCATCTACCAGCCCTAGCAATCCAGACGATCTCATCATGTGGTCATTAGCGGTCTAGGGGCTCGATCTGGTCGGACCTCTCAAAAGAGCGCCTAAGGGCTATACCCACTTGCTTATCACCGTAGACAAGTTTACAAAGTGGATAGAGGCCCAACTGATCTCCGCGATTAAGTCCGGGTAAGCCGTGCTGTTCTTCATTGATATCATCTATCGTTTTGGAGTACCGAACTCCATTATCATGGACAATGGCACGCAGTTCACCAGGAAGAAGTTCCTCCAATTCTACGATGAATATTACATCCGTGTCGATTGGGCTATCGTAGCGCACCCCTGCACGAAGGGGCAGGTCGAGCGCGCAAACAGCATGGTCCTACAGGGCCTCAACCCTAGGATCTTCAACCGGTTGAACATGTTTGGCGGACGATGGGTCACAGAGCTTCCTGTGGTGCTCTAGAGCCTGGGGATGACCCCTAGCTAGGCCACCGGCTACACACCATTCTTCATGGTCTACGATTCTGAGGCTATCCTCCTGACCGACGTTGACTACGGGGCACTAAGGTTCAGGGCGTATGATGAACAGGGAGCCAAGGCGTCCCTTGAGGATGCCATGGACAAGCTAGATGAAGCACATGATGTTGCCCTCCTCTGCTCGGCCATGTACCAGCAAGCGTTGCACCAGTACCACAGCCATCGAGTATAGGGTTAGGCCTTCAACATCGAAGACCTGGTCCTCCTCCTCGTCTAGAGCAGCAAGGACCGCCACAAGCTCTCCCCACCGTGGGAGGGACTGTACGTCATCACGGAGGTGCTTCGACCGGGCACCTATAAGCTCAAGACCATCGACTGCGGAGTCTTCGTCAACGTCTAGAACATCAAGCAGCTAAGTTGCTTTTACCCTTAATAAACGTGCACTTTCTCTTATCAGTTTCACTATCAAACTCCCTGACCTTTAGTGACACCTGACCCTAGAAACGGCGGGGGGTCGGGCCTCACTTGGGGGCTAATAAGAGCATACCTATTCGGTAGACATTCTCTATGCCCGACCCTCTCTGATGTTAAGGCCTAGAAGTGAGGTTTATAGAAACGAACGATGAGTAAAACTGGTCGGACTGCGAGAGACCTATGCCTCGGCGGCTACAGCACTTTTGCTCACCAGCATGATTAGAGTTTTTTCCACACCCCAGGCTTTTTTGGCCTTAGTCACAAAAAAGTGCCGGTATGCGTCTAAGAGTTTATACACCTATCCAACTTTCTCTGTACCTGACCCCTATCATGTTAAGACCTAGGAACTACGGTTGCGAGAACAAGCTCTGAGTATAACTGGTCAGACTACGAGAAACCTACGCCCCAGCGGCTATGGCGCCTTTGCTCACCAACGTGATCAGAATTTGCTCACCTGCACCCCGAGCTTTATGACTTAACGACGGAAAGGGTCAAAATACACTAACCTTTTTATACAAAAGGGGAAAAGGGCTAAAAGGTTGTTTGGCTATAACAAAATTTAAGAGCTTATCCATTTATTACAAGTTCGTCGCCTGGCTTATCTGCCTAACTAAATTCTTGCATGGGATGTTCTTATCCTCTATCTTCGTAGGCAAGTACTATCCGAGTGGGGCAATACAAGTTGACTGGATGGCTTAGGTGTTGCCTAGGGATGGGGAGGGAGCAGCAGGATGCCCCATGCGGGTTATGCCAACCCTGTTACGAATGATGGAACTGGATTCCGCTTGAACATATCCGGTAAGAGCTCCTTGAACCCGTCACTCATACCATCGAGGTAAGTCCTATGCCAGCGGGTCACCCTAAGTCGATCGAACGATTCGAGCCATTGCCATGCTAGTGGGTCATCCTTACTTTATGCGCATTAATTTCGCTATCGAGCCCCCGACCCTAGCAATGGCAAGGGGTCGGGTCTCGCTCATGGGATGGCAAGAGTGTCTATTTGGTAGACATTCTCGATGCCCAACCCCTTTCTCATGCTAAAACCTAAAGGCAAGGTGTGTAGAAACAAATGCTAGGTCAAATTGGTCGGACTGCAAGAAACCTATGCCTTGACGGCTACGACATTTTTTGCTCACCAGCATGATCAGAGTTTTTGTCCCTGCACCCTGAGCTTTAGCCTTCACCTTGCTGGGAAGGGTTTAGAGGGGGCCACCTATAGAATCTCCAACGAGGAGAGGTCAGTAGGTCACCCAAAGTCAATCGGATGGCTCCAGCCACTGCTGAGAGACTGGTAGGGAGCAGCGGGATGTCCCATGTAGGTCACACCAACTCTATCATGAATGACGAATCCGAACCCCGCATGGACATATCTGGTAAGAGCTCCTCGAACCCATCACTCGAGCCACTGAGGTAACTTTACCAACCCCCACTTTACTTTCTAGTACATGAACATTCATTCATACATCCATACATTCATCTCATACATCCAAGCATTGCATATGCGATTATTGCATCACAATGCTTCGCATCGCGTCACGAAGCGATAGTCATCTCATTCGACATGAGCGGTAACCGACCGAGGTTCGAAGGCCGGCCCACGAAGGGCTTGAGGCCGCCTCGCGTCAAATAGAGCTAGGGGAGCAAAACATAGATGAGCCTAGCGGCCTTGCTCAACCCCGCTCAGAAGCAGACAGGGACATCTAGACCTTTCTCGTTCAATCCTAACGTCGAGCCAAGCCCATAGAATCTCCATCGAGGAGAGGCCAGCAGGCCACCTGAGTCGCTCTCTATAGGGACACGGGTATCTGCCAGGAGGTGGGTTAAGGAGCAGTTGAATATCACATGAGGGCTATGCTAACCCTATCAGCGAATGATGGACCTAGATTCCACTCGGACATGCCCGTTAGCAAGCTCACCGAGTGCGACACTCGAGCCATCAAGGCAAGTGTCATTAGCTCAGCCCCTCTGGTTGTGAAAACCACGGACAGGGTGATGCATGAAACACGACCAGCCCCCACCGAGCCCCATGGGGCTCAAGGGCTCAAGCCGCCCAACCCGAACTCAAGAATCCACCTGACCGGGGTTTGAAGGCCGGCCCATGAAGGGCTCAAGGCCACCTCGCGTCGAACAGAGCTTGGAGAGAAAACATAGATGAGCCCCAGCGGCCTTTGCCCAACCCACTTAGAAGCGGACAGGGTCATCTCGACCTTCTCGTTTGATCCTAACCTCGACCCGAGCCTATAGAATCTCCATCGAGGAGAGGTCAGCGGGCCACCTGAGTCGCTCTCTGGAGCAACACGGGCATCTACCGGGAGGTGAGTTAAGGTGTAGTGGAATGCCACATGAGGGCTATGCCGACCCCATCATGAACAATGGACCCAGATTACACTTGAATATACCTGATAGTGAGCTCACCAAGTGCGTCACTTGAGCCATCGAGACAAGTGACGTTAGCTCAACCCCTCTGGTTGCGAAAATGCGGATGCGATGATGGTCACAAAGATGAGCCGACCCTATACCGGACCCCTGCTATGCACGGGGGCATGAGGAAAGTTGGACTCATAAGAAGACCGAACGCATGGTCATAGAACAATGGCTCAGATCCTAGGGAGGTGGTTCGCATGAAAACAAGAGACGCTTTCTCCTACTAGTTTCACTATCCTCTCCACGATCTTTAGTGACACCCGACCCCAGCAATGGCAAGGGGTCAGGTCTCACTCTGGGGCTGATAAGGGTATACATACACCCTTTCTAAAACAATTGCCACGCCCAACATCCTTCCTTACATTAAACCTAGTAGCAAGGTATGCGAAAACGAACGATTGAGCAAGGCTGGTCGGACTATGAGAAACCTACGCCCAAGTGGCTACGGCACTCTTGCTTACCAGCGTAATCAGAGTTTCCTTCCTACACCTTAGGCTCTATGGTCTCAACAAATGGAAGGTTCAGAACTTATGAACCCCTTTTCACACATAGAAAGGGAGGAAAAACAAATCTTTTCGCACCAAAACAAAAGAACAGACTTGGTCAAACGAAACAAAATAACAAGTTTGTTTAAATGATACACAAGGGTCGACACTTGTCCACTGATTACAAGAATGATCGACTGACCTATTGAACTAACTAACCCCTCTGGGGGAGAACTATGCCTTCGATCCTGTCTGTCAGGTCTTGCAAAATGAGAGCCACTGCCGCTTCCATCTCCTCCAGCTCATGGACTTCATAGCCAGGTGTGAAGCCATGGCTCATCGTCTCTAGATCAATGCTGTCCCCATTGTGAGAATGAGCAATCGCAAAGGATTAATTGACCCCGGCGCAAAGGGCATTCCTCTCAAGGTGGCGTACCCACGCCATAATCTTGATGGCACGGGCCGTGAGCGAATTGGTCTCCTCCGACCATATCACCTCAAGGTTGGCGCATACCACTCTGAGGGCGGCGCTTAGGATACTGAGCTCGTTGCTCTCCACCTAAAGATTCCTCCTCTCGCCTAGGCGAGGTCCATGGCTAGCCCTATAGAAATGCTTCCAGCCTCTAACTTCTGGGTCATCGTGTTTCTGAGCTTGGCCCAAAGGGAGCCAACCTTCTGCTACGTGTTGTTGCGCTCTTGGCAGGCTTGGTCATGCTCTCAAAAGGATGTTGTGCTCATCCCACTCCTTGCGTAGCCGAGCGACTACCACGGCATCTAGGCTCGCCTTCTTCTCTAGGGCCATGAGGTTCTCCTTGGCCCCCAGCTTCAGCTCCCTTTCCTTCTCAACCTTGGCCAGAAGGTCGATGATCCGTTGGTGGGTCTTGGCGTCCTTCTAGAGCAGCTCGTCTTGCTCCTTCCTGACCTTGGCGGCTTCCTCATCATCCCTTCATGACCTCGCCAACAAGGCCTTGAATGCCTTCTCAACCTCGATAGCGTGCTGATGGGCCTCGGCCACCTGCAACCGACGACCATCCACTTCCTAGGCGAGGGAAGTCAACTCAGCCACCCTCTGTTGGGTGGCAACAAGCTGAGCGGTCACCTCCCTATGTAGCCACGCCTCCTCGATGAGGAGGTCCTAGGTCTCCTTCTATTGACGAAGGAACTAAGACTTCCCTGGCTATGAGCTATGGGGGACTAAAGGGAAACGATGGTCAGAATACAAAAAGTATATAGAGAAAGAAAATGGCAAGAAGTAGGATCTGGCAAATAATCAGTTGGAGGGAACAACAACATCGCGCAAGGCACCCCTGGCGTGGTCTAAGGCTTCCAGCACGAAGGCGATCCCCATGTCAAGGCTCTCCCACTCCATGCTCTTGGCGTCATCATCAAGGGTGAAGAGCGTTGATGCTGGATCCTGTGGATTTGTCCATCGGAGCAGGGGCTCGCCCCACGTGGTCGAGTCACTACCTATCGATGTTAGTGCCAGGGATGACTCCCCGTCGATCCCAAGCACCACGGATGCTCTGCCACCACCACGACTCTCGAGGACCCCTTGGCCGTGTCCACCTCCATTCGGCCCACGCTAGGCACCGTCGCTTGGGCCGCTGATGGTGCGGGTCACGCTGGTGCCTCGGGCGCCGCCGCGGTTGCGCCTAGTCATGACCTGTCTACCACGACCGCCGCCACCTCCACCTGTGTTGGAGGGGTCACAACCGACAGCATCGTGCCCACCACGGTCTGCGCCACGTGTGCGGTCGGCAGCTCCGTTCGCCCCATCATCGGCAGCAGTATGTGGCCATGGCTGGCTACTCCGTGACCTCTAAACGCGCCCTTTGTGCCCCCATGTCCACCTGTCCTACCGAGGGCATGGGTGCCACCGTGGGTAGCGTTCGACCGACCAACGACGCGGTCACACTGGTGCCGCTCCCACCCAAAATGGGCGTGACACCAACCAACAGTTGCCACCTCAATTGGAGGGCAATGCTCTTCTTCGGCGCTAGCGCCAAAGGATCACGCTGCCCGCTGACGCTTCATGGGACGAAAAGCATAAGTCACGATGAAATCCGACTAAAATAAGAACAAAAACATAGGAATTGACAACTCGCCTCAGCGTCGTCGGGTGGCAGATGCGTTTGGGGGGGCGAACCCTCCGTCATATGCTCTACCTTGTCGGGGCGAGGCTATTTCGAGCCCACCCCATGCTCCAGGGTAGAGGGGCTCGCTCCCCTTGACTCTTGGGGCTTGATGGCGGAGCCACACGCCTACACCGACATCTCAGGCATGGCAGCAGAGCCGCCTACCCCTGTTGACTCCTGAGAGAGGCCAATGGTACGTCTACCTCCGATGACTCCCCAAACGTACCCTCCCCTCCGTGGAACAGGAAGGTTCCTGACACTTACAAGGACGAACCAATACCTATTATTGTATCCTCGTTCTCTAGGATGTCCCACTCAACATCATTGGCTACCTCGTCGTCATTGCCATCCTCATCGTCGTCATCACTATCGGTGTCCTCCCCCCGTTCCTACACCTACAGCTTCCACTGTCTCTTCCTCTTCTTGTCCTCCTTCGCCTTCCTTAGCCGCTCGCCCTCGGTGTGATTCGTCGCCCTCACGGACGAATCCCTCAGCAATGGCGCCAGGTGATCCATGAAGATGAGGTCCCTCGGCTAGTCCCGCCCCTCTCAAAGTTAGTATCGAGAGGTTGGGAAATCTATTGAAGAGAAGGCATGAGAAGGGTAAACTTACAAAGACGATGTGGCCTAATTTCAGCCGCATCGGAGGATTTCCCAGCACCATGTAGATGAAATTGAGGGTGGCTCCCATGTCATCCCATGAGAGCTCCATTGCCTCGATGCATTGCGTGATCTCAGAGTTGGGGAGCGCCCCCTCGGTGAGCGCCGTTCCATCGAGCGATGCCTTGGGTGCCATCACGTATAGCAAGAGTGCGCGCGTCATTAATGGCACCACCCTCCTTGCGTGGTAGGCCCTGATGATGCCTGACCCCTTCAAGCCATTCTCCTTGAGGATGTGGATGGTGGTAATGTGGTCCCGCATCTTCTTCTTGTCCTTCTCTAGGACACCCCACTTCCTCTATGACTCTGGGGCCTCTTCGATCAAGCACTCGGTGAACTCCGGTAGAGGGGCGGTGGCATCATTCTTGAGGTAGAACCACTGCGAGTACCACCCCCTTGTTGGACGTTGATAGCCGCATCGATGGTACTCATCGACCTAATTGTTCTAGAGCTAGATGTCGGTGCACCCCATCGGCATGTGTAGCTCCTGCCTGTTGCTCTTCTCCCTCTTCATATGGAGGGTGATGGCGAAGAAGTACCTTCACAAATTGAAGTGGGGGTTGATCCCTAAGAACCCCTCACACAGGGCGACGAACGCCACCATGTGCTGGTTCCATTGGGATTGAGATGCTGCACTTCGATCTTGTAGTAGAGCAGCAGCCCCCGAAGAAATCTATGGGAGGGGATCGCAAACCCACGCTTATGGAAGTGGGTTAACGACACCATATAGCCATCAGGCGACGATGGCACATCCTCCTCGCCGGGCAGCAGCCACTCCTCGGCCGTGGAGAAGACCGCGATGGACAAGGCCCTCCATGCGCTGGAAGGTGATGTCAGAGCGGCATCATGGATCCATTGGAGTTGGGGGTTGGTGGATGCGAGCTCGACGGTGGCGGGGATGTAGAGACAGGAAATCTGAGCGATTGGCAGCGGCGGTCATGGCTACAAAGGCAAGGATGCAAGGCATGGAATCCAGGGGGCTGATCCCTTTAGTTTTATAGGGGTGACAAAGGTGAGGAAACCAACCGCCCACCTAGATCTCTGTGCCTGCCATGATCTGCCGCAACGTCTCGCCACAGGAGGTACGCACACAATCTCTGTCCATTCCCTCGGGAAACTCGTCGGACATTTTGCCTCTTTGGATGGGCCATGACTCGTCATGAGTAAGAGGAATATGGATCTAAATTCGCCTCTATGGCCCGACTGGGCCCAGGAGTTCACAGGTTGGCCCATCGACGGGTTCAACAACCGCTCTAGACACCTTTAGGGTGAGAGGAGGAAAGGGATGGGCCCTCTAGCAGCTAGTACCCGGGTGCACGAGCGCCGTAGACATCCTAGCCCACATTCGAGTCTCGGTCGGTTATGATCCATGGTTTTTTTGAAGAAAGGTACTTAGCCCTCGGGACTGGTCAAACGGACCCGATAACTATATAGATTGATCACTGAGAATCTAGGGTCAGTTACCAAATTAACCCAAGCCAGATCCCCACGAATGGGATGCCAGGGACCCCACTCAAACTAGCCCATTAATAGATCACCGAGTGCCATGATTCGTCCTTAGAGGAAAATCGTGGCACGGCTCGGCCCCTCTATTTTTATCAAAAAAATGCTTAAGGAAAGACAATCGTAAAGACAAACCGATTCTCGATGGGGCCCCTGCTATGGGAGGGGCTCGAGGAAAGGGAATCACTGCCCCTAGGTCACACTATGAGCAACAAAAGAAGGCCGAGGCCTTTAGAGTCCTCCTGTTTAGAAAAGCCTCTGAAGGAGTGTTCTACTCCTCCATAGGCTCGGGGGCTACTGTCGGAGACCAATACTAGGGAACCCAAAGAGGAGGAGCTAATAACCATCAACATTGATTCATCCGAGCAGTCAAGAGCGTGACTATAGCTCCAACCGACCCTAGGTGCGTAAGCACTACCTCACCCCGCCTCTGGGATGGGCTCCACCTCGCCCGATACCGATGTCGTGGGCTCTGCCTCGCCCGACCTCTGAGGCAGAACGGTCCCTCTCTTGACCGTTTGTAACCCCTACTACGAACTTTCAGTGCTAGTAACATGAGTAACAGCTACAAACTAGACGTAGGGACATTCTGCCCGAACCAGTATAAACCTCATGTCATCTTAGCACACCATCTGAGCCAGACGTGCAATATTAGAAACTTCCTAGTCGGTGGCAACTCGAAACACCGACAACGCCCTTGCAGTCGCATGCCATGGCCGCCGCCGCAGCCACGTCCGTGGCTACTTGCCCATTCCTGGTGAGCGTGGGCACCGTGGATGCCACTTCGGTAGCGGAGGACAACGATGAGGACCTTGCGTCCCCTAGTGGCGTCGAGCCTTTGAGTGCACGAGGTAGAAGACGATGCCAGCGATGGCGTCTAGGCTCCTAGGTGACAGCGTTGGTCCTTCCATGCTTGGCGTTGGCATTCCTAGGCTCCACGGTCGAGTTGCACGCAGGTGACGACAGTGGTGCTCCCAGGCTCAGCGTCGGGCCTCCATCAATGGTTCCCCCTCCTATTCTCGGATCTCGCCATTGCCGACTTCGAGCTACGTCGCGGTGGTGTTGGTCCTACGTGTTCCTCACCGCCGCCTAGTGGCCCCGCCGATGCATACCAACTACTCGTTGAAATGCCAACAAGAGAAGAGGGGAGGTAACATCACCATATTCTAGAACCAAGGTCACCGTATCCATCTGGTATATCCTATCAAACACAATCCTAATTCAGCTCGGTTCAAAAGGAACATGAGAATCAAACAGGGAAAGTTGAACCAAGAAAACTAGGCTAGAGCTGGTCACAGCTAGGCTAGTGGCCAGAAATCAAATAGGCCCCACGTTTCTGCCTTTGGGATCCGCGTTGCATGGAAACAACAAACAAGGCTAGTACCATAGCACGAAGCTGGAACCGCATGGTGGTGGAGACAATAGATTTACTCCTTCCCCACCTTCTCATCGACAGCTGTCCTGGCCCGGACGCAACGGCGAATTCACAGCGGGCTCCGAGCGATCCTAAAAAGCCGATGGAATCCATCCACATGTGGCGGGCAATCATGGGCTGCTCGTTTCTTTCCCTCATTCCCATGCGTTTCCCACTTGTTTTGTGCATGCGTCCTTGGATGGCTGATGCCGAGGGCGAGCTCGCCGTGGCCTTTTTGCTGGTAGGGGGATCGACGAGCGGGAAAGGCAGTGCTCGGCCGGTAATGCCACGACGATTGATCAAGCTTGGCCTAGCTACCTGCCTGCCTATGTGCAACGTGCCTGCGTGTTCCAACGAAGCGATGCGATCAATCCCGATGCCTGCGCGTTCTTGTCCGATCAAAAGGGGCATGGGCTCGGTAGTGTTCACACGTAGGGCCCTGGGTCGAGCCTTCGCTTTTTATGCCCATAGTTGGCCATGCAGCCCGAGCCCGTTGGCCCGGCCCAAGGGCCATTTTTTTGGCCCAGCCCGGCGGCTAGCGGGCCCAGGCTGGCCCGGCCCAGAGGAGCAGGCCATGCCTAGGGCTTACCCTAGGCACGTGGGCTAGTACGGCATGACTTGCTACAGAACAGCCGGCCCACTAAAGGCCTAGCCTACCACCTCCCCACGCCCTCCCCATGCCCGACATATATAAGCAGCGCATCCCTGTCGCCCAGTCGCCTCGCCTCGCCCGCTCCGCTCTCAACCCTAACCCTAATCCCCACTCGCTCGCCACGGTGCACCCAATCCTCGCTTGTCTTGTCGCCTCGCTAGCGGCCGGCTCCACAGTCTGCTCCCAACCCTAACCCTAATCCCCACTCACTCACTGGCTTACCACGGTGCAATCTCTGCTCTCTCTCTCTCTCTCGCCCGCATCCACAATCTGGTGAATCTAAGCTCTCTCTCATGATCTACTGATCTCGTCCGTCATCCCTGACTCCGGTGACCTCGATCCGCCTATCTAACCCTATCTCCACTCTCCTCCCTTCTCCCTCTCTCCTCTCTCACTCTTGGTGAACTATGTGAGTTCATGACCGTGTTCCTGTCTGTCCCTCCTCCACCATTCACCGTCATTTCTAATCGATCTCTCTCCTCTAGGTGGCCCTCATCATCTCTGACACCGGGCTTCGGTTCCGTAGGTACTCCACTGACCCTAACCCTAACCCTAACCCTAGATCTGTCTTCACTTCTTGTGTCTCTTCCACTGAACGACTGACTCTGGATCTGTACCTCTATCTCTCTGACTCTCTATTTTTCTCCTCCGTGCAGGTCGGTTGCCGATGCCTTGTCGTCCTCTTCCTGTGGCATAGATCGGGCACGGTGGCCATGTGCACCATTGAGGAACGGTGCTAGAGATGATCTGCTCACGGTAGGGCTGCTCCCAAAGGATGATGACAACATCTGTGATGATGCTGCTGTGTTGTTGGGTATCGATGTCGGCAGCGGCTCTGCTCTGATCGATCTAGACGGTAGAGACGGTGGTGGAGGGGCAGAGCTAGCGCCATCGACGATGGCGACAAGGACGCCGGTCGGCTCCAACAGCACAGATGGTACCTCATGCCTTAGTAAGCGTAAATTTAGTGTCTAGGTTGATTTTGATGTGATCTATGAGATTGTGAATAGTCAAAAGGTTCGAACTGCTGCTATCTGTAAAATGTGTAAGAGTAAATTATCTGCTAGATCTTCTGCTGGCACTGGCCATTTGATTAGGCATTAGAAATCTTGTAGGAAAAAGGTTGATCACGCTGCTAGGGTTTAGTCTAGGTTTTCTTTCAATCCTGATGGATCTGTGCATAACTGGGACTACAATCCTGCTATTGCTCGCTCTAAGTTGTGTAGGTTGATTGCTAGGCTTGACCTTCCATTAGGTATAGGTGAGTCACAGGCATAGGAGGATTACATTGTTCTTACTCATAACCCTAGGTTTGCCAAGGTTTCTAGATAGGCCACCACTAGAGATCTTGGTAAGATGTTTATTGAACGCCGTGATAAGCTTAAGAATTTTGTGTTGCCTGCTGCTTCTTCTATTACTTTGACTTTAGACATTTGGTCTGGTAATGCTAAGGAAGACTATATTAGTGTTGTTACTTACTATGTGAATGCTGATTGGGAGTTACAGAAAAGGGTTATTGGTCTTAGGCTGATTGAGGTTAAACATTCTGGTGAAAACATTGCAGAAAGAATTGTTGCTGTGGTTGAGGAGTATTGTCTGATTGACAAGATTTTCTCTGTCACTCTGGACAATGCTTCTTCTAATGCTAAGGCTATGAACACTTTGACACCTCTATTTGCTTGTTACTTGGGTCCTGATCCTTCACCTGATCCTTTGGATCCTAGTAACCGTAAGTACAGTCTTGTACATCAACGTTGTGCTTAACATATCATTAATCTCATTGTAAAATCTGGATTAAAGAGGTTGAAATCTTACACAGAAGATTTTAGAACTGCAATTAACTTCTTAAATTCCTCTAATCAAATAATTGCATTGTTCAAGGAATACTATAATGCTAAGGGTGTTAGACCTAGAAAGTTTGGCTTGTGTATGGATGTTAGATGGAATTCTTCTTACCTGATGCTTAAACATTTGGTTCCATACAAGAATGTCTTTTCAGTGTTCATTAATTTCCATTATGGTTCATAATTGTTGACTACAAATTATTGGTATTTTGCTGAGAAGTTATTAGAGTTCCTAGAACTCTTCTATGAGTCCACTGTTGTTCTGTCTGGTGTTTATTATCCTACAAGTCCACTTGTTCTACACCATGTCCTAAAGATTGCTTCTCATTTGCATGCATGTGAAAAAGATCATAATATGAGAGCTATTGTATAACCTATGAAGCTTAAGTTCCTTAAATATTGGTAGGGCATACCTCTGTTATATTCATATGCATCCATTCTTGATTCTAGAGCTAAGATGAGAGGTTTCTTTAATGTGCTGCAATTACATGGTGAATACACTGGTTCTGAGTACAGTTCATACTATGTTGATGTCAAAACTGAATTGTATAAACTGTTTAATAAATATGAGAGCAAGTTTGATGCAACTAGGTCTCAAAGGGTTGCACAACTATCACATTATATAGGTAAGAAAAAGCAGACATGGGAAAGAATCTTTGGTTGTGGATCAGATGTTGTTGGTCCTTCCCCTCTCCCTGCCACTTCATCTTTCATCTACTTCTGCTGTTTGTGAGCTCTTAGCTTACTTAGAGAGTGACAAATGTCGCTTCTTATGAGGATGATTTTAACCTACTTCTGTGGTGGCATGACCACAAGTTAACCTTTCCAATCCTGTCTATAATGGCTAGAGATATCATATCAGTTTCTGTATCTACTGTCTCTTCGAAGTCTTGTTTTAGTTTGACAGGTAGAATAATTGAGGAACGGCGGCGGCATTTGTCACTAGAGACTGTGGAGATGCTTATCTGCTTAAAGGACTGGGAGTTAGAAGAAAAAAGAGAACAGCATGTTGTTGACAACCAAGAGCTTGAAGACTCATTCTAGAACTTGTACCTTGATGAAGATGGACCTGCTGCTGGTGCTCCTGGTACTTAGTGAGGTACTGAGGTTGAGACTTGACTCCTGAGGGTGTGTGTGTGATCTGTGACTGTGAAAGGGTGTGTGTGACTGTGAAAGACTTGTCTATCATTTGAACAATGGTTAATTAAGAGCTGACTGCACTCTTTTTTCATTCTAGGGTTTCTCATAAGGGTGAGTTTTACCTAGAAAGGTTTTTAATGAAGCAGCATTGCACTAAACAGCTAATTTTGGTTATTTCTGTTATCTGTCGGCTTTGGAATTTGGAGTTTGATATCTCTGTTGGACTGTGAATGTATCGGTCTATCAGACATTTGGACTTTGATTCTGTGAATGTATGAAACTGTGATCTGTGAATGTATCGCACATTTGGACTTCGATTCTGTGAATGTATGAAACTGTGAATGTATCGGACATTTAGAGTTTTGGACTTTGATTCTGTGAATGTATGAAACTGTGATATGCAAATGTATGAATTATGAAACTTTAATTCTATGAATGTAAGAAACTGTGATCTGTGACTGTGACTGTATTGGACATTCTATGAATGTGAAACTATGATCTGTTTATGAATGCAAAGGGTAACGGGCCGTGGACTGGCACGGCCCGTGATTCTGGTCGTGCTTCGCGGGCCGGCCTGGAAGGCACGGCGTGCTGTGTGGGCCCGTTGGCTATCGGGCTATGCTGGCACGGGCCGGTTGGCCATCTATATTTGTGCCTGCTCAAAAGAGGCGTGGCCTAGCTCAGCGTAGCGTCGGAAGTGACGCGATTAGACTAATCATACCCCTACCGAATGAATGCTGATAGATCTGCCTGTCCATCCATGCCTCATTTGCATTGCCTCTGCCGTGCCAAAAGACATGCATCAAGCATCATCATGCGCTGGTTTAATCGTCTTGTGAGCATGGTTAACTAGCAATGCAACGTGACACTTTGTTATTGCACGTTAGCTAGCAATGTCAATGCCCCGGCCGTTCGATCGGGTCGGGGGAACGTGATCCACCCCGAATAAAATCTTCACCGTCTGAGCAAAGATCCCGGGGCCGCGATTAAAAAACCACAAGGATGTCCAGATCGTCGATCCATTTCCCTCCTAGAAGGTTGCGACAGTGTCCATTTCCTCCTTGGGCTTCGTCGGTTACCAAGAAGAAGGCCTCTCAAAAGAAGCATGAAAAACACAGCAATGTACACTTGGATCCGCCCCGCGTCGATCACGCATGTGAGGGTGAGGCCGGGTGGGAGTGAGAGTACTCCGCACCACTGTTCCCGATCAAAGAAAGGACGCAAGGGCTAGTGCCATGATTGTTTATCATTCCTGAGCTCGAGAAGGCGACAGACAGCTTTGGCTTGCCCTCATGTGCAGTGCAGCTCCCCTCTCCCCTCTTCCTTTTATTATTACTACTACTAGCGACACAACACAGCTGATGGCTAATAAGCTCCTCCTCTCCTAGCTGAGCTGAGCTGTTTGGTCATCAGATGCCTCTCTTTTGTCTCAAATTGGGCTCGGGTTATGCCTCTGCCTACGTAGGACAAATCTGGAGGAGACGACGGACAGCGACGCCCTACCCCCCTACTGCATGCATGCTCTTTGCTCTCTTGTTGCTGCACCTGGTGTGTTACTGTTAGGCAATGGCCGCATGGGGAAATGACTCAACAAGCCCCCGCACATTTGGGCCATGCTGTGCGGCCCATGCCATGACCAAGACCAAGTGGGAAACGGGGAAGGGAACATGGAGGTTGGTGGGGTTAAAAAGGGAAAGCTGGAAAGTGAAAGCTCTCCCGTTCACGCCTGTTGTCATCACGGAAAAGCTTGTGTTTTGTGTTGTGGGGAGGTCATGATGCCTTTTCTCATCGTTTTCACAGCAGGTAAGAGCTGAGGCCTTGTTTAGTTGGCGAAATTTGGATTTTGGGACTACTGTAGCATCTTCGTTTTTATTTGGCAAATAGTGTCCAAACATTGACTAATTAGGCTTAAAACGTTCGTCTCGCAATTTCCCACCAAACTGTGCAATTAGTTTTTCTTTTCGTCTACATTTAATGCTCCATGCACGGACCGCAAATATTCGATGTGACAGGTACTGTAGCAACTTTTTGGATTTTGAGGTGGAACTAAACCACAGTTACTACTCTAAAACCAGGTAGTACTAGTAGAAATGCCTTCTCCAGGAGTAACTTCTGTTTAGGCACATTAATTCAATGCCATCCGGTGGTGGATTCCACCGGCGAGATTCCCTCAAGTTGTCCCATCTCCGACTGATTCTTAATTCTTTTCATTAAAAATACGTGCCTGATAGTTGATTGGATGACACCGGCTGAGTTTTTAACCAAATGGATACGCAACACATGTACTGTAATATTCATCCTGTTCGCTTGACCAAATATTTTTTTCTCACAACAAACCAGCATCAGCCAGCTCAAACCAGTCCACTAAGGCCGATTACTTTATTAACCGTGCATTTCATGGGGGCATTGGCATTCTGCATCACGGAGCCGGGGACGAACGGGACGGCTCTCTCCCTCCCTCTACGGCCTTCGCTGACGAAGGAATTGATTAGCTTCAGATACCTCACGTGGCCCGTCCGGCCGTCCGGCCCACAGAAGCTGCCGGCCACCCCCGGCTGTCAGAGCTGAGCATCCGGCACTTTTGTGCAGCCTCGCCTACGTTGCTGGCCTTCTGTTTTTTGCCTGATGGTAAATTTTACTTGCACAGCTGCGCTGTAGGCTGTCACCGTTCTGCCGGTGGCCGAGGCGCCGAGCAATTTCGCCGCCTCAACGAAACAACGATTGCTCGTCTTCTCCTGCACAGTGCACAGTGAAAACTCAAACGCGATGCTCGTCCGGCCGGTGTAAAAACGTCTTGTGTTTTGTGAAGGATGGACGGGTGTTAGTTCGTGCACATGCCCAGCGGTCGTCCACGCTTCGGCCTGTTCGGTGGGTTTGTTGGCTGATTTGATTTAAGAGAAAAATACCGTTCTGACTAAGAATTTACGATCGTTTACGACCATACGAATGGTCTCTGGTCGGCTAGTGCCTAGAGAAACTGTCACGCCGGTTGCTGTGGATGGACCGACCTTCTTTTTTTAAACCACGCTCTTGGTTGCTACTACCAGCGGACGAGCGTGCCAACCCCGTCATAATAATGTCTACGCTACGGTCCAGCAGCTACAAGTACCGCAGTCCTTAGGCCATATCCCAACACTGCAACTAGAATACTGTGGTACTATACCGGAAGGACACATCATCTCTTGGGCCGTAGCTACTGTGCACTAGAGTGCTAGTAACACATGTTGTGTCTTGTTGGCGTCTGTCCATCTTCATCAGATGTGCCAATTGTTGAGATGCCCAGCCCAGCGCGGCGGCAGCGACAAGCTTTATCGGTCACTGTCGAAAGCAGGTGGAAATACAACCATGTAATCTGGCAAGGCTTGTAATAAGAATGCCAAAGACCAATTCCAGGTCCATTACGACTCCAGACCGTTTCTGTTTAACATTGGCCGGAACCGGATATTTGTTGTTCTGGTCGTGAACTCGTGATCGAAGTTGAACCACCGCACATTAAGTCATGAGCCAACTGCCCAACCATACTACTGCTACTCATAGGCATGCATGGGCGGTATGGCTGGCTGCTGTAAACACACGGTTTTTGCACGTTTGCAGCTGCTGTTTTTTTCCTGCTCGATCCGTGACACGGTCACATTGATGCTCGCACGCACGCAGAATATGCTTTGGGTGATCACCTTCGGATCAAAAGGCCAATCTTGGCGAGATCAGATCACAGCGATGGTAATCTTGGCCAGAGAGCTGGAGCTACAGTCGGACGGAGTGAGGTTTGAGAGCGCGTGTGCGCGTTCAGCTTGGATCCCCTCCCTTGGGAAAGGAGTAAAAGCAAGCCAGCAGCCCCGAGCCCCGAGAAGGCCAGAGAGAGCAACCAAAGCAAAAGAAACAGAGAGAGAGACATCACGGTGTGGTGTGGAAGAGGTGAGGAGAGAGAGAGGCGACGGGCCCCGTGATTCGCTTCAACTTTCGCTTTCTCCTCCTCTTCTCTCTCTGCGCCCCACGCTGCATCCTCAAAACCATTCACAGCTCACGCCCGCCCGCCCGCCCTTCACAGCTGCCACGGCCCGAGTGTGCCACCGCCGTGCGTGTCCAAGCAAGCAATGCGAGGGCGCGCCGCGGCTAAGCTAGCCAGGTGTCCAGGGTAACAACACGCGCGCGCGTGCGTGCGACGACGCGATGACGCTGCAGATGGAGCCGCCGGTGCCGCCGCCGCGGCGGTCGGTGTCGACGACCTGCGACCTCCACCCGGGTGAGACCTTCACGGGCTTCTGCGCCGCCTGCCTCCGCGAGCGCCTGGCCGGGCTCGAGGCCAACGACGCCGCGGCCGCCGCGCCGGGCCGCAAGTCCACCTCCGCCATCCGCTCGCTCTTCTCCCGGCCGTTGTTCGCCGCTGCCGCCGCAGGCGGCGGGGGGCCCTCGGGCTCCGGTGGTGCCCCCACTGCGCTGCCGGACCTCCGCCGCTGCAAGTCCTTCTCCTGCGGGCGCGGGGGCGACGCGCTGGCCGCCGCCGTCCTCGCGGGGGCCGCCGGCGGCGGGGCGTACGAGCCGCAGCGGCGGTCGTGCGACGTGCGCGGCCGGAGCACTCTCTGGGCGCTCTTCCACCAGGACGACCGCGAGCGGGTTCGCGACGGCACCGCGTTCGGCGCCTTCCCTGCCTCGTCCTCCGCCGCCGAGGTCCTTCCGCCCCCGCAGCTGCCGCCCCCTCCGCCGGCGTGCGTCCCAGAGATGTTCTTGGAGGAGGAGATTACTGTTGTGGCCGAGGAGGATTCCGACGAGATTGTTCCGGTGATGGAGCCCGTCTTGGTGGTGGACACCTCTGGGGAGATGGAGACGGAGGTGAATGCGGCGCGGGATGTTAGGGCCATGAAGGATCACATAGATCTCGAGTCTTCGCAGTCGCAGCAGCCGCCCAACAAGAAGGTGCCGCCCAAGGACCTCAAGGAGATCGCCGGGAGCTTCTGGCTCGCCGCCTCGGTGTTCAGCAAAAAGTGGCAGAAGTGGAGGCGCAAGCAGAAGCTCAAGAAGCAGGAGGCCGCGGCAGCGGCGATGCCCCCACCGGAGAAGCCCTCCAAGCCATCGTTCCTCCGGCGTAGCCGCTTCCGCCGTGGTGAAGCCGGCTCCGAGTTCGCCGGCGGCCGGCGCTCGTGCGACACGGATCCACGATTCTCCCTGGACGCCGGCCGCATGTCCGTGGACGACATGGGCTTCTCCTGGGACGAGCCCCGTGCGTCGTGGGACGGCTATCTGTTCGGCGCTGGCACCGGGGTTGGCCTCGGCCGCGCGCCGCCGCCGTTCTCCCGCCTACCTCCCATCCTCTCGGCTCTGGAGGACTCCCCGGCCGGCATCGTGGAGCGCTCCGACGGTCAAATCCCCGTGGAGGACGATTCCCAGCCGGAGCCCAACCCCGACACGAACGTCCCTGGGGGCACGGCCCAGACGCGAGACTACTACATGGACACGTCAAACCGGAGGCGCCGGAGCCTCGACAGGTCCAGCTCTGTGCGCAGGTCCTTCGAAGTCACCGACCCAAAGCCAGTGCCAGTGCCAGTGCCAGTGCCAGTGACCGCGCCGGCCGCCGCCATTGTCAATGGCAACAAATCCCCTATAATGGGCAGCTCGGAGTTCTACCACTTCCACCACGCCGAAGACCTGTTCGACCACCGCTTCAGCACCACCTCACTCGTCGAGGACTTCTCCGCCAGCCTGGACGCCGCCTTCCACGGGGGCCCCGCGAAGAAGCCGCGGCGGTGGCGCAAGGCGTGGAGCCTGTGGGGCCTGATCCACCGCCGCGCCGCGGGCCGGAGGAACGGCGCGTCCGACGGCGGCGCGGACCGCGCATTCTCGGAACCGTGGCCGGAGCTGCGCGTCCGTGGGTACAACGGCCGGATGATGCCGCGGTGCAACAGCAACGCGAGCGCGCGGAGCTCGTTCAGCAGCAACAGCGGCGGCGGGCTGGGCAGCTCGAGACGCAGCTACGTAGACGCCGCGAACCACGGCCACGTGAAGCGGAGGCGCGAGGAGTACTGCGCGGCGGCGCTGGAGCGGAACCGCAGCGCGCGGCACTCGCCGGGCAACGCCGCCGACAACGGCATGCTGCGGTTCTACCTCACGCCGATTCGGAGCGCCAGCGGCCGCCGCACCGCCATCCTCCCGGTAAAAGGCGGACGGCAGTCGTTCGCGCGGACGATGCTGGGGCTGTACTGAGTACTGACGACGGCGAGCTGCTGGTCAAGCTGCTTCATTTCAGTAGGGCAGTAGCTGATGGCTGACATGTTCATTCAGGAGTTTGGACGGTGGTATAACCAAAAATCGTTTACATGCTTGTGTAGTGTAGTGCAGTGATCCTTTTGTTCATGGGTACCCTTTGTTCATTCGGGGGCTGGATAAAATAAATTATACAAGTCCTCGATAATCCACGAGACAAATTTATTAAGTATAATTAATTTATCATTAGTATATGTTTACTATAGACCCGTAATGTTAAATCATGGATTAATTAGGTTTAAAAAATTTGTCTCACAAGGTAATTGTAATATGTGTAATTAATTATTTTTTAGACTATATTTAATACTCTATGCTTTGTTAATCCTACATGTCATAGGGACTAAATTTTAGGGAAAGACTGAAACAGGAATCAAGCATTCAGATTTCCTTTGCCACAATGCGTCTCTCGCTTGCTTCCTTGGATCGTGATGAATTCCCTGGACAAAAGAGACACCAAGGTCGCAGTGGCGATGTGGGGTAGTCACACCGTGCGTGGCGGCGGCAAGCTCGGCGGCGGCGACGTTGGACTCCCTCTCGTCCCCAGGGCCGGACGCCACGCCCACGCTAGTCGCGCGCACCTGAGCGAGAGTCCCGGTCTTTTCACTTTCAGGACACTAGCGGCTACGCGCCGCCTCGGACACCGTTAAAGGCGGCTCCCATATTCCATTGGTCCCTAGGCGCCACTCGCTGCCGCTGGGCCTCAAAAACTCGCCGTGCCCAAGCCAATTCTTCCTCCCCCTGGCTCCCGTCCCGTGCCCGCCGTTGCCGCGCGCGTTCGCTCTGGTGCAACGTGCAGTGCTGCTGCCCGCCCCGCGCGCGGCGCCGCGTAGCGGGGGGCTCGCTGGTCGGTTGGTTGGCTTGGCCTCGTGCGACGAAGAGCGAAACGCGGCGCTTGCACGGGTATATTGCTGAACTCCGGACCCCGAATCGGGAGCAGCGGCATCCACGAGTAAGGATGAAAAAAGAACGGAAATATCCCGAACCGAACCGTATCGTTTTTTTATATTTAATCCGATCGAATCCGCATTTTCTTGTCCGACTTTACCGTTTTCGCTTTCGTATTTCAGATGTTTCGTATTTCAAATGTAAAAGTAGAAAACGGTTTAGACATTTTTCCGACCGTTTTCTACTTTTCTACTTTTAATTTGAAATATTCCGAATTGAAAATTCGGTTTAAACCGAATTTGGCCAACTGCACAGGTCATACAACCCAATTACAGGTTGTTCACCACGCAGCTGTGTTCTTTCTACTGGTGGCCAGCTGCCCTCTCTTATAGACGGCGCTCAGCCTCGTCTCTCTTCACCTCATGAGATGGTGCTAAATGTCAGGAAACCGGCAGCATCTACACGAAAGCCCACCTGGGCCATAGCCCATCAAGCTCATCGGTTTAACCCCCACCTGCAAAGTCAATCATTTGATAGTTTTTGCATCAGCCGAATAAATCTTTGTTACTCAAAAGAAAAATCTGAATAAATCTTTAAAATAAAATACTACATCTATTCTAAAAAGATTAATAAAATTATTCTGACTCAGTTCAAGTTCATGTTTCTATAATATGCACTTGTTAATTATTATATGCACTTGAACTTGATCATGTATGCACTTAGTCATGCACTTGGTCTACGGGTCGGTATTCCGTATTGAGTTTTCGTATACCGACCGTGTTCGATATAATTTCGCTCGAATTGTTTCGTTTTCGAAATTCTCGATATTCCGTAAGTTCGTGTTCGTTTTCGTGTTCGGTTTGTCCGCTTTCGTTTTCATTTTCGTATTCAAATGTAAAAGTAGAAAACGGTTGAGGAGTTCTCCGTTCGATTCCGTCCGTTTTCATCCTTATCCACGAGGGCCCCCGGCGATTCTGATTCGGGACCTGTGAACAGATGGACGTGGCCGCGCGGGGCGGATTAAGTAATCGGCGCGGCGCCGGATCTAGGCCGACGTGGGGATTTTCTCGTACCAAGAGCGAGGCTAATAATACAGCCGGCTTGTTGGCTGTAAGGTTTCTTATAGCCTTCTTTCAGCCCACTTATATAGTAGTTGGCTCTTTACAGTTAATACATGGTCCACTTGTCTCTCTCACAGATTTTCTTGGTTCTTGTGCCTAAGCCGACTGTAAGCTTACAGCCCACTTCTCCTATCTCTCCTCCACCTCAGCATTTAGTCGGCTTACAACCTGCTATTATACTTGCTCTAATGCATGTGTATCAACGGGCATGTGCAGGATTCTATTAAATAAAACGCCCACATGTTCGTAAGATTTTCTTGGAGCCATAACTCCGAAGCTGTCTACATGATTTAGGTCTTGTTTAGATGCCATCCAAATTTGAAGTTTTTTCACTCTCTCTCCATCACATCAATTTTTAGCCGTTTACATGGAGTATTAAATGTAGGTAAAAAAATAACTAATTGCACAGTTTAGTTCGAAATCACGAGATGAATCTTTTGAGCCTAGTTGGTCCACGATTGGACAATATTTGTCAAATAAGACGAAAGTGTTACTATTCATCGGGTCATAATTTTTTCACAATCTAAACGAGGCCCTACATGAGAAGCTGTCTAGCTGGCACCCGAGTATTGCTCAGGGTGTCTGACACGTGATATTTGGTGCCTAGGAGGCTATTGATGAAAATCCGATGGTAGCGATTCATCACCGGTACCTAAAAAAACTCCGATGGTAGGGATTACTTCTTCGACACCGAGCCGTCGAAGGCAACATATCTCGCGGTATCACATCCACGGGCATGCTCCAAGCTCCCCCGCCCTCCCCTCCTCCCGCGTCTCAAGCAGTTACCAACGGCAAACTTGCCGTCGTGGTAATTAGTAGTAATATATATTTCCCGATTTATATGTGTTGACGTCAGATTAGATCACACATCAGCTAAGGCTAGATCGCCCTGACTTTCACGGATCGAAGAACGCAACGAGGATATCGTATTTACTGGTGAAGCATGGAGAGATTTACGAACAAACCACCAAAAGGATAACTAATTGCTTATGTGATGAAAAACAACTAGTTTCTTGGCAAACTAGCAAAGGGTAACCGATCATGCTTGTGTGACGAAGAACGGCCAGTTTCCGTGCAAAGTACATTAGTGGGTTGGTTGTCGGATCCACAGATGAGCAGCAGCATATGGTTAGAAAAAAAGGATTTATAAGGGGAAAATGTATTAATTAATTTTAATTATTAATATTAATTTTGATGATTGTGTGTTTATATCTCAATCGGTCATGTGTCCCTTATTTTATAGGGAATTAGAGTGATCTTTTCCGTTAAAAAACCAATATGATACTATCGTTATGTGAGTCGTTAGTGTAATACGTCCTGCCCTAACATCATCCAACGACCAACAAATCCGGTCATCTGTTTCTCGTAGCCGATGGCTACCGCTGCAGCACCCATACTTACCACCTCCGACGCATTACTCTTTTGATCACTAATATATTTTTGTCCATTTTCCCTCGTTTCAAACTTTTAAATCTGCACCATAAACATCTATAATTTTTATATAGATCAACAAAATAGGCAACTGCCGGCTGACCAATTTGATCAGTGCAGACTCAGTACCTTCCTCTTGGGGTGGTCAGAATTCGGGTCCTAAGGGACTCACTCTCATAGCATAGGAGGGGAAAAAAACTCTCTCGTCTGTCCCACATCCAAAGCACAAATTTGTGGCCAGCTCATCTCATAGAGCTACGGTGTCGCTATATAAGCGTGGGGCAAGGGTTCGAGAGTTTTCTCGATTTGCGTGAGAAGATCTTCTTTCTAAGTCAGAATATCCGGAGCTATCTAGCCACCGTGAATCGAGTTTTTTCGATCAACAAAATAAAATTGGGATCCGTTATGAAAATTACTTTGAATATACTAGTTTTAAAATTTTTAAATAAAAATTTAATCGGTATGGGTAGTTAAAAGCTTAATCCAACAAATCTGGATGAACTTTTATTTATTAATTAATCAAACAATATACTGCCCAGATTTGTACCATGTCGAAACAGTGCCATAGACATTTATGGGCATGTTCGCTTGAACTTATCAGTTAGAATCTACTAGATTTTTTTCTCACCATAAATCAGCTTCAGCCGACTTATCAGCCGGCTTTAATACTAGCCGAACATGACGAATGTCGTGGCCAATAACGTGAGAGCAATAGCACTGTGAGATTTCTATTGTCGGCCTGTTGCAGGTGGGCTGTAGAGGTTAAGAGCGAGCCTAATAAAGGTGTGTTTGGGAGGGCTTATCTCCGGGCCTCTCAGTCCTCCTTTGTCCACTGTAAAAATGTTCAAAATGGCTCATCCGTCTAAACTGTTTGGAAGGGCTCCTCTAGAGGAGCTGAAGCCAGAGCCAGGGAGGAGCCCTGCCAAACACACCCTAATATTGGCCCTGTTTGGATCACATGGCAAAACTTTAGTCCAGCACTTTTAGTTCTTTCTTTGCTATGAGGATCCAAACAGGGAGGCTAAAAGTGAGCAAATGGCTAAAAATTGGGCTAAAATCTTTTGCTCCTAAAGAGGCCCTAAACTAGGCTAAACTCCCTCAGGGCGGGCGCTTGACTCCCCATACCCCTTGTCGCTCGCATGCATGGCTGTGATGGATAATTAAATGAGGGCAAATCAGTCATTGTAGATTAGAGGACTAAAGTTTAGCCTATGGATTCAAACAGTCCAGTAGAACTAAAGTTTAGGGCTAAACTTTAGTCCTTGGATTAGTGATCCAAACACCACCATAGTCGACTGCTGGTCATAAGGGTTCTTTGCAGCCTTCTCTTTGCCCACCCAAACAGTAGTTAGCTCTTCACTATTAATACATGACCAATTTGTCTCTCTCACAAGGTCTCTTAGTTCTTGTGTCTAAGCTGGTTGTAAGCTTACAACTCGCTTCACTTCTCTATTCTCTTCTCTCTCCTCCATCTCAGCATTTAGCTAGTTTACAACCTCTTATTATACTTGCTCTAATAATAGTCTAATAGAGTGAAAGGTCCTAATGGCTAGAGGGGAGGTGAATAGCCTATTAAAAATTTCTACAACAACACTTAACAAATCGGTTAGACAATTATGAGGCGAAGCGAGTGTTGCGCTAGCCTACTAAAAATACAAGCCACCTACCATAATTCTAGTTTATGTAATTTCTATTTACACAATAACTATGTCACTATACTAAGTTAGTGTGCTCTCAAATGCTAACTAAAGAGCCACACTAATCAAACTAACAAGCTCTCACAACTAGCTACACTAAAGAGTTTGATAACTAGTTTGCGGTAATGTGAAGAGAGTGAGCAAGATGGTTATACCGCTGAGTCGAGGAGTGAACCAATCAATCACAAAAATGAATATCAATAAAGACCAATCACCTCGGAATCAAATGATGACACAATGATTTTTTACCGAGGTTTACTTGCTTGCCGGCAAGCTAGTCCTCGTTGTGGCGATTCACTCACTTGGAGGTTCACGCGCTATTTGACATCATACGCCAAACCCTCAATAGGGTGCCGCACAACCAACACAAGATGAGGATCACACAAGCCACAAGCAATTCACTACAGTACCTTTTGGCTCTCCGCCGAGGAAAGGTCAAGAACCCCTCATAATCACCATGATCGGAGCCGAAGACAATCACCAACTTCCGCTTGACGATCCTCGCTGCTCTAAGTCATCTGGATGACGGCAACCACAAAGAGTAGCAAGCAAATCCCATAGCAAAACACGAACAACAAGTGCCTCTAGATGTAAACACTCAAGCAATGTACTTGGATTCTCTCCCAGTCTCACAAAGATGATGAATCAATGATGAAGAAGAGTGGAAGGGCTTTGGCTAAGCTCACAAGGTTGCTATGTCAATGCAAATGGCCAAGAGAGTGAGCTTAAGCCAGCCATGGGGCTTAAATAGAAGCCCCCACAAAATATCCGTTGTACCCCTTCACTGGGCACAACTCGAGGTGACCGAATGCTCCGATTAGATCTACCGAACGCAGGACCCCAGCGTTCGGTCGCCCGATGCTTGCCACGTGTCATCGGCTTCAAACACTGATCACTCGATCTCAATGGCCATCAGTATATTTAAGTAGTGACCGAACGCATTGCTTGAAAGTGACCGGACGCAGAACCCCAGCGTCCGGTCGTTTCTAGTAAAGGTTCCACTCGCGATCGGATGTGTCTGGTCATGCCCGACCGGACTCACCCAGCGTCCGGTCACACTCTGTCTCCTCTATGCACTGCCACGTCAGTAGGACCGAACGCACCCCACCAGCGTCTGGTCGAAGACCGACGCCGGCATCTTTACTGCTTCTACTGACCGGACGCTCTGATCTAATTGAGACCAGCGTCCGGTGCACTCTGTGAAATCCTATCTTTTCTATACAGGGCGCCGGTGGCACCGTCGAACTGTCCGTACTCTACGGGCGGACACTCCACCGGTGAAGTTACTTACCCTTACTCAAATGTGCCAACCACCAAGTGTATCACCTTGTGCACATGGGTTAGCATATTTTCATAAACATTGTCATGGGTGTTAGCACTTTCACTAGATCCTAAATGCATATGTAATGAGTTAGAGCATCTAGTGGCACTTTGATAATCGTATTTCGATACGAGTTTCACCCCTCTTAATAGTACGGCTATCGAATCTAAATGTGATCACACTCGCTAAGTGTCTCGATCACTAAACCGAAAAGGCTCCTACCATTTATACCTTTGCCTTGAGCCTTTTGCATTTCTTTCTTCTTTTCCAAGTCCAAGCACTTGATCATCACCATGGAATTACCATCATCATGTCATGATCTTCATTTGCTTCACCACTTGGAGTAGTACTATCTATCTCACAATCACCTTGATAAACTTTGTTAGCACTTAGAGTTTCATCAATTCACCAAAACCAAACGCTTTCATAGAGCCTGCTGCTGGTTGCATGATCTGTGTAGTCTATCACTCTATCTATATAGCAGTGAGCTCTTTGTTATTACCATATGATCCACTTTTCTCTCATTAAGTTTTCTTTGTTCTTGCGTATATAAGTTGGTTGTAAACTTATAATCTGCTTCTCTTCTCTCTCCTCTTCTCTTTCCTCCACCTCAGTTTTCAACTCACGTATAGCCGGTTATTACACTTGCTCTCGCAGAGAATGAATAGAACAAAACTCGAGTGGGAATCATATGTAAGAAAAAGTCCATTTTACCTATTCAAACTACTCTCATGATATGATTTTTCTTCTCAAACTCTAAAACTAAACATCGTACCTCATTGACTCTCAAAGCCGTTGAAACTACCTATCTACCTAAGTTAAAAGTGTTTTTCAAGGCGGTTTCATCTTTTTTATAGTTTTTGTACAAATATCTAATAAGGTTTTTAAACCACAGAAATGTCTATAAGCTTGTAAAAATTTAAAACAATCCTATAGATATAGATTGGGACATGACAAATCCTAATAAAATATTCAGAGCTTGTGAAAATATCTCTAGAAATTTTTAAAAATTATATTTATCTCTAGAAAAATAGAAAAAATATATATAGAGAAAAAATATGAGAAATTCCTGAAATATTCTACCCATTGTATAAATGAGTTTTTGGAACTCCATAGCAAAAACATGAGATGCGACCAGCAAGAATACAACACAGATTTAATATTGGATGCATTCACCGTGGTTGCATCTCGTGTTTTGGTTCTAGAAAGTTTTCAACATTTATTAGAAATTTTAGGAACTTTTCATATTTTTTGGATATTTTTCCATCTTCACACATAGCTAAGTATATTTTTTGGAAGATTTTAGAGATACTTCAAGGTAAGTATAGTTTTTTGGAAACTTTTATAGATACTTTCACAAGCTCTAAATATTTCAATCGGGTTTGCCGTATTCTATATATCTCTAGGATTTTTTCTAAAAAAATTAAATGCTCAGATTTTTCTCTATATTGTTGTGAGAGAAAAACACTGTTCTTCTTGGATTTTTTTAAGCTATAAAGTGTTAAAATCGCCTTGAAAACCACCTCTAACTGGTGCATGGAGTTACCGGTTTTGAAAGTTGAAGGTGTAAGATATCCAGTTTTAGAGTTTGAACAGAGTTTGAAAAGCAAATTAGACAATAATTATATATAGGCCTCGTTCACTTTGCAAAAAAAAGTGAACCCGATAAATAGTACCACTTTCGTCTTATTTGACAAAATATTGTCCAATCGTGGACCAACTAGGCCCAAAAAATTCATCTCGTGATTTCCAACTAAACTGTGTAATTAGTTATTTTTTACCTACATTTAATACTCCATGCAAGCAGCTAAAAATTGATGTGATAGAGAGAAAGTGAAAAAACTTGGAATTTGTATGGCATCTAAACAAGGCCATAGTTCAGCATAGGTAAAGAGAAGTGGCAGCAGGGCCAGCTTGCCAAGCCCAGGGCCCAGTCCCTCTGCTCTGACGCTCGCTGTTAAGTCCCTCGCATTCATGGCGCCTGACTGCCCCGAGCCATGGAGAGCTCAGGTCTTGTTTAGGGTGCGTTTAGATCCAAAAATTTTTGGATTTTGGCTCACTGTAGCATTTCGTTTGTATTTGGTAATTAGTGTCTAATTATGGACTAATTAGGTTCAAAAGTTTCGTCTCGCGATTTCTTGACCAACTGTGTAATTAGTTTTTTTTTCGTCTACATTTAGTACTCCATGCATGTGCCGCAAGATTTGATGTGACGGTTACTATGCAAAATTTTTTAGGAACTAAACGGAGCCTTAGTTCATAGTAAAAAATTTATACCCTATTTTATTAAATATTTAATACATATATAAAGTATTAAATATAGACTAAAAACTAATTAATTACACAGCTTATGATTACTTTGCGAAATGAATCTTTTAAGTCTAATTAGCCCATAATTTAACAATAAAATGCTACAACAGCATATGTGCTAATGATAAATTAATTAGGTTTAAAAAATTCGTCGCTTGATTTACCGACAGATTAATTTATTTTTTTATTAGAATCTAAATACTCTATATAATACTCAATACATGACATCCTATACGACACCCACAGACTTTAGCGCTGAAACTTAAATAAGGCCTTACGGTAGTAACGACGGCGCCAGCGTCACCGTACCATCGGTCTCCCATCAACAGCTAGCAATGGCGAGCTTGTCATCTCATCTCCAGTCGGACTCTCGGACTCTAGGGGCCTGTTTGGACAGAGACCGGGGTGACTTGTCTGACAAAAAGTGCTGCTTGGAAGTTGTCTAAAAAGTTGATGAGTTTTGCTTGGTGAGGCAATGTGAGAGAAAGTCTGTTTGGTTGGATGCCTGTGCCTGAGAATGCTTATGTGAGTGAAATTTTACTTTTTTATTGTTTGTATATGATTAATGAACACTACTATGGTGTGTTTACTAGAATAATAACTTAGGTTAATTATCTCGTCTTTGCTAAAAAATTAATTTAAATTAATTTTTTTTCTAATGAAAGGTCTCTATATGTATTTAATTAAAGAGTAGAAAGCTTCAGAATACAAACTATGTTAGCGTTTACATGGAAAAAGGAGAGGAAAAATCTATTGTAATCATGGTCTTATGGACTTAATCAAGTGACCATTAACGTCAATTAAGAATAGAATACTTTATTGCGTCCAGGCAAACTACGGAGCCTGAGCCAGGCGGACATTTTCCATCGCCTGGGCGTGCGCACGGCTGCCTGGGTCAGTCAAGCTCTCAGGGCTTCATCCAAACACTGCACAGGCAGTTTCTAGGCGAGCTCCTAGCCAGGCATCTTGCGTCCAGGTTCGTATCCAAACATGCCCTAGCTGCTGGAGGCTGGAGTTAGGTCGCAACGGTCCCGATACCCGATACCCGACGGGTATGTGATCTATTAGGGAATGGGGATGTGATCATATCTTTACCCCGGGGACATCTAAATGGGCAAGAATCTATCCCCGACGGATATAGCGGGTACGGGAACGTTCCCTGTTTACCCGTCCCCGTTACCCGTTGGAGAACCCGACTATTTAAGCTGTCATACGAGTATTAGGCCCAAAGAAGCTCAACATAGGTATTTTGGTCCAAATCTGAACAATCATATATATAGTTTGTGTGTTCTAAGAACTCTAGTTTAATTTTTTCTCACCATCTCCGCCAGCAGCACAAGCACGCCTGCCTCACAAGCGCTCGTGCCCCTTGCTTCCTCAGTTCGGTCTCTCTGCCACCTTTGCTCGTCCTCCTCGCAACCTCGCTCCTTCTCCTCGGCATCCCCAAGACTCCGACACTTATACCCGGGTGAAGAAGAAAAGTCTCCGATTGCAAAGCTGCGCCCCCAGGTGTCCTTGTTTATCGGGTATGCAGTACCCGTCGGGTATCTGTTACCCGGTCAATGCCCGACGGGTACGGGGATGGGCAAGAATCTATACCCGAGACAGTTAACGGGGACGGGGACGGGGACGGGGACGGAATGAATTCTCCGTAGCGGGGAAGAGAACGTTCCGGCGATACCCGACGGGTACATCCCCGTTGCCATCCTTAGGCTGGAGCTTGAAATGCATCGGCCTTGTTTAGTTTTTTCTCTAAAATTTACTCTTTATTCTATTGAAAATTTAGACACATATATAGAGTATTAAATATAGACTAAAAATAACTAATTACATAGTTTACGACTAATTTATGAGACGAATCTTTTAAGCCGAAACTAGTCCATGATTTAACATGTGCTAATGATGGATTAATTAGGCTTAATAAATTCGTCTCGCGGATTACTGACGGATTCTGTAATTTGTTTTTTTATTAGTATCCTAACACCCTATGCGACACCTCTACTCCCTCTGTCCCTTAATGTCCGTCGTTCTGGGAGGGGAGCGGTGTCTCTTAATGTGTGTCGTTGGGCTAGTGACGCAGGTCCCACGCATAGGTGCAGACTCCCACCGCACGTCGCCCGCAGCAGCCTTATCCCTTCACTGCTTTCCCCTCACACCACCACACAGGCCGGGTAGTACTTCGTAAAAAAATCCACCGATCCCCAATCTCGCCCTCTTCGACCGCATCGTCGGTCTTCTGTCGCCCCATCCGCATCCGCATCGTCTCCGGTCGCCGCATCCTCGTAGCCGCTCGCCCCATCGTCGTCGCCGGTCGCTGGGCTGCAGGAGGCGAGAGCGTAGGCTCACTCGTGCGGCGGCGCACGACATCTGCCTCCTCCTCTGGCCCGGCCCCTCCCTTTCATCCTGCGCTAGGCTAGGGGAGCCGAGAACGCAGGCCCTTCGTCCACGTGACATCGCCGAGACTCATCCGGCAGCGCAGGGGTGAAGCACGGCTTCCACGCCGACCCGCAGAGGCTCGCCGCTCCTAGTCGCCGCTGCCCTCTACTGTCGTCACACTGCCTCCCACAACCTTGCCTCCTACCAGCTCAAGGTGGAGCTAGGCTAGATCTGAGGGCCTGTGTTGAGGACCCTCAAGTTTCGTCAAGGTACTCCTCCTGCTCCAAATATCACATCTCTATTCTGAAAAAACTTTGATCTTTCCATGACCACTATAAGCAAATAAAAAATAGGTTACCTGCATCATGCACCAATGTGTGAAGAGCATGCTGAGCCTTTGGACCGGGTTGTACAGGAATAATCCGTTATAGTGCTCAGAAAATTAAGTTAGGCACATCTAATCCACTTTGTTGATGGCCTAGACATTTACAAAAAATATGGCTCAGCTACTATTATGCTCAGAAATCCTGCTGCTGTGCTAGTGCTTTTTTCATTAAGAAGAATGGCTTCTGTTTTTGTCATATTAGTTTATCATTTGCATGAGAATCAAGTGTTTTACTCTTATTGCAGTGTTCTTTTGTCAGGCAATCCTTGGATGGCAGGCGGCAACGGGGCACATGGGCCTAGCCGGTTCATTCGCTACTTGCGAATGAAGCGTGCCTTGGGAATCCCTTCAAGCCATAGGATGTGGCCTGCAAAGTAGATGCACGGTCGGGATCGTCGTCGTGGAACTTGGTGGGACCATAAGCTTAACTGCATCGCCATCGAAGGATAGGATTTTGCTTAAGATACACAGGAAGGGGGTGCGGATCGATTCGAGTTGATACCTGATTCGAATGAAGAAGAAGGGGTTAAGGGTTCATCTTTGCTTGGCGATGAGGATGAGTACGTGCCTGAGACGCAGCCACAGGAAATTGTTACAGTGAGCAGAATTGCTGGGCTATGTGGCAACCAAGGTCATGGGCGTTTGGGGTAAGCCAGCTTTACATTGCTGATTTTATGGTAACTTGCTGATTTTGTGCTCTGGTTCCAAGCTCCGCCACTGATTTTGTGTATAAATTCTATCGTTTCTGTGCAGTACTATGCTTCACTAGTGGTGCGACCTTATTTTTGAGCTAGAGCAGGAGAAGGAGATTTCCAAGGTAAACATGGAGAGCAACAAGCTGCAAATGGACAATGTCAAGTTTGAGAAGGAGAGTGGCAATGTGGAGATGGAGAGCGACAAGTTGGAGATGTTGTCTGCTAAGGTCCAGGTTGATAGGGTCAAGTTGAAGGAGAGTGCCAAGCTGGAGGTGGATAGTGTGAAGTTGGAGGTGGAGAGCAACAAGTTCGACATGCTGTGTAGCATAGTGCAGATGGGTAGTGTAAAGTTGGAGCAAGAGAGTGGAAGTGTGGAGATGGAGAGCGACAAGCTAGACATGTCGTGTGCCAAGGTGCAGATGGATACTAGCAAGGAGGAGGTGGACCATAAAGCTAGCTTCTCTGATCTAGAAACTGATGATGAGGGATGTTGTTTTTTGGATGGTGTGGACTTGCGAGGCCATTCACAAGTGGAAGATGACGACTTAAATGAACAGGTAATAGACATGTTCACTACCTTCATTTCTGCATATGAAGATATTTTCAAGAGTTCCAAACATTAGAACCATTGGGCTACAACACGCAAGATCGTAGTCAACGTATTGGTAACATTTTGATTGTAACTCCACCCTAGTGCTGGTGGTACTGATGTGTTGTTGGTTGTTTGCACTGATGGTTTATGTTGGACTGGTTTGGTTCATTTTGATTTGCGGTGCTTGCATGTATCTATGTTATGGTGTACTTTGTGAGTTGCAATGTTAAATGACACACTAAGGAATTACTAGTTTGTCACTGCCACATGATACAGAGACTTTATACATGGTCATATATATACAGAGAATTTATACATGATCATATATATACGGAGAATTTATACAACGCAAAAGCATCACAAAAGATGTTTACATGAACAGAACCATTAAGTGTTCAACAACTCAAAAGCCCTTTGAACTAGCTGGCTATCACAACTTAGAGCTATAGGGAGCATGCCTTGTGCCTCTACACTCTCTTTGTTCATGTGAGGGATCTTGTACCTATTGCCTCCATTATCCTTCATAACTTGAATCATGCATGTTTATAGTGTGAGGAATACCCTATTGAGAAGGACGGGGTTGTAGTTTTGATATTCAATGTACACATTCTGGATGAGCTCGTCCATGTTTCTGGATGTCGTTCTATCCGTTAGCGACTGAAGAGAAGCAAAGAAACTAAGGTCAAGGCAGTTCATATCAGGAGAAGTAGGAGGTTGGTTCATTAGGCGTATGTCGAGGCCTGTTCAGGCTACTGCTGTAGCAAAAACTGCATCATCTACTGGTACATGAGAAGGAGCATTATTCTGTTGTATCCATATTGTCTCATGCCTTGCTTCTCTGGGCCAACGAGCTTGTATTTCTGGTATGAGTTTGTCGATCATATAAGTTCTCATTGTTTGTCTATCAACCTTCATGGACTTTGTGATAGGTGTGCCCCTTAGTCTGTTGCTACTTCTCATTTTTGCTGGTTCCTGTAATTAAAAAGAATGATATTTGAAATAACATAAAAGGGATTGCATGTATTATTTAGACAAAGATTAGTACCATTCGCACAAAAGCCCATATGCCTAGCTTCCCATCAAAATAGCATCTCCCTTCAGCATCAAACCTGGGCTTTCCAATAGCAGAATAAAACATGACTTTGTGAATGGCATTCTTATTTTGCATTGTTCTATGTGGGTCTTCTTCATCTGGATGCATGTACATAGTCAGATTCTTCTTTGTCCCATTGAACCACTTCTCATCTGAGTGAATAATATTTTTCATTTCTTTGAACTTGGGATTGTCTGGTAGAGTACTTTCTTCTAGCATTGAGAGAACCCACCGCAGCCTTGCCTGTTTGTTTTCTTCCTTCAAATAAGGCTTCAATGAGTTGGAGTGTCATCGTAGCAAGCCTTCTTTGAACAACCTATGTAGAGAGCTTTTGTTGATATTAAGAGCAGTTGCTAGTGACCTTATGGTACCCCTTCTATTTAAGGGAATATCAATAACCCTTGTGAAGTCCACTTGAATTTTTTTACGACCACAATTCTTAGGTCGCAAAGATTTGACATCTACTGGTATGCCTTGTTCCAAATATTTTTTTGCTCTCTGCCATACCCGTTGTATTGTACGCACATGGACATTGTACTTTGCAACAATAAGTGTTGTGCTGTCTCTTTTTAATTTGCCATTATTGCTTAACCGAAGCAAATCTTCATAAATGTCTTGCCGTTCTCTTTCTGTCAAAATCCTGACCATATTTGTTGCTTCTTCTTGCTGGGTTTGCTGATCTTCGTCATCATCCGAGTCGGACAACTCCTCTTCATCAAATATGATGTCAACATCATCCATGTACACTCCGAAGTCTTGTATGAGATCGTCCAAGGTATCATGTTCTGTTTGTAAGGCAGTGTTGTCATTCCTACAAAAAATGTAGATGCTGTGTGCTGATTGTCATTAAATAAATTATCAAACTTTTCATAGGGACAATTATTCTTGCAAACATGACTTAAACCTAAGGGAAATAATCACCTGCATGCAGGTTTCCTTGTTGTTCTACTAGTGGATCATTCAAATCAAATGGATGGCCAACATTGTCACCTGTACAGAAGCAGCTGATGAATATGAAAGGCATTGTCACCCCACAAGTGAGCTATTCTCCCCTCACTACAATTTCATTTTGAACCAGAAGCAAATATAAGTTGCATGCCTCACACATAAACCTAACTAATGTTGCTTAAATTTTTATGAGAGACTTCCAGTTCATACTAATTTTAGGACGGATAGAAGATAAAGAGAAGCCCATGCTATTTTAGGATAGAGAGGTTACATAGAACAAGTGGTACAGAAAAGAGTTTCAGGTGACAAAAGATAATAATGACTAAATTCCCTGATGTTGCTTATGATTTTTAGGATAGAAATAAACCAGCACACTAATTTTTGGAGAGGGAGAAGGAGAGGGAGAAGGTGTGTGTGTGTGTGTGTGTGTGTGAGAGAGAGAGAGAGAGAGAGAGCTTGAAACAGTACACTCAGATTTGGATACAAGCAAACGTGCTTACCTTAATGAATTTCTGCTTGTTCATGAATTTGATCAGGATGGAGACCAAAGCGACCAGATCCCCCAACTTCAATTGAATCCACTACATCTTCGAAGGGATTATGATCCTCTTCATATTCATCAGGCTTCTTGTTGAGATCTGGCAACTCCTCCCCTCCCTCTGGTACTGTGTTCAAGTCTATTGCCATGGAGGATACATGAGAAATAGTTCAAATGAGTGCAACGAAGGGTTACTAGGCTTTATTGGCACATGAGTTAGAAAAATGGCGCTAGGAGAACTAGTTTCAAAATTTAGTTTGCCTCTTCTGTGTAAAAATGGAGCGCACTGATATTTTTTGGTGTCAAGTGCTGCTTGCCGCCCACGATTTAGTGTAATGTTTGGTTTCTTTAAGTCCAAAATAATGCAGTGCATGTGTAACCGTATAAAAAGTTGATGTGACAACTGTGTTTTGTTTACTGTAAAAATAATGTTTGTGTGTGGCATGCCTGCATCTTTCAATCCAAGAATGAGCATTAATGACATGTCCATTCGTAGGTGAACGTACTCGGTATTTTATAGGGGTGTTCAGGTTTGTCGCTAGGTTCTTTAATTCCTGTGCCAAATTCTAGAACAACACACATTAAGGGACGGAGGGAGTATGTGACACCTCAAAACTTTACGCCCTGAATTTAAACCAGAGGAGTGGGATGTAACTTCTCGTCTTCTCCTGTCACGCATGGAGCCACCCCATGTCCTACACAAATGAGGAGTGAAGCCCAGCTACTGGGTGTTCGGCTGAGTGCATGTTTAGTTCGCGAATTTTGGAAATTTGGTACTGTAGCACTTTCGTTTTTATTTGACAATTAGTATTCAATCATAGACTAATTAGGCTCAAAACGTTTGTCTCGCAATTTTCAACAAAACTGTACAATTAGTTTTTTTTCGTCTACATTTAATGCTCCATGCACGTATCGTAAGATTCGATGTGATGACTACTGTAGCACTTTTTGAGAATTTGGTTGGGAACTAAACAAGCACTGATACACAAAAGCACTGTATACCGACTGTTCCGGATAATTCAATAATATTCTGTGAGAAAAAATAAGCTAAAACAAGTTAAAACAAATCCAGACAAGAACAGCCGAACAAGTCTGCGTCTGATCTGAGTACGAGGGAGGCGATGTTTCATGGAGTTTACGGTTACCCAACCGACTAGGGCATGAGTTGGCCACTCATCGGTACAGGTGACAATACGTGCATGCAGATGCAGCGCCCGGAGTCGTAGACACCACGCATCAGGCCATCACGCATTGCCCGGACGATCGGTCTCATGGCTTTTACATGGACGGTGCACGCTCCCAACCTGGCTGTATGGTCCCGTGGGGCCGTAAGCTGAAATCCGTGAAAGAAATGCACGGAGGGCGCTGCGCTGCAGTGTTTCTCCTTTTCAGCCCAAGCCGTGCCAATTGCCAAGGATTGGACGGAGTGTAGGGCACTCCCGTTTTTTCTTTCCATGCATGCAAACACGGAGTACATGTGCATGGAACGCATGCATGCGTGGGCAGCTCCTGCAATGATAGCCAGATGATAGTACTGCTGCTTCAGCGCAGCTCCTGCAATGTCCTTCGTCTGAAACAATTGAAGCCTGAAAAGACTTGTGTCGTGTTTACTGCTGCTTACTCCGTAGTAGCACCAAAGAGTAATTAGCCCCTCGTACAGTTCCACTAAGCTCGGTATTAATTCTTGGCCGGTGTGGATCAGGATGTTCGGCCGGCAGATATGTCATCAGGTTCATCTATCTATCGATCTGTACATGAGTGAGTTTAAGGATACATAATACTCTCTCCACCCAAAAAAGTAAGACACTATAAGATTTATAGGACATATTAGTAACCAAGCAAAATAACATGGATAACTCTCAAAAGTAGCCAACAATAATGTAACAGTGATGCAATGTCAAATAGTGTTACAGCGTCTTTCTTGTGTAACAAATTTTGTAGATGCTATAAAATCTTACTTTGTGAGGCAGATAGTGTATATCAAGCTTGTTGCCGACCTGATCTGCGTACCTGCCTAATCCAAAGGTGCATCAGTGGAACACGATCTTCATCATAGCCACACGCACACGCTTGGATCATGACCGATTGGCTTGCCACACGATAGAGAAAACCAAATGACCTACAGCGGATAGACTATTTCAGGGCCAACGTTGCCCTGGTTGAAGTTGACGCCTGCACGATCGAGGGGGAGCACAAATTCCTCCCGCCAGCCGTTTCCTTGCCTTGGTTGCAACATTGTCTCTTTCGTGCCTGGATGCATGCATGATGCATGTAAAATTGAAATGACAGGTTGATTATTTTTTTGAAAGGAAATGACAGGTTGATCATGGCTCGGCTCGGACCAGGCAGCCTAAGGCTATCCGTACTCGTCCATCTCAATTTTCATCTCTTAAAAGGAATATTCTATCCTAGTTATCGAGATTCTCTACTCTATATCAATTTCTTCCGCACCCGTGTTATCTCTATCCCATACTCTATACCCACTGTTCCATATTTTATTCTCCTCCCTCCCCTCTCTCTCTCACACCGACTCTCTCTCTCTCTCTCATGCTACAGTGCTTAGCGTACGGGCCCGCGGTACGTTGGAAGTAGCGTGCCCCTGTTCGGCCGGTACGGTACTGGCTGCTTTGCAGCTCTGTGGTGCGGGCGCGCCGAACGCTACCGTGTGCTGCAGGTCGTTTAGCGCGCGATAGAGGCTGCGGTGCGGACAGCCTAATTCACGAACGCTCACCCGACGGGAACCCAGCGAACAATATTCCGACAACTACAGTTCTGTTTTTGAAAAAAAAAATCCCACCTTTTTCCCTATTTGGATATCTACGGGTGAGCGCAGTACTCCCCTCCTCCTATGACGTCATTCTGACTAAAGCTAACAAAAAAACACAACATTTATTTTAAAATGCTATAACTTTTGAACGGTGTATTCATTTTTAATTTCGTTTACACCGGTATATTCTACGTGATGAGACGAACAAAACTAGACCCCACTTGCATATATTTTCAAGAAATTTTTTCTAGTATCAACTTATATATATTAACTTATAACATATAGCTTATAGCATCTAACTTATAGCATATAATTTATGCGAAAAGCTTAGAAACTAAAGAGTTATGAAACACAACTAATCTACAAAAAAGTTACTAAACATAAATGAGCGAATTAACTTATAACTTGTGCCAAAACTTATAAACACAAAAATTATTAACACATAAAGAAATGAATTAACTTATAATTTGTACGAAAACTTAGAAACACAAAAGTTATGAAACACAACTTATGCACAAAAGTTATCAAACATATTTTGTGTACATAAGTTATTCTATACAACTTGTGTACATAAGTTATTCAATACAATGTGCATAAGTTATAAGTTATAAGTTAAAATATAAAATTGCTACTAGAAAAAAATCAAAACATATGTTGTAAGGAAAATGGACTCTAGACCAATTTACTTTGGATATTGGTGTTTGATGACCAACATAACCAAATTGGACTAATGAATTTATAAGTAATTGTTTTGTAGTTCAATAGGGTGCAAGACGCGACTTGGACGAAGGCGACATGATGAACATCATAAGGAAGACCCTAGAAACACAACAGAAGACCCAAGATATCAAGCAAAGTCCAAGCACGAAGATGGGAACCAAGTCGGACGTAAGGTCGTGAAGAAACGAGCTCATAGAGGTGACTGGACGCGGCAATATGAGTGACCGGATGCGTCCGATCAGTTGCTCGGCAACAGCAGGCGTCAGCAACAGCGATCGGACGCTAAGTGAGTAGTGACCGAACGTAAGGACTTCACTGTTCATCGTCGCGACAATAATTCAGCGTGACCGGATGCAACGGCTGTGGATGACCGGACACGCCAGGCAATGATGTCCGATCGAGTCCAGAAAGATTCCAGAGCGGCACCAGCGCGACCAGACGTGTCCGATCGATGATGACCGGACTCAGCCCAGAGTCTAATCAACGCGCGCGCTCCAACGATCAGGACGACCGGACGCGTCCGGTCAGGACGACAGCAGCGTCCGGTCAGTAGCAGAAAGCCGAGTTTCACCCTCAACGGCTACTTTCTCTACGGGGCTTATAAATAGATTCCCCAACCAGCCATTTGAGATATGGAGAGCCAAGAAAACATACCAAGGGTGTTGATACACCATTTTTATGATCTTCACTTGCATAGTGCTTGGTGATTCATTAGGTGATTAGCGTAGGTGCTCTGTGAAGTGCTTAGGTTGATTAGACCACCGCTTATGCGCTTGCTATAGGTTTAGGCCTAGTGTTTAGTGAGATTTGCATACCTCTTACCACTCGGTGCTTGCGTGCACTATTGTTGTACATCGGAGGGGCTTGTAGTCTTGCGAGGTCATACCAACTGCGTTTGTGGTGTGGCCACCACCGTGTACCGAATTAAACAAGGCCTGCAGTGTTTCGGCCAGAAGCTTGATAGTGAAGACGGCGGTGAGCGGCCTGGGAGAGGCTTGCCGGAAGGCACACCGAAGACCCACTTGCGCGTGGGGAAGGTCTGGAGCTATCCACGGAGTTACCCGACTGGGAGCTTGGCTCTTGCAAGGGAGTCCTTACGAGGGGCTCCGACGAGGACTAGGGGGAAGCTTGCGCATTTCTCGATACCTCGGTAAAAATACCAGAGTCGTCGATGAGAGTTTACATATCTCTACCTTACTCTTTAGCTTCCATATTTACATTGTTTGCATAACTCGTTTTGCGGTAGAGATAGCAACACACTAGCAAAATCATAGTTGCACATTTAGATAGTTTATCTTTTACATAGATTTTGCTAAGAATAGAAAAAGATGCCATAGTTTGGAGTTAGAGTTTTAAGTTGCCTAATTCACCCTCCTCTTAGAAGTCACGGTCCCTTACAAGTGGTATCAAACCCGATTGGCTCAATTTGGACCTTTGGCTTCACCGCCGTTGAGCCGACACTATTTAGAGTGATTGGAATAGATACCTCTAGGCCTCCGTACTTTGATGGCACTAACTTTCCCTACTATAAAGCTAGAATTGCTTGTCACCTTGAGGCGGTAGATTTGGGTGTTTGGAGAGTCACTCGTGATGGGATGAAACCCATTAATAATTCCGATAAACCCACAAAGAGTGAAGAAAAAAATTTATTTCAATGCTAGAGCTAAAATTTGCTTGATTGAATCTTTTAGCATGAATGTGTTTAACTAAGTGTTCATTTTAAATACAGCACATGAAATTTGGTTAAAACTCCAAGAGCTCCATGACGGCACAACTAATGTCCGTGAGCAAAAACATTGTTTAGCTAAACAAAATTATGATTCCTTTAAAATGAATGATGATGAGCTTGTTCGTGATATATATTCTCATTTGAATCTAATTATCAATAAGCTCCATTCAATTGAATTAACAAAGCTAGATGATGCAGACATCGTGAGGAAGATCATCTCCATGCTACCACAAAAGAAATATGCAAGCATCATCACCATCCTTCACAACATGAAGGACTTGAGCACCATGACCCCGGCCATGGTCATTAGCAAGATAGTGACATTTGAAATGTCACGCAAGATGGGTCAAGAAGAAGCCTCTTCATCAAGCAAAGCAAAGCTCTCACACATAGTGAGAAAAAAGAAGATGAAGGGCAAGCAAGTTGAGACAAGCTCAAGCTCAAGCTCCTCAAGTGAAGATGAAGAAGATGAGGATGAAGAATCAAGTGATGATGATCAATCTTCCTCCTCCTTCGACCTTGATGAAGAATCTATCAAGCTTATTAGCAAGGTGGAGAAGATGATCCAAAAACTCAATGTCAAGGGTGAGCCCAAACAAATTCAAGATTTCATCATCACCAATCAAAGAAATGAGTAAAGAAAGAAAGAATGCTATGGATACGATGAGTTGGGGCACTTTGTCCAAACAAGACCACACCCAAGACAAAGAAAAATGCATGCAAGGACAAAGCCCTTACATCAATAAAGTCATGGGACGATTCTTCAAGTGAAGAAGAAGACCACCACAAGAGGTGCGAGCAAAGCACTCATCATCAAGCACCTCACACGTGTGCCTTATGGCATGAGGTAGCAAAAAGCCTATCCCTAGTGACAGTGACAATGATAGTGATAGTGATGATGAGCTACCTTTTTATGATGAAATTGTGCAACAAAATCTTAACTTTGCTAAAGTTTGCACTAGTCAACAAAAGAAGCTTGAAAAATTAGAAGAAAAATAAGATAGCTCACAACAAGCTTATGCTACTTTGCTTGAATAATATGAATTTTTTGCCAATCTTAATATGGAGCTATCTACTAAAATTATGCAACTTGAGACTAGTGCAAACATAAATAATTGCACAATCAATGATGAGCAACTTGTAAAGAAAAAGGAAAAATTAAAGAAAAAGTTAGCTAGCTCACAAGATGATTATAAAAGTTTGCTCGCTAAAATAGAAACTATGTGCAAATATTATGATAAGCTGACTAATAAAGTTGCTAATCTTGAAGCCGTCGGTACAACCAAAACCGAGGCACCTAAAAAGAAAGGTTCAATTTTTGACATGCCTAAAAAGGATGCCTCTACTTCTTGTAATGATTTATGTTTGGACTAGCCCTTATGCAACTAAGTTTGTGTTGAGAACGTTGTTGTAGAAACATGCACACAAGAGGTCGCAATGGAGAATAAGCAACTCAAGCAAGAAGTGGCTCGCCTCACCAAGGACTTGACTCAAGTGAAAGGCAAGACGGAGCAAGCCCAACTTTGTCAAGATAACACCGTCAAGGGAGTGAAGAAGCTTGATGAATGACAAACCATGGTTTGCTACATATGCCACAAGGAAGGACACAAGTCCTATGAGTGCAAGGTAAATAATGGGAGAGGAGAAAAGAAGAAAGAGAAAAACAAAAGGCAAACAAGCAACCTCTCCAACACCTACATCAATAAGGTGGATAAGAAAGCATCCACACCTTATGTCTTGAAGAAGAAGAATGATAAGGTGGTGGCCATCAAGGTAAACAAGCAAGCCAACAATGGGACCAAACGCATTTGGGTGCCAATAGAGATTATTTCCAACATGAAGAGTACCAAGAAAGTTTGGATCCCGAAAGGGAAGTGAGAAGTCCGATGAACTTTGGGGAATTTGGAGACTTGGCAAAGTATGGGTGCATTTTATGGGGTGCATCATTATGGACAAGGTAATTACCAAGTGGGTTAGTGAATACTATGGACCCAAATTCCCCTTCCCAAGTTAGGTAACTAGATTTAATTTTTTACAATCTCAATTAGCATCTAGTTCCTTTTTAATGCCTAGGTTTATATTTGCATGTTTAATCTTATGTCTTGCATACACTAGGTATATCTTATGGTAGGCTTGCTCCATTTCACTCTTAACCCTTGGAGCAAACCTACATGGTTTAATTGTTTAGGAGCACGTCACATAGCTTGTTTTACAATTGTTCATCTAATATGTGCCAAAGTCCAAATTGTAGATAATTTCTCCTGAATATCAATTTCGAAAATGATTCTCACATTCATGTGATGTCATCTTTTAAGTGGTATTTTTATTCTAAAATCAATGTGCATGTCTCCTACAAGTATTCCATACTTGTGTGCATAAATTTAGAGGGAGGTTACTCTACAAATTGGATGCTTTGAGACTAACACCTTTTCAAGCTTATCATGTGTGTAGTAGTCTCATTGCAAGGAAAATAGAGTCCCCAGAGTTAAACATCACACTTCAAATATCCACCACCTATTGCAAGTGGTATAAATCAAATTGGTTTCCACATGTGGTATTTCTAAACTAATATCATCATATTGATTTCACTTTGGTATTTATATGCTTTCTCCATGCATTATATAGATTAAACTCCCTTGAGCATTAATTTGCCAATTATGCATAAATTACATTCTCCATCATATGTATGCATATATTTAGGGGGAGCTTTGTCTATGTAATGTGAGAGTCAAAATTTGTGACCTATTCCACTCCACATACAAAGGATCACAAAGTTTAACCCTCCCTTTGCTACTAATGTCTTCCTTTTCGGTGTTTGATTCCAAAGGGGGAGAATTTATAGGACCAAAAGCAAGCCTGATCATAATAATTTACAAGTGGTATTGGTACGAGAAAGGAAGGATAGTAGATTATGGAGTTAGGGGGAGACTTAAATCCATAATGCCAGATGGGGAACATTTGCAAGGGCAAGATATAAGTTTCCAAAGATGTTTACATGTGATATGCATTAGCTTACTTGTGGTATCTTTAGCTTACAAGTGCTTACATGTGGTATCTTTTAGCATCATATAACCTTACCCTTTGCATTGCATCCTAGCAAGTAAATAGTTTTTAAATTCCAAAATTTTTATTATTTTTATGTTTTGGTCGTGTTGTCATCAATCACGAAAAAGGGGGGAGATTGTAAGGAAAATGGACCCTAGGCCCATTTACTTTGGATTTTGGTGTTTGATGACCAACACAACCAAATTGGATTAATGAATTTACAAGTAATTGTTTTGTAGTTTAATAGGGTGCAAGACGTGACTTGGACGAAGGTGACATGATGATCCCATGATCAACACCATAAGCAAGACCCTAGAAGCATAAGAGAAAACCCAAGATATCAAGCAAAGTTCAAGCACGAAGATGGAACCAAGCCAGACGCAAGATCGCGAAGAAACGAGCTCCACAGAGGTGACCAGACGTGGCCCTATGAGTGAATAGACGCGTCTGATCAGTTGCTCGGCAACAACAGGCGTCAGTAGCAACGACCGAACGCTGAGCGACTAGTGACTAGACGCATGGACTTCACTGTTCATCGTCGCGACAATAATTCAGCGTGATCGGACGCAACAGTTGTGGATGATCGGACGCGCCTGGTAGTGGCGTTCGATCGAGTCTAGAAAGGTTCTACAGCGGCGCCAGTGTGACCGGACGCGTCCGATCAATGATGACCGGACTCGGCCCAAAGTCCGATCAACGCGCGTGCTCCAACGGTCTGGACGACCGGACGTGTCCGGTCAGAACGACAGCAGCGTCCGATCAGCAACAAAAAGCTAGGTTTTGCCCCCAATGACTACTTTCTCTATGGGGCTTATAAATAGACCCCCAACAGGCCATTTGAGATATGGAGAGATAAAGAAACATACCAAGGGTGTTGATACACTATTTTAGTGATCTCCACTTACATAGTGCTTAGTGATTTATTAGGTGATTAGCGTAGGTGCTTTGTGAAGTGCTTAGGTTGATTAGACCACCGCTTATGCGCTTGCTCTAGGTTTAGGTCTAGTGTTTAGTGAGATTTGCATACCTCTTGCCACTCGGTGCTTGCGCGCACCATTGTTGTACATCGAAGGGGCTTATAGTCTAGCGAGATCACACCAACCGTGTTTGTGGTGTGGCCGCCACCGTGTACCGAAGGGAACAAGGCCCATAGTGTTTCGGCCGGAAGCTTGATAGTGAAGACGGTGGGGAGCGGTCCAGGAGAGGCTTGCCAAAGGCACACCGAAGACCCACTTGCACGTGGGGAAGGCCCGGGGCTATCCACGGAGTTATCCGACCGGGAGCTTGGCCCTTGCGAGGGGTCCAACGAGGACTAGGGGGAAGCTTGCACGCTTCTCGATACCTCGGTAAAAATATCGGAGTCGTCGATGGGAGTTTGCATATCTCTACCTTACTCTTTAGCTTCCGCATTTACATTGTTTGCATAACTCCTTTTGTGGTAGAGATAGCAACACACTAGCATAACCGTAGTTGCACATTTAGATAGTTTATCTTTTGCATATATTTTGCTAAGAATGGAAAACTGAGGCTATAGTTTAGAGTTAGAGTTTTAAGTTGCCTAATTCACCCATCCTCTTAGACGTCACGGTCCCTTTACATGTGTAAGTGGGGTCTAGTTTTGTCCACCTCGTCGCGTAGAACACACAGGTGCAGACCGAATTAAAAACAGATACATCATTCAGAAGTTATAACATTTTAAAATAAATGTTTTCCTTTTTTTAGGGTGACATCAGCAACCATAAAAAATGTGCGGGGTGAGAGAGCTGTGGTCTGATCGTTCACTACATCCGGATTGAGTGACAGTCGCTCGAATGGAATTGGGCGGGACTCCTGCAAGTTTAGCTCCATGTTGTTAGGCCACCTTTTTTTTTCTCATCAAAACGAAATTCCAAACAAAAAAATGTTAGGCAACCTCTTCTCCCCTCCTATTGCTACAGGTGGTCGCACTACGACAATTGGCAGGATTCCCTTTGAAGCCACGCAAGGTTCACTTCATCAACGACATTTCGATCACCAATGATTTTCTTCTTTTTTTTTAAAAAAAAGGAGAATGTTTCCCATGTTTTCTTTTGAAGAAACAAGCCCACACAAACATTTGCAGTGGCGGAGACCAAAATAAAGTTAAGGTATGGCGAAGTCCGTAGCATAAAGTGATAAAGAATAGATAACAAAGTAAGATTTAAACTAAAGTAGTCTAACACACCATGTGTAAAAGTTTTCTGATTGCAAGTTATATATTTTTGCAAAACAATATGGTTTTTTATTTTAATATTATCCTCGCTATTTTCTTTCAAGTCCATCTTACTTAATCATGCTTACTATTTCCTAAATTAACTAACTAATTAAACAAACAGAACAAATGGATATTAACATGTATTGGTGTTCTGAGATGTAGTGATATGGACTGGAAAAATGGGCGACCTCTCTGCATCACGGCAGAACAGTATGGCTATCGGCTGGCTTGGGCTCTAGCAATTCGTGTCATGGCTCAGTGGCTCACCGGACTACTACAATGGCATTGCAAAGGGCATTGCAAAGTGGCTCACCGGACTACTACAACGACATTGCAAGGGTCGAATCAACTTGGAGCAATTGTGCAAAATAGCACACCAGATGGGCTAGCTAATGGCCGAATCACTTGGCCCGAATAACTGTTTACTGAGCATAATATCTATTTATATGCATCTTCTTCCTCCTGTGAATAGCTCTCAGCAACGCTGTTTATCCTTGCGGACACTAGACAATGACGGATGCCTGACCACTTGTTATTCCAAGGGATATCCATGCCCCAATCAAGGTATGACAAGCGCCTACCTCGTCCTACCGGAAGCTCTACCACTTGTAAGGAAAATGGGCCCTAGGTCTATTTACTTTGGATTTTGGTGTTTGATGACCAACACAACCAAATTAGACTAATAAATTTACAAGTAATTGTTTCGTAGTTCAATAGAGTGCAAGACGTGACTTGGACAAAGACGATGTGATGATCCGATGATCAACACCACAAGCAAGATCTTAGAAGCACAAAAGAAGACCCAAGATATCAAAGTCCAAGCACGAAGATAGGAACCAAGCCGGATGCAAGATCGCGAAGAAACGAGCTCACAGAGGTGACCGGACGCTGGTATAGCGACAGGACACTCCGATCAAGAGGCTCGGCAACAGAAGGCATCAACAGCAGTGACCGGACGATGAACAGTAAAGTGACCAGATGCATCGATGGTATTGTTCATCATCACCAGCAACACATCTAGTACTGACCAGACGCTGGCGGCAAATCAACCGGATGTAGGACTACAGCGTTCGATCGAGTACAAAAAGGTTCCAGAGCGGCAAAATTACGATCGGACGTGTCCGGTGGCATGTGACCGGACGCTGGCAGCGTCCGATCAGTTGATCACGGCTCTAATGGTTGGGACGATCGGACACGTCCGATCAGGACGACCTGAGCGTCCGGTCAGTAGCAGAAAAAGCAGGATTTCGCCCCCAACGGCTACTTTCTCAGTGGGGCTTATAAATAATCCCCCAACCAGCCATTTGATGCGTGTGGAGCTAAGAAAACATATCTAGGGTGTTGATACACTATTTTAGTGATCTCCATATGTATAGTACTTTATATTTCATTAGGTGATTAGCGTAGGTACTTTACGAAGTGCTTAGGTTGATTAGACCATCGCTTATACACTTGCTCTAGGTGTTAGCCTAGTGTTTAGTGAGGTTTACTTACCTCTTACTAGGGATGAAAATGGTCGGAAAACCTCTCAACCGTTTTCTACTTCTATATTTGAATACGAAAACAAAAGCGGTAAAGCCGAACATGAAAACGAACACAAACTTACGGAATATCAAAAATTTCGAAAACAGTCGGTATACGAAAAATCAATATGGAATATTGACCCGTAGGACCAAGTGCATAACAATTAACAAGTACATAATAATTAACAAGTCCTACAACTTTCTTAAAAAGTATCTCCATTCGACACGATGTAAGGAAGATATGATTTTTTTAAGGCAACAAGCGCTTGTACACGATTAATATATCGTTGACTTTGTTTAATTTTTTTGAACATCTTCAAGACATCAAATGAAAAAACTAAGAACTAAAAAGTTATAGATCTCATCGAGAGCTACAATTTTCATATAAAAATCATCTTCATTCGAGATTGTATGAAAAAGATATGATTTTTCTAAGGTTGGACTTGTAGTGGGCCAAATTTGGTTCAAACCGAATTTCGAAACCAAATTTTGAATTCGGGATATTCTGAATTAAAATTAGAAAAGTAGAAAACGGTTGAAAAAAATGTCTAAACCATCTTCATTCTGATTTTGAATTTGGTGTTCCGAATTTCGAACCGAATTCAAATTTGTCCGAAAATACGAATTCGATCGGATTAAATGTAGAAAACGATACGGTTCGGTACATGATATTTCCGTACCGTTTTCATCCTTACCTCTTACCACTTGGTGCTTGAGCGCACCATTGTTGTACATCGAAGGGGTTTGTAGTCTTGCGAGATCACACCAACCGCGTTTATGATGTGGCCGCCACCATGTACCGAAGGGAATAAGGCCCGCGGTGTTTCGACCGAAAGCTTGATAGTGAAAATGGCGGGGAGGATTCGGGAGGGGCTTGCCGAGTGGCATGTTGAAGACCCACTTGCACGTGGGGAAGGCCTAAGGCTATCCACGGAGTTACCTGACCGGGAGCTTGGCCCTTGCGAGGGATTCCTTGTAACAGGCTCCAACGAGGACTAGGGAGAAGCTTGCACGCTTCTCGATACTTCGGTAAAAATAACGGAGTCATCGATGGGAGTTTGCATATCTCTACCTTGCTCTTTAGCTTTCACATTTACATTGTTTGTATTACTTCTTTTATGGTAGAGATAGCAACACACTAGTAAAACCGTAATTGCACACTTAGATAGTTTATCTTTTGCATAGGTTTTGTTAAGGGTAGAAAAAGAGACCATAGTTAAAAAGTAGAATTTTAAATTACCTAATTCACCCCCCTCTTAGAAGTCACGGTCCCCTACAAGTGTTATCAGAGCCGGTTGGCTCAATTTAGACCTTTGATTTAATTGTCGTTGAGCCGACACTATTTAGAGTGATTGAGATGGATACCTCTAGGCCTTCGCAGTTTGACGGCACTAACTTCCCCTATTATAAAGCTAGAATGGCTTGTCACCTTGAGGTGGTTGATTTGGATGTTTGGAGAGTCACTCATGATGGGATGAAACCTATTAAGAATCCCGATAAACCACATAAAGAGTGAAGAAAAGGAAATGCATTTCAATGCTAGAGCTAAAAATTGCTTGTTTGAATCTTTTAGCACGGATATGTTTAACCAAGTGTTCACTTTAAATACGATACATGAAATTTGGTTAAAACTTCAAGAGCTCCATGGTGGCACATCTAACGTCCGTGAGCAAAAATATTATCTAGCTAAACAAAATTATGATTCCTTTACAGTGAATGATGATGAGCTTATTTGTGATATGTATTCTCATTTGAATCTAATTATCATTGAGCTCCATTCAATAGGATTAACAAAGCTAGATGATGCAGACATCATGAGGAAGATCATCTCCGTGCCTACCACAAAAGAAATATGCAAGCATCATCACCATCCTTCACAATATGGAGGACTTGAGCACCATTACCCCGGGCATAGTCATTGGCAAGATAGTGGCATTTGAAATGTCACGTAAGATGGGTCAAGAAGAAGCCTCTTCATCAAGCAAAGGCAAAGCTCTCGCATGTAGCGAGAAAAAGAAGATGAAGGGCAAGCAAGTTGAGACAAGCTCAAGCTCAAGCACCTCAAGTGAAGATGAAGAAGAAGATGAGGACGACGACGACGATGATGATAAATCTTCCTCCTCCACCTCTGACCTTGACTAAAGAATCAATCAAACTCATCAACAAGGTGGAGAAAATGATCCAAAGGCTCAATGTCAAGGGTGTGCCCTTCCAAATTCAAAATTTCATTTTCACCAATCAAAGAAATGGGCAAAGAAAGAGAGGATGTTATGGATGTAGTGAGAAGGGGCACTTTGTAGAAGTTTGTCCAAACAAGCCCACACGTAAGACAAAGAAGAAGGTGTGCAAGAACCAAGCGCTCATATCAATAAGGTCATGAGATGATTCTTTAAGTGAAAAAGAAGACCATCACAAGAGACACGGGCACAAGCACTCAGCATCAAGCTCTTCTCAGATGTGCCTTATGGCACAAGGTAACGAAAGCTCATTCTCTAGTGAGAGTGATAGTGATGATGAAATGCCTTCTTATGATGAAATTGTGCAACAAAATCTTAATTATGTTAAAGTTTGCACTAGTCAACAAAAGAAGCTCAAAAAATTAAAAGGAAAGCTTGATAGTTCACAAGAAGCATATAAAACTTTGCTTGAACAATATGAGACATTTGCTAATCTCAACATTGAACTATCTACTAAAATTGAGCAACTTGAGGCTAGTGCAACAAAAAATGCATGCACAATTAATGATGAGCAACTTGTAAAGAAAAATAAAAAAATAAAAGAAAAGTTAGCTAGCTCACAAGAGGCTTATAAAAGTTTGCTTGCTAAAATGGAAACCATGTGCAAACATGGTGATGAGCTAACTAATAAAGTTGCTAAACTTGAAGCCGTCGGTACAACCCCCACCAAGGCATCTAAAAAGAAAAGTTCCATCTTTAACATGCCTAAAAAGGATGCCTCTACTTCTTGTAATGATTTATATTTAGACTCACCCTTGTGCAACCAAGTTTGTGTTGAGAAAGTTATTGTAGATACATGCACACAAGAGGTTGCAATGGAAAATGAGCAACTCAAGCAAGAAGTGGCTCGCTAAGGACTTGACACAAGTGAAAGGCAAGGCGAAGCAAGCCCAACTTCATCAAGATAACACTATCAAGGGAGTGAAGAAGCTTGATGAAAGACAAACCGTGGTTTGCTACGTGTGCCACAAGGAAGGCCAAAAGTCATATGAATGCAAGGTGAAGAATGGGGGAGGAGAAAAGAAGAAAGAGAAGAAACAAACAAGCAAGCTCTCCAACACCTACACCAACAATGTGGACAAAAGGCCTCCACACCTTATCTCTTCAAGAAGAAGAAAAATGACAAGGTGGTGGTCATCAAGGTGAACAAGCAAGCCAACAATGGGGTCAAACACTTTTGGGTGCCAAAGGAGATCATTTCCAACATGAAGAGCACCAAGAAGGTTTGGATCCCGAAAGGGAAGTGAGAAGTTCAATAGACTTTGGGGAATTTGGAGACTTAGCAAAGTATGGGTGCATTTCATGGGGTGTATCATTATGGACAAAGTCATTGCCAAGTGGGTTAGTGAATACTATGGACCCAAATTCCCCTTTCCATGTTAGGCAACTAGATTTAATTTTCTTCAAGTGGTATAAGATTTAATTTCCTATAATTGGTATCTTTTAGCATCTAGGTACTTTTTATGCCTAGGTTTGCATTTGCATGCTTATTTCTTTCATCATGCATACACTAGGTATATCTTATGGTAGGCTTGCTTGGTTTCACTCTTAACCCTTGGAGCAAACCTACATGGTTTAAAATTATTTAGGAGCACGACACATAGCTTGTCTTTCGATTGTTCATCTAATATGTGCCAAACTCTAAATTGTAGATAATTTCTCCTGAATATCACCTTCGAAAATGACTCTCACATTCATGTGATGTCATCTTTCAAGTGGTATTTTTTTATTCTAAAATCAATATGCATGTTTCCTACAAGTATTCCATACTTGTGTGCACAAATTTAGGGAGAGGTTACTCTACAAGTTGGATGCTTTGAGACTAACACCTTTTTGAGCTTATCATGTGTGTATTAGTCTCATTGCAAGGAAAATGGAGTCCCCGGAGTTAAGCATCATACTTCAAATATCCACCACCTATTGCAAGTGGTAGAAATCAAATTGGTTTTCACATGTGGTATTTCTAAACCGATATCATCATGTTGATTTCATTTTGATATTTATATGCTTTCTCCATGCATTATATAGATTAAATTCCCTTGAGCAATAATTTGCCAATTATACATATGCTTTGCCTTCTACCATATGTATGCATATATTTAGGGAGAGCTTAGTCTATATAATGTGAGAGCCAAATTTTATGACCTATTCCACTCTACATACAAAGGATCACAAAGTTTGACCCTCCCTAGTGCTAATAATGTCTTCCTTTTCGGTGTTTGATTCTAAAGTGGGAGAATTTAGAGAACCAAAAGCAAGCATTAATTTATAGGACCAAAAGCTAGATCATAATAATTTTCAAGTGGTAATGGTCCGAGAAAGGGAAGATAGTGGATTATAGATTAGCCTATGTAATGGGGAGAATTTATAGGATCAAAAGCAAGGCTTAAATCCATAAAACCACATGGAGACATTTGGAAGGGCAAGATAAGTTTTCAAGTTGTATCTTCTAGTCTTACAAGTAGTATCTTTTAGCATCATATAACCTTGCCCCTTGTATTGCATCCTAGCAAGTAGATAGTTTTTAAAATTCCAAATTTTTATTATTTACTTGCTTTGGTCGTGTTGTCATCAATCACCAAAAAAGGGGAGATTGTAAGAAAAATAGACCCTAGGCTAATTTACTTTGGATTTTGGTGTTTGATGACCAATACAACCAAATTGGACTAATGAATTTGCAAGTGATTGTTTTGTAGTTCAATAGGGTGCAAGACGTGACTTTGATGAAGGCGATGTGATGATTCGATGATCAACACCATAAGCAAGATCTTAGAAGCACAAGAGAAGACCCAAGATATTAAGCAAAGTCCAACCACAAAGATAGGAATCAAGCCAGATGCAAGATTGCGAAGAAATGAGCTCACAGAGGTGACCGAACGTTAGATCGGACGTTGGTATAGTGACCGGACGCTCCGATCAAGAGGTTCGACAACAGAAGGCGTCAGTAGTAGTGCCCGGACGTTGAACAGTAAAGTGACCGGACGCACCGATGGTACTATTCATCATCACCGGCAACACATCTAGTACTGACCGGATGCTGGCGGCAAATCGACCGAACGCAGGACTACAACGTCCGATCGAGTACATAAAGGTTCCAGAGCGACGAAATTGCGACTGGACGCGTCCGGTGGCATGTGACCGAAATGCTAGCAGCGTTTGATCAGTTGATCATGGCTCTAATGGTCGGGACGACCAGACGCGTCCGATTAGGATGACCTGAGCGTCTGATCAATAGCAGAAAAGCGAGATTTAGTCCCCAATGGCTGCTTTCTCAGTGGGGCTTATAATTAGACCCCCCAACCGACCATTTGATGCATGTGGAGCTGAGGAAACTTATCTAGGGTGTTGATACACCATTTTAGTGATCTCCACATGCATAGTGTTTAGTGTTTCATTAGGTGATTAGCGTTGGTACTTTGTGAAGTGCTTAGGTTGATTAGACCACCGCTTATGCGCTTGCTCTAGGTGTTAGCCTAGTGTTTAGTGAGGTTTGCATATCTCTTACCTCTCAGTGCTTGCATACACCATTGTTGTATATCGGAGGGGCTTGTAGTCTTGCGAGATCACACCAACCGTGTTTGTGGTGTGGCCGTCACCGTGTACTGAAGGGAACAAGGCCCGTGACGTTTCGACCGGAAGCTTGATAGTGAAGACGGCAGGGAGCATCCGGGATAGGCTTGCCGAGAGACACGTCAGTGACCCACTTGCTCGTGGGGAGGCCCGAGGCTATCCATGGAGTTACCCGATCAGGAGCTTGGCCCTTACGAGGGATTCCTTGTGAGGGGCTCCAACGAGGACTAGGGGGAAGCTTGCGCGTATCTCGATACCTCAGAAAAAATAACGGAGTCATCGACGGGAGTTTGCATATCTCTACCTTGCTCTTTAGCTTCCACATTTACATTGTTTGTATTACTCCTTTTGCGGTAGAGATAACAACACATTTGCAAAACCATAGTTGCACACTTAGATAGTTTATCTTTTGCATAGGTTTTGCTAAGGGTAGAAAAAGGCCATAGTTAAAAAGTAGAATTTTAAGTTGCCTAATTCACCCCCCTCTTAGGCATCACGGTCCCCTACACCACTGACCATGACTTCAGATTGTAGTGGAAACATGGGTGGTTTTAGATCTAGGTGGTTTAGGGTATCAACACTGAACAAGTATGTGTGAACATGGTCAGAGAAGTACATACCACAAATGTGCCTCGCTAAACAATTTATAGCCTCTGAAGAACAACTATTGGTATCTGATTTTCTAAGCACACCATGTTGTTGTGCAGTGTATGGGCACAACTTCATAAACTTATCAACAACGAAGATCAGGTATCCATGAGAATCATCTCCATGAACTAGTGAAAGGTCCTAATGGCTAGAGGGGGGGTGAATAGCCTAATAAAATTTCTACAACAACACTTAATAAAAGGTTAGACAATTATGAGGCGAAGCAAGTGTTGCGTTAGCCTATTCAAAATGCAAGCCACCTACCATCAATTCTAGTTTAGATAGTGTTGAATTCACACAAGAGGTATGGCACTACCCTATGTTAGTGTGCTCTCAAAGTCTAACTAAAGAGCCACACCAACCAAGCAAGCAAGCTCTCACAACTAGTTACACTAAAGAGCTTGTCAACTAGTTTGCGATAATGTAATCGAGAGTGATCAAGATAGTTATACCATCATGTAGATGAAGAACCAACCAATCACAAAGATGAATAACAATGACGACCAATCACCTCGGAATCAATGATGAACATAATGATTTTTACCGAGGTTCACTTGCTTGTCGGCAAGCTAGTCCTCGTTGTGGCGATTCACTCACTTGGAGGTTCACGCGCTAATTGGCTTCACACGCCAAACCCTCAATAGGGTGCCGCACAATCAACACAAGATGAGGATCACACAAGCCACGAGCAATTCACTAGAGTACCTTTTGGCGCTCCACCGAGAAAAGGTCAAGAACCCCTCACAATCACCACGATCAGAGCTGGAGACAATCACCACCTCCACTCAACGATCCTCGCTACTCCAAGCCGTCTAGGTGGCGGCAACCACCAAGAGTAACAAGCGAAGTCCACAGCGAAACACGATCACCAAGTGCCTCTAGATGCAATCACTCAAGCAATGCACTTGGATCACTCCCAATCTCATAATGATGATGAATCAATAATGGAGATGAGTGGGAGGACTTTGGCTTAGCTCACAAGGTTGCTATGTCAATGAAAATGGCCAAAGATGTGAGCCACATCTGGCCATGAGGCTTAAATAGAAGCCCCCACAAAATAGAGCCGTTGTACCCCTTCACTGGGTACACTGCGCTCTGACCGGATGCTCCGGTCCACTTGACCAGACCCTAGACTCAGCGTCCGGTCCACAGATGGACACCACACATCACCAGCTTCAAACGTTGTTCGTCTGATTCTAACAGCTACGAGGTTGATCGGACACTCCGGTGAAACTGACCGGACACTAGAGCCTCAGCGTTTGGTCGAGTATAGTAAGGGTTGAAAACTAGTTTTCCTCGACCGAACGCGTCCGGTCCACCTCGACCGGACACAGCCCAGCGTCCGATGGTAAACCCTAGCCTCTGTATCGCCAGTCAACGCGATTGGACGTAGGCAATCAGCGTCCGGTGCTTTTGGATCTAGCGTCCGATCACAAGACCGACACTGGCATCACCTCTGTTTTCACTTCTAACTTTTCCACCCTTGCTCCAATGTACCAACCACCAAGTGTATCACCTTGTGCATATGTGTTGGCATATTTTCACAAATATTCTCAAGGGTGTTAGCACTCCACTAGATCCTAAATGCATATGCAATGAGTTAGAACATCTAGTGGCACTTTGATAACCATATTCCGATACGAGTTTCACCCCTCTTTATAGTACGACTATCAAACCTAAATGTGATCACACTCTCTAAGTGTCTTGATCACCAAAACAAAATAGCTCCTATGGTTTATACCTTTGCCTTGAGCTTTTTGTTTTTCTCTTTCTTCTTTTCAAGTTTAATCCCTTGATCATCGTCATGCCATCATCATTGTCATGCTATGATCTTCATTAGCTTCTCTACTTGAAGTGTGCTACCTATCTCATGATCACTTGATAAACTAGGTTAGCACTTAGGGTTTCATCAATTCACCAAAACCAAACTAGAGCTTTCAATCTCCCCCTTTTTGGTAATTGATGACAACCCTTATACAAAGATATGAATTGAAATTCAATTGAATCCATGTTGCTTGCCCAAGCATATTTACCATGTGTAAAAGGATATGGACAAGTTTCATGAACCCTAAGTGGTAGCAGTTGCTCTCCCTACATATGTGCTAAGAGTTTGGATTGAAGCTTGCACACATGCTTAGATAGGTAATGTAGGAGTCAATGTCTACCAAATGATGCTAAGGTATAAAAGATGGACCTTTGAAGCGTGATACCAATCGGAGTGCACCAATTTATCATCCTTAGCACCATGGTTAGTTCTATATCACTTGGAAACATACTTTGAAAAGATATCACTTATAAGTTATAAAGACTTACTTGGAAATGAAAGTTATCTAGTGATTTCATTTTATCATTCAATCTTACAACTAACATTTATCACACAAGCATGGATGTGTAAGTTTAATACTTGTGCCATGCAAGCAAACATATGAAATGCACATTCAAATGCACTATACAAGTTCATGAGCTTGCTCCCCCTACTTGTGTACTCAAAATTTTAGTTGATCCCTTTCCTTTGTTATATCTCTCCCCCTATGTCATATATCTAGATATCTTTATGTTTGTTTCTCTCCCTCTTATCTTTCCCTCTTATCTTTGTTTGTCTCTCCCCCTTATCCCCCTTATCTTTGTTTCTCTCTCCCCCTTTGTCATCAATGACCACAAAGGTTCTAAATAGAATTACTTGTAGGGTCGAGATTATCAATGTCAAGTCAATAGGGGTGAGGGTCATTTTCCCAAATTTGGTTCAATTCTAGATTATTCCCCAAAGATATTTAACTCGGTTTGATCCAAGGACAAGCTTCTTCACACCTCCAAATAAGGGTTATCTTGTACCATGTTGAGTTAAACACTTATAGTTCATTTTCTAGATTAAACATTAGGTTTACAAGCCCATAAACATGTCATATGCTATCACTAGATCAAAATAAGCATAGAAGCAATAGTGATACCATATAAACATCAAAATTTATTTGATTTTTATGAATGAGCCTAATAAGAGAGAACTACTTGCAAGGTCCTAATAAGATTGAAAATATGACTAGATGCACTTAACATGTCCTTAGCAAGGATGTATGTCATGGTAATCAACTTTTACCTTAGATTGCTCGAAGGAGAGGCATGCCATATGAGTGGAGGTGCATCAACACATATTTGAGAAATCCAATATGATCAACTCATTTCTTAGCTTGCAAAACCTTTTCTCATCCAATGGCTTGGTGAATATATTGGCAAGTTGATCTTCGGTGCCTACACTCTCAATGCAAATGTCCCCTTTTTATTGGTGATCTCTTATGAAATGGTGGCGGACATCAATGTGCTTTGTTCTTGCATGTTGAACCAGATTGTTTGTCAACTTGATTGCACTCTCATTGTCACATAGCAATGGCACTTTCTTGAACTTGATTCCAAAATCACTCAAAGGCACCTTATCCAAAGTATTTGTGCACAACAACTACCGGCGGATATGTATTCGGCTTCGGTAGGTTGATAATGCAATACTATTTTGCTTCTTTGATGACCATGAAACAAGTGATCTTCCAACAATTGACATGTGCCCGAGGTGCTCTTCCTTTCAACCTTGCATCTCCGCATAATCCGAGTCGGAGTAACCAACTAGCTCAAACTTTGCTCCTTTGGGATACCACAAACCAACATTTGGTGTATGCTTCAAGTACCTTCAATATTCTCTTTAGTAGCCTTCAAATAACTTTCTCTTGGTGAGGCTTGAAATCTTGCACACATGCATACACTAAACATGACATCTGGCCTTGATAGCGGTCACATAGAGTAAGCTTCCAATCATGGACCGATACAACTTTTGATCTACCATATTTCCACTTGCATCACTATCTAAGTTGCCATTGGTTCCCATTGGTGTGCTAATGACTTTGCTATCAATCATGCCAAACTTCTTGATCATGTCCTTGATGTACTTGCCTTGACTCACAAATGTACCATTCTTTAATTGCTTGATTTGAAGACCAAGGAAGTAACTCAACTCTCCAATCATAGACATTTCAAACTCATTAGCCATCATCTTTCCAAACTCATCACAAAATTCTTGATTGGTTGATCCAAATATGATGTCATCAACATAGATTTATAATACAAATAGATCTTTTCCAATCTTCTTGATGAAAAGAGTGGTGTCAACCTTGCCCATGGTGAACCCTTTAGAGAGTAGGAAATCTCTCAATCTCTCATACCATGCTCTAGGTGCTTGCTTTAAGCCATACAAAGCCTTCTTCAACTTGTACACATGGTTGGGCTTCTTATCATCTTCAAAACTGGGAGGTTGCTCAACATATACTTCTTCATTGATGTAGCCATTTAGAAATGCACTCTTAACATCCATTTGATAGAGCTTGATGTTGTGAGCACAAGCATAGGCTAGCAAGATTCTTATTGCTTCCAATCTAGCAACCGGGGGCATATGTTTCTCCAAAGTCAAGACCTTCAACTTGTGTATATCCTTGTGCTACCAATCTTGCTTTGTTCCTTACTACTATCCCATCTTGATCTTGCTTGTTTCTAAAGACCCATTTGGTTCCAATCACATTGTGTCCCTTTGGTCTTTCTACCATTTTCCATACTTGATTTCTTGTGAAGTTGTTTAGCTCTTCGTGCATAGCATTGACCCAATCAACATCCTTCAAAGCTTCATCTATCTTCTTTGGTTCAATAGATGACACAAATGAGAAGTGTTCACAAAATGATGCCAATCTTGATCTCGTTTGCACACCTCTTGAAATATCTCCAATGATTGTATCCAAAGGATGATCTCTTACAATACTTGTTGGTTGGAGCAATGGAACTTGATTGCTTGCACTTGCTAGATCATTGGGTTGAGACGATGTACTAGCCACTTGATCTTGATCAATATCATGAGAGTCACTTGCACTAGCTTGACTTGTATCTTCTTGCATATTTGAGTTGGAGAGCACTTGCACTTGATCATCTGTCATCATCATTCACTTGCCTAGGCCTTAATTCACCAATATCCATGTTCTTCATGGCATTTGAAAGTTGAATGCCTCTAACATCTTCCAAGTTCTCATCTTCTACTTGTGAACCCTTGGTTTTATCAAATTCAACATCATGAACTTCCTCAAGAGTACCACTATCCAAATTCCAAACTCTATATGCTTTGCTTGTAGTGGAGTAACCAAGTAGGAATCCTTAATCACATTTCTTGTCAAACTTGCCCAATCTTGTGCCTTTTTTCAAGATATAGCATTTGCAACCAAAGACCTGAAAATATGCAATGTTGGGCTTTCTACCATTCAAGAGTTTATACGGTGTCTTCTCTTTCAATCGGTGACAATAGAGGCAGTTGCTATAATAGCAAGCCGTGTTGATGGCTTCGGCCCAAAAGGATTGACTCACATTGTACTCACTAAGCATAGACCTTGCCATATCAATGAGTGTTCTATTCTTTCTCTCAACAAGGCCATTTGATTGAGGAGTGTATTTGGCCAAGAATTGATGTCTAATTCTAAATTCATCACATAACTCATCAATTCTAGTATTCTTGAACTCACTATCATTATCACTTCTAACTCTCTTGATGGTTGTTTCAAACTCATTGTGAATGTCTTTGACAAATGATTTGAATGTTGCAAATACATCACTTTTGTCCACTAGAAAGAATACCCATGTGTATCTAGTGTAGTCATCCACTATCACAAATCCATATTTGTTTCCACTGATATTAGTGTATTGTGTTGGCCCAAACAAATCCATGTGCAATAACTCAAATGCTTTACTAGTGCTCATCATGCTTTTCTTAGGATGGGTGTTTCCAACTTGTTTGCTGGCTTAACAAGAGCTACAAAGCTTATCCTTTTCAAACACAACATCTTTCAAGCCTTTAACTAAGTCATGCTTAATCAATCTATTCAATTGTTTCATTCCAACATGACCAAGCCTTCTATGCCATAACCAACCTATGCTAGACTTAGTGAACAAGCATGTAGATAATCTAACTTCACTAGCATTGAAATCAACCAAGTATAGATTCTCATATCTAAAGCCTTTGAAGATCAAGTTAGAGCCATCTATACTTATGATTTCTACATCATCTATTCCAAATATGCATTTGAATCCAAGATCACACAATTGAGCCACGGATAGCAAATTGAAGTTCAAGCTCTCTACTAGCAACACATTGGATATGCTCATGTTATTGGATATTGCAATCTTACCAAGCCCTTTTATCTTGCCTTTGCCATTGTCACCAAATGTGATACTATCATAACCATCATTGCCATTGGTATTGATTGAGTTGGACATTCTTGCATCACCGGTCATGTGTTGAGTGCACCCACTATCAAGAACCCAATGCCTTCCTCTGGCTTTATAATTGACCTACAAAAGAAGATCAATTCTTTTTAGGTACCCAAACTTGCTTGGGTCCTTGAAGGTTAGTAACCAAACTCTTTAGCACCCAAATGGCTTTCTTCTTTGAGCCCATCCATGGTTTGCCAATGAACTTAGCCTTTACACCATTTGTACCCTTAGTAAGCATATAGCATGAATCAAGCTTAATAAAGGATACATTAGCATTTTTGTTCTTATTTTTGTATTCTTGCTCTTTGTGACCAACTTGCTTGCAACTAGTGTAAAACCGACCATTGTTCTTCACAAAACTAGTCTTGTGAGGAGCAAAGGCTGCTTTGCCTTTCTTGGGGGTATAGCCCAATCCCTCTTTGTAGAGAGAAGCTCTTTGGCTACCCAAGGCCATAAGCAAGCGGTCCTCACCACCATAAGCCTTAGCTAGGTTGTGAGTGAGCTTAATGACCTTCTTCTTAAGGTTTTCATTCTCAACCGCTAGTGAGGTATCACAAGTGAGACCATCACTACTAGATGAGGTAGAAGTAGAAGTGCTACAAGAAGGGTTAGTAGTAGCAACAATGATAGGCATAGATAGTGATGTATCAATTAAATCACAAGTTACACCTATATCACAAGTTTCAACATGCTTCTTTTTATCTTGTTCATTAAGCAAAGTGGAATGAACTTTTTCAAGCTTTTTGTGAGCCTTGCCAAGCTTCTCATGGGCTACCTCTAGCTTCTCATGAGTTGCTTTGAGCTCATCAAGGGCTTGCTTAAGGGCTTTTACTTTCTTATTCAAGCTCTTGCATTCCCTTCTCTTAATGTCAAAGTGTTCTTTAGCATCTTCTAGCATATCAAATAATTCATCTTTAGTAGGTTCATCATCATCACTATCACTATCATTTTCACTTTCATGTTCATTATTATTAACATGTTCTTCATCACTTTCATCATCACAAGATTGTACCTTAGTGGCCTTAGCCATGAAGCATGATGAAGATTCAAAGAGAGAAGGCTTCTCATTGATGGCAATGCTTGCAAGAACCTTCTTCTTGGTGGTCTTGTGATCATCACTATCATCATCATCATCATCACTTGAGGAAGCATCACTATCCCAAGTGACTACATATGAACCACCCTTTTTCTTCTTGAAGGCCATCTTGTCCTTCCTCTCTTTCTTTTCCTTCTTGTCCTTCTTCTTGTTCTTCTTGTTGTCATCATCATTGTCACTATTGTACGGGCATTGAGCAACAAGATGATCTTTGCTTCCACACTTGAAGCACCTTCTTGACTCTTCTTTGTTCTTGAATGAAGATTTCTTTCTTCTTGCACGATAGCCCTTCTTCACTATGAACTTGCAAATCTCTTGACAAATAGAGCCATCTTCTTCTCATCATCATCATCATCCCATGAATCATCTTCTTCACTAGAGGTTTCTTGCTTGGCTTTGCCCTTGGATGATGTGGCTTTGAATGTGACGCTCTTCTTCTTCTCATCCTTCTTCTCATCTTTCTTCTCCTTCTTTTCTTCCTTCTCATCATCATCTCTATAGGTGTCATCGATCATTATATCTCTCAATACTTGGTTTGGTGTCATGGTGTCCAAACCGCTTCTTACTAGAATGGTGACCAATGTACCAAATCTTGAAGGCAAGCATCTCAAGAACTTGTGGGAGAAGTCCTTGTCCTTCACCTCTTCTCCAAGTGCTTTGAGATCATTGATAAGCACTTGAAGCCTATGGAACATCTCTGGCACACTCTCATCGTCCTTCATCTTGAAGCTTGCAAACTTCTCTTTGAGAATGTATACCTTTGCACCCTTCACGGCTTGAGTGCCCTCAAATGATTCTTCCAACTTCTTCCAAGCTTCATGTGCCATCTCAATGTTCTTGATTTGCTCAAATGTTCTTTCATCAATTGCATCATGAATGGCACTTAGAGTAATGTCATTGTTTTGGAGAAGTACTTCTTCGGCGGCGGTGGGATTCTTCGGATCATCAATCTCAATTTTGGTTTCTACCACCTTCCACACCTTTCTATTGATTGACTTGATGTGTATGGTCATCTTTGACTTCCAATAAGGATAATTTGTGCCATCAAATTGGGGTGGCTTCTTGGTGTTGTTGATTTGAGCCATTTTAACACCGAAGGTTGTTAAGCCTCAAATAACGGTGACCTCGGCTCTAATACCACTTGAAAGGTCCTAATGGCTAGAGGGGGGGTGGGGTGAATAGCCTAATAAAATTTCTACAACAACACTTAACAAAAGGTTGGATAATTATGAGGCGAAGCAAGTGTTGCATTAGCCTACTCAAAATGCAAGCCACCTACCACAATTCTAGTTTAGATAGTGTCGATTCACACAAGAGGTATGACACTACCCTATGTTAGTGTGCTCTCAAAGGCTAACTAAAGAGCCACACCAACCAACCAAGCAAGCTCTCACAACTAGTTACACTAAAGAGCTTGTCAACTAGTTTGCGATAATATAATCGAGAGTGATCAAGATAGTTATACTGTCGTGTAGATGAAGAACCAACCAATCACAAAGATGAATAACAATGATGACCAATCACCTCAGAATCAATGATGAACACAATGATTTTTACTGAGGTTCACTTGCTTGCTGGCAAGCTAGTCCTCGTTGTGGCGATTCACTCACTTGGAGGTTCACGCGCTAATTGGCTTCACACGCCAAACCCTCAATAGGGTGCCACACAACCAACACAAGATGAGGATCACACAAGCCACGAGCAATTCACTAGAGTACCTTTTAGCGCTCCGCTGGGGAAAGGTCAAGAACCCCTCACAATCACCCCGATCAGAGCCAGAGACAATCACCACCTCCGCTCGACGATCCTCGCTGCTCCAAGCCATCTAGGTGACGGCAACCACCAAGAGTAACAAGTGAAATCCATAGCGAAACATGATCACCAAGTGCCTCTAGATGCAATCACTCAAGCAATGCATTTGGATCACTCCCAATCTCACAATGATGATGAATCAATGATGAAGATGAGTGGGAGGACTTTGGCTTAGCTCACAAGGTTGCTATGTTAATAAAAATGGCCAAAGATGTGAGCCACAGCCGGCCATGAGGCTTAAATAGAAGCCCCCATGAAATAGAGCCATTGTACCCCTTCACTGGGTACACTACGCTCTGACCGGACGCTCTGGTCCACTTGACCAGACCCTAGACTCAGCGTCCGGTCCATAGATGGACACTACACGTCACTAGCTTCAAACGCTGTTCATCTGATTCTAACGGCTATGAGGTTGACTGGACACTCTGGTGAAACTGACCGGACGCTGGAGCCTTAGCGTCCGGTCGAGTACAGTAAGGGTTGAAAACTGGTTTTCCTCGACCGGACGCGTCCGGTCCACCTCGATCGGACACAACCCAGTGTCTGGTGGTAAACCCTAGCCTCTATACCACCAGTCAACACGACCGGACACAGGCAGTCAGCTTTCGGTGCTTTTGGATCTAGCGTTTGGTCATAAGACCGACGCTAGAATCACCTCTGTTTTCACTTCTAACTTCTCCACCCTTGCTCTAATGTACCAACCACCAAATGTATCACCTTGTGCATATGTGTTAGCATATTTTCACAAATATTCTCAAGAGTGTTAGCACTCCACTAGATCCTAAATGCATATGCAATGAGTTAGAGCATCTAGTGGCACTTTGATAACCGTATTCCGATATGAGTTTCACCCCTCTTTATAGTATGGCTATCAAACCTAAATGTGATCACACTCTCTAAGTGTCTTGATCACCAAAACAAAATAGCTCCTATGGTTTATACCTTTGCCTTGAGCTTTTTGTTTTTCTCTTTCTTCTTTTCAAGTTTAAGCCCTTAATCATCGTCATGCCATCATCATTGTCATGCTATGATCTTCATTAGCTTCTCTACTTGAAGTGTGCTATGTATCTCATGATCACTTGATAAACTAGGTTAGCACTTAGGGTTTTATCAATTCACCAAAACCAAACTAGAGCTTTCAACTAGGCATTGCAGTGGTGGAGCCAGAAATATGATTTTTTAGGGGGCCAACTGTGCATTTTTTTTGAAAAAATAGTTGAATTTGAATTTTTTCTATGAAAATCCCTTTAGTTAGGGGTCCCCCCCGTGCCCTCCCCTCCCTCCCTCCACTGTTGTGGCCTAGTTAGCTTGCCATTCCTCATCCAGGTCATTATAGCTAGCTAGGACATCGTTAGTCGCTTCCTTGACAGCTGCTACGAACCGGCACATACGGTTCTCGGAGTGGTTCACTAGATGCAGCACTACCCTCACTTGATGTACCTCATTAATTTGTGGGCAATCATCTCTCTCTTGGCTACCGTCATCCTACGCATTACCACACTCCTGCAAACAATCTACATAAGTGTCCCATTCTACACCAGAAGAACTAGCAGTTAAGTGTATATCTTCATTATCTTTCAAGCACAAATTGCCATCACCTCCAACAAGACGTAGGCTTCTGTGAGAATCATCTTCATGAACTAGGCCTTGTAGTGGTGGAGCCAGAAATATAATTTTTCTATTGTTAGGGGGACCAACTCTGCATTTTTTGAAAATTTAGTTGAATTTGATTTTTTCTACAAAAATCTCTTTAGTTAGGGGGGTTTGCCCCCCCTGCCCGCCCTTCCCTCCCTATGCCACTATGGCCTTGTTGGTTTTTGTGCTCCTCCATGAGCAAGAGATGGGGCTCGCCATGGTGCAAGGAGCCTAGCGGTACAATTTGTGTCTAGCAGGCATCCCTGATAGTAATGTTCTTGATAAATTCTAGCACTCGATAGATATACTGTTGCTTCCAATGAGCTATATCTAGTGAGTGATTGGTTCCCTTGAGCATGTTTTCCATGTCCACCATCTAACTCCCACAACTATCGTTCACCTTGGCTGTCATGGCCACTGCCAGCTCCAACATTGTCGTGGACACTGCTCCACCACTATCTTCTCCTCTATGATCTCCACCACCGACTACAAGCTGCTACCAATAGTCTTGCTCTCGGCTATCTTCTCCATCTCCATCAACACCAGAAAGCTACCTTTGTCCCTCCTAACACAAGCTAAGAGGAGAACAAAGATTCATGCAACATGGTGGGTAGGGGAGAAAAGTGTTTTTTCTTTTCTGGTATATTAGGGCCCACATAAATTGCTTTTCTTTTAGAGGAACATAGATTGCTATATGTTGGACCATTTTACACCAAGATATAGCACAAGCTACAAAAACATACATTAAAGTTGCCCAAATGACCTGGATGAGGAATGGCAAGTTGAAGGGTGGGATGAGGAATGTCGAGCTGGAGTGGTAAGACGTAGTAAGAACCTTAAAATGATGTCAGCAAATTAAAAACTGGTGTATTTACTTTAGAGTAAAGTGCATCTCTGGTCCTTAAACTTGTTCCAGTGTGTCACCCTGGTCCCCAATCTCACAAAATGCAGATTTAGGTACCTAATCACTGTTCGGGTCCCATCTCCATGCAATCAGGCGTAGACGCGCATACCCTACTGACGTGTCTTGCCACCATGGGCGATAAGTGGCACTGTTGTGGGAGGTGTCGATGATTTTTTTCTTTGGAAAACCTCCTAGTTCTCTTTGAACTAAAGTAGTCTAACACATCATGTAAAAGTTTTCTAATTGCAAGTTGTACATTTTTGCAAAACAATATGGTTTTTCTTTTTAATATTATCCTTGCTATTTTCTTTCAAGTTCATCTTTACTTAATCATGCTTACGATTTCCTAAATTAACTAACTAATTAAACAAATAGAACAAATGAACAAATAGTCCGAGCTGTAGTGATTTGGATTGAAAAAATGGATGAACTATCTGCATCACGGCTGGCTCGTGGCTCCAGCAATTTGTGTCATGGCTCAGTGGCTCACCAGACTACTACAACGGCATTGCAAGGGTCAAACCAACTTGGAGCAGTCGTGCAGAATAGCACACCGGATGGGCTGGCTAATGGCCAAAACACTCAGCCTAAATAATTGTTTGTTGAGCCCATAGTTATTAAGGCGGTAAGGCGATGCGTGGTGACCCACTCCCTTTCAGACGCCTAGGTGAATAAGGCACGTGGCGAGGCGACACCATACACATACCCTCACCTACATTAGGGCAGGACAAACATACATTGATACACACCTTTTTGCTGCCAATTTTAAAGCCTATGCACAAGCAGCCAACACCACTAGCCAGAGCAGTTTACCGTATCCAATTATCTAATCACAAGCAGCATAACACATCACAGGAGACTGGAGTATATCCGTATCCAAGTCCAAGATCCAAAGCATAAGCAAAGAAGCAATATAGTCCAGACTTTTGAATAGAGGAAGGACATAATAGGAAAAACAGAGAAAAGAAGAGCCTACTTGAAGGACTGAAGGTGCTGGGCCTGGTCTGCTGGTAGGGAAGCAAGCAGATGAAGGAGAGCCCATGTAGAAGCGAAAGCAGGCAGTCCTTGATGGGGCATAGGTCCGACTGTCAGAGGCACGGATCTATGGGCGAGGACATGAGGTTGGATGTCGGAGGCACCAGCTGACGGAGCAAAGATCAGGAGGTCGTGGAGAAGTAGCAGGTGCCATGAATCGACAGAGCAGAAGGGGTGAGAGCGGCTAGATGGGCTAGGGCGCGTTCCAGGTGCTTCTGCAACCATCTTCTCTTCCCCAATCTCCTCTGTTTCCCTCCCCTCTCTCAATTGACGAGCTGCAGGGTGGGGTGCGCCCCTAGGGAAAGTATAGGCACCCAATTTCCCCTACGCATGCACCTTCTTTTGTCCTCCCACGTGATTTCACCTACGCACATAGCTGCCTCTCGTTTTTTTGTCCGCCCGCTCGTTGCTCCGCGCACTTCTCCCTACGCCTGCAGTCGCCTTTTCGCTCTTGCGGCGTTAGTCGGATGCCTTGGCGATGCCTTTTCACATGAGGTGACGCCATATGCAGGGAGGTCATGGCAGGCACGACGCCTCGATTGGAAAAGCGCCCAGACGCCTAGGCGGCGCCTTAATAACTATGGTTGATGTAACACCCCAGGTGTTTGTCACCAGTTAAGCTATGCATTTGAGCTCAAACATGACATATTAAGTGATGATGAAGATGTCAAGGTCAAACCTATGGAAATAAGCCCCAACCTAAACTCGGATATTGCACCCTTGCTTTATATATAGGCCCTTTTCAAGATATATGCTTGGCTAGTGTTATTGGAATATCTTCATGTGTCTCACATCAATACCCATCTATATGGGTCACTGGAAAAGTTTTATAAAGTTTGGAATAAAAAAGTCACATGAAATGATAAGTTATATCCTTATTGGAATGACTTTACTAAGTGCTTGAATTGCACTATTAAGTGAATGGAAATGTAGGTCATCAACCAAACCTTGTAACCTTGCCCAAATGACTCTAGAGGAACTCTACAGCAAAAGTCATGAAAGGTTCATATTGGGCAAATGCCAAGAAAATACTCCAACGGATCAAAAAGGATAATCTAAGCTTTATCGTGATCCTACTTTGGTCAAAGTAGAACTGTAGGTTCTATGCAAGCTTTGATGATGGACCTTAAATAAAAGTTATAGTTCATATTATGTAGAAGAAACTTTGTTTTGCACTAAGACCTAGATCAGCTTGGAAATAAGTCAAACAGAGGTCACAAGATTGAATCTACTGCAGTTTTTAGCTCTTGGAAATATTCTAAGTCTGGAATTTCATTGACATCAGCATTGGCGTCTCGTGTTCTCTGAAATTTGTTAAGCAATTTGAGTTGGTCCAAAAATAAAAGTTGAAGGTTATATTATGGAGAAGAGCATGCAAAAAGTTGGAACCCGTTTGGCTTTGTGTTGATGGTTAATTCTGAGTTTTTCCTAATCACCGTCGTCACGCTGATAAACCAAAGTTAGGAGCACGTTATCTGCTTAACCATAACCCTAATGACCCTGAACCCTTAAGCAAAGTTGGAGAGCATCAGGTGTAGACCAAACTTCATTTTAGGCCCATGGACCAATTCGAACCCGAGCTAGCCCAAAATGGTGTCCCACCTTCCCCACTCCAGCGCCTGCCACCTGTTCGTCGGAATGCCGACGTGGCCACCATGCATGGATGCCGCGCGCCCCTATCCTTGCCACACGCCCTGCCCTCTCCTCGCCGCGGTGTCAAGCGCCCGAGTCCCTCTCGGTTTCCCTCACTCTTTCCCTACCCCTCCCACTCGCTCTCGCTCTCTGACCACGACCGCACCGTGGCCGCCATGGCCGAGCTCCGAGCTCGTCGGTGTCGCGGCCATTTTTCCCTCTATCAGCCCCCTCGCTCCGCATGAGCACAACCATCAGCTTCGCCTCCCTCTCCTACACTCCGTGCTCATGTTCGCCATCCAAAACCATGCTGGAATCACCACAGCCGTCGGCCGCCGTCGCCTCTAACCGCCGGTGCACGTGGCCGGGAGACTACGGACCACCTCAGGCCGAGCTGAGCATCCCTACGCGTGCGCTCGAGGCCCCTGGTGCTTCCCCATCATTCCCCCGCCGCCACCGGCCCTTCTCTAGCCGCCACCGGCCGATTCCCCGACGTCCTCTGTTCAAGTTTGTGTCAGGGACCCCGTGCTTGAATTCGACAAAGGGGAGGGGTCTAACTGCAAAGTCTATGACTCAAATGAATAGTACCAATAAGGACCTATTTGTAGGAAAATTAGCTGAACTTTAGAAATTCATAGTAATTCATAGAAAAATCGTAAAATAGCAAATAAGGACTTTTTGGAATCCTTGTGAAATTATCTATGAACTAGATCTATAATATGGCATGTTTTAGTTTAAATATTTTACGGTAAAAATAGATTTGTGCAGTAAGGTTGTAATGCTAGTTGAATTTATTATTTTCCATAACTGCAAATCTATGGCTCCAAATGAAGTGAAATTTTTGTGGCATGCTACTCATGTGATAGTTGATGTGTGGTAAAAATTTCATAAGTATTGGATGAAGTATGAGTGAGTTATTGGTTTATCTCGCTCTCACATGATTTCTTGCAATAGCAAATTGTCTTTTTCATAGAGGTAGCTATACTTATGCAAATGGTATGAAATTTGTACAGTAGACTATTGAGAGGATATGTGAGCTACTGTAATTTTTGTAGTATTTATTGTGTATTTTTGGTATATGTTCATAAATACACCTTGATGTCTAAATAAATTAAGAAATGCTTTAAGAAAATTTATTTAGAGGTGAGCACCATGCTTTCTGGTGTTCTTTAGTCATGTGTGAAATGTTGGTAAAGTTGGTTTTGCCCAATTATGTGTTTGCAACATAAGTTAATAATTATTTTCTTGCCAATGTGGGTTATGGATAGATCTGGGAACTTAGCAAAGTTCTTCATGATAATGTGCTTTGTTGTGAAACTTGTTTATACAAAAGTTGTAGATAATTTATGTATCTAGCTTTTGTTAAAATTTGGTGTCATTTGGCCAAGTAGTTTGTGAGTTATACATGTTTAAAGTTGGGTTTCAGAAATGGCTGCTCTCTGTCAATTGTGGACCAGTTTCTATAAATGGGTATATTTGACTTAGTTAACTTGAGAATCATGCTAAGATGATTAAAGATGAATTGTAGAAAATTTCATAAGCTTTGCAGAATGTCTTATTGCATGACTCTTGGATTTGTATAACTCTAGTTATGATCCAAACATGAAGCTATTGCTTCCAGTCCAGAAATAGACATATGCTAGTTGTGGTTGTTTACTCCATGTGTTGCTAAGTGTGGCTTATGCCCTTGTTGATGGTCAAGTTATGATACTTGTGACATTGTTAAACTTGTGTCATGCTTGATGTTCTTGTTCTCTATAGTTAGTTGTGTGATGTTAGTTAAATAGCTATTGGTGTCTATGTCTTGCATAATCTTGTGTTTGTCTTGAATGCTTATGTGATGCATCTTGTGTTACCAGTCATCACATTCATACACATGCATCTTGCATCTCATTTAGGTGTGCTAGACGAACCACGTGAAGGATGTGATATGGAGCCGAACTCGAAGATTGGGTTTGGTGGATCTATCCCGAAGATGGAAGGACTAAGCAAGTGCTAGGACCGGAGATGTCATCAAGACAGTGCAAGCTAACTGAACTGACTTGTGTCGGATCATAGACAAGCCCCGGAGCATTCTAAGTCTCATACTTTATAAAAGTAATTCTTTCTATATATGAGTTTATATATTGTTGTATTAAGTTGTATGAGTTGATTAAACCGTTGATGCATTTATTACTATTCTTGCCTACCTTATTACCTTTTTACCCTGTTAGGTTGGGATCGAATAACTGCTTAGCCTTGCTTAGACCGGTAGCAATCGGTGATTTCCGGTCACCTACATTTATAGGTGGTTACTGGAAGAATTTAGCTATGGAAAGAATGATATCCTGGAATTAACCATGTGTGATGGATAATTGGAGACCGGACGGAAAAGTTGGAGGCAACCAGACAGGGTTCTGGGGTGCTGTTAGTTTTCCGTCTGTGTCGATTAAGGACCGATCGTTGCTCGTCCCTCTTGTCATGTTGAACGTATGCCTCACATTTAGCTGGCCGAATGAAGTACCTTTCGACCGCGAAGCTAGTGACACTATTCGAGCTGGGATAAACTCGGATTGGCAGACTGGTGCTGAAGGGGGTATGACGGGGACGCGAAGAGTGAGCCCAAGGTGCGTCCTGGCTGTCGGGCGGTCCCTGGGTAGTGCGATCCATGACTATTATCCCGCGGCTACTTGGAAAGTGTCATTAGTGATCTATAGCTCACTTGATCGGCGAGTGTGGTTTATGTGAGGAATAAATCACCAGCTGGTTAGGAATCGATTCGAATCGCCATCGCTCCTGGACAGTGAGCACTTGACTCGAGCTACAGCATCGTAGTAATTATGATGGAACACTGATGGTTATCTGGATGGTATGGGATATGCTAAATCTAAGTTGGTAACTGAATGTTATTGGTTAATCAAGTGATTGCTATAGTATAGGTGCTTACCTAGATGGATAGGTCATAATAAAAATGATGCAAAGTACTTAAAATGGTTTCTTTATGATAGCTTATGCTTTTAGCAAACGAGTCAGCTAGCCCACTAAAGAAAGTCTTGCATAATCCTTGGTGTCACTTTATTTCTGGTTTTCGACGGGTAAGTCTGGCTGAGTACATTCGAGTACTCAGGGTTTATCCCACCATGTTGCAGGTGGAGTTCTCGGCCTGTTGAAAATGGTGGCTAACCGCTGGTGGGCTCGGTGATTCTATAGTTACTTCTCATCTATATGCTTTTGTCTGATAATGTCACTTATGCTAGCAATGTATTTAGAACTTATATTAAGGTAATCATTTGAAAACTATGTTATTTTCACTAAGCGGTTTTGAAACCCAAACTTATACTATTATTTGTGAACCAATTTGTAATATTATTTCCGCTGTAACCCTGCGTATGTGATGTGTATTTGCTTAATCACGCGATCTTGGTTGTGATGTTGATTTACCGAGGTCTTTCGGGACACTCGACGGACTACCGGGTTTATATGAGTGAAAGTATGCGCGTGTCAACGTATTAGCGGGGACAGCCGTACTTGATCTTGTATAAATTGAGCGGTTCTGTTACAGTTGAGCCCAATATCTATTATATGCATCTTCTTCCTCATGTGAATAGCTCTCAAGCGACGCTGTTTATCCTCGCGGACACTAGACAACGACAGACGCCCAACCACGGGTGATTCCAAGGGATATCCATGCCCCAATCGAGGTATATACGGCAAGCGCCATACCTCGCCAAAACTGTTGAGGTCCAGATTATTCACTACCTGATCGAAACGAAAAATGGTTGGTTTCTAATAAAGCCTCTTCTAAACTCTCAACAGTTGTTGCATCTACCAAGCTGGAGTTTTGAGCTATTGTCATCCCACTTGAGTCTTCTGATCCTTCCACCTTTCCTGCCATGAGATCCTCAAATGTTCGCGTGCCTTTTCTTCCAGCCAGCTGACCACTCCCTCCAGAAGTCTCCATTCATGTAGCTTGTACGGTAGGTGTCATCTTCCTATCATCTTTGCCGCCATCTTTAGGATCATCCTCACATCCTTCCAACATTCTCCTTGTGAACAAATGACATTATGTGATTTCCACAAACTCCAAAGGATAGCCGAAGTGCACAAATCCTTTGTAAGAGCACTTTTACCACATAACCAGAATCGAGCAACTAATTTAAAATCAGAACCAATATTGCATTGTAAGATTTGAGCTACCATGTTCCATATTGACAGCAATACAACAATCACAAAAACAGATTGTTAATGGATTCATTTTCACTGCAAAGCAAACAAGACATGTCATCTACCGGTCTTCTTTTATCTAATTTATCTCTGGTGAGAAGTTTGTTACTACTTACTCTGCCGGTGGAGCCTGCAGCGCGTGTTTTAGTTAACACACCAGTGGTAGTGGGTCACTGATCAGTCTTAGTTTTGAAATGCGAAATTCTAACCCGATCCAGGCAAAGCAGCGCAGACAGCTTAGGTTGGAGCCTGCTGAGGGCACCAAGCAGTCCAGCACCAGATGACCATCTGGGCTTTCAGCTCAGAGTCCTCCGAATTATCTGGGCTGTCCTGGGGAAATGGCCAGCCCAGGCAAGTGATCTCGATACAGTTCAACGTGTCAATTTTTCAGCACGCCGTATCGCCGCCGGCTCAGTTCGTCACACAAAAAAGAAAAGATGTGTTTCGATACCAAAGACACATACAATCTAGTTCTTCTGTCACTATTGAAAAAAATGATTCAGATTGTTCTGCCCTTTCAAATTATCCACCGCAGCTGGACTCTACGAAACATTTTTTATTTGATCAGTGCAACGCACGGGTCTGTGGACCCAAACAGAGCACAAGCCGAAGAAATGTAGGCAAGATTGGATTGCACACTTAAGGTGACCGGTGGCCGTTAACTTCTGTAGTTAAGTCCAAATCACATCCACTCTTCAGGGTCCCATACATCTTTGGACGTAGAAGCGCCAAGTTACGCAACATCAGCCAGTCTACTCGCGTAATTCGCAAAAAAGAAAGAAAGAAAGAAAAAGAAAAAGAAAAAGAAAAAGAAAAATCAACCTTTTTAATAATAATAATATAAAATGATCCGGCTTCACTCTCAAATACTCTTGGTTGACGTTATTACAAGTGGCAATAACCGAGTGAAGAATTATACAATATTATGATAAATAACTGAATACTCTTGGTTGAAGTTTGTTATATAATTCTCAAGACATATCATCTAACTCTCACAATCACTTCTCAGGGGAAGGGGCAATAACCGAGTGAGAATTATACTCTTAGTGAAAGATGAATGCATCCTTACCATCCATCAAGACTTGTTATATAATACTCAAAACTCTACACAGCGTACAGGGGATATGAATTCCCTCTTAAATTCTTCAACTAACCAAATAAGGGGTTGGAACTATATATCAAATTCCCATCTTAATTTCTTCCATCAACTCTTATCACTCATTTCCATACTCATTCACACAGTTGCCAAAATTAGTGGTGGGGAGCCACTGCCGGCCACCCAGGGCGGCCAACCAGGCTCGTGGGCAAAGTTCAAAAGAAAAATTTCTTTGTATCGAAGAGAAACACTGTAATTTGCTAGCTAAATATTTTTATTTAAAGATGATTGTTTGTGCTCTTAAAAGCTTCTAGCTCCGCTACTGTATGGGAAGACAGTGGCGGAGCTTGGACATAAAAGCAGGAGGGGCAAACACAATGACAATAGTAGTCACTTACCAGTATGTCACGTAAGCATACTACTTTTACTATGGAGTTTGCGCAAACATAGGGGAGGGGCATGGTCCACATTTTCCCTAATGAAGTCCTACCTCTGCCGGAAGAGTTCAACTCCGGTGTTCAACCACTCATGCATGAAAAGTTCACACAACAATCCAGGTGCTTGTCACTGCAGTGAAGATGCCGTTACCGCCGATGAAAAGGACAACACCAGATCAGTGTGTTGACACAAAGATCGGACACAATTTTGGCTATCAACCCAGGGGCTTGTCGAAATTCAAGGAAGCCGTTGCCGTGAAGCTTGATGCTGCTGCTATTGAACCTCGATGTCGCCAGTTCCACAAGTTCCGTTGTTGGCGCTTCCTCATCGGATTCCACCACTGGAGCATACCTCATTTTGATACCACGACATGCTTTTGAGAGTTTGGGGTGGCTGCGTCCATGGAGAGCAGTGACCTCAAGCGAGCAAGAATAGGTGGTGTAGAGATGGAGCAGTGAGGAGCAACGGGCAGTTGAGTGGTAAAGAGCAATGAGCAGTAGTGCAGAGAGACAGGCGTGCGATGCGGAGGGGCGATCGCTCGTCAAGGTGATCACAATGGCAACATGAAGATGAAAAATTAATTGGAAGAGATATTTTTTTTATTTCTAGATAGATGGGATGCATTTTTAGGACCGCTCTCATCATTAAAATTGCCAAAAAAAAAATGTAGCAACTAAAGCCCAAATATTTTAGCCCCACTTATATGGACCAGTTGATCAATTCGCAAAAATGACCAGTTAATCCATACGCATTGCCTTCGCCCTAAGGGTGTGCCCAACACGACACGTTGACGTGCTGCCCCAGAGGCCACGTCAGAGCCGAGGGTGTTCGGCTGGTTGCCTGCACAGTGGATTTTAGATAGTTCTGAATAATTTAATAGTGTTCTATGAGGGAGAATAAGCTGAAACAAGCTGAGACATGACCGGCCGAACCGGGTGCAAATCACCGTGATTGATAGCCCTGCAGACTATCACATGTTCTTGCAGAGGCAGCGGTATCCTCATTTGACAAAAGTTCAAGGCACTAGCTAGAGGAAACATTGTGGGGGAAGAATCACTGTTGTGACATCAATAAGATAGAAAAGTAGCATGCAGGTGAGCAAAGAATGTGGGGGCAGCCTCCATTGAGAGGACAATAGCCTTAAATCATCTAAAGTCTACGTAGAGGTGGGGCTAACATATTCGACTACCCGCGTTGGGTTTGTCCATAGCTACTAGTAAAGCTACAAAAAGCTTGACATATATATATATAAACATAAATGAATTTTATATTTTCCATCAGAGGAAATACAGTGGTCAGTGCGAATGTACTGGAGGAGACAAGGACGGGCGAGTGGCGACGACGACGAGGCCGGTTCAGGAAGACGGGGTTGGTGTGTGCTAGTACGTGCCAAGAGAAAATACTCGATACAATCCCTAGCTGAGTAAGAGACCCCCAATGGTCTAGATAGGTTTCGGGCGCGAGCATAGCTGCACTTGTGTCACGGCGTGTTGGCGCCACCAAACTAATGACTGGTGATCAGGATGGTCATGGTCGTCGGCGTCCAGGGCCGCCAAGGCGCCAACTAACACCCGGGACTCTGGTGCCGCTGATCACAAGGCGAAACGACAGCCGCGCGCGCACCATGTCACGGCCCAGAAACGTCAACGAGTCGCTAGTCTCTGCGTTGCTGCCTTCCGGGTCCCGGCGCAGGCTCATTCTCTGCCGGGGTCCGAGCGCGTCAAGCCATCGTCTGGCTTTCGCCGTGGCCGGGTAGGTGGCGAATCTGGCGAGCCGTGGTAGGTGCGGTTCCCGCCGGTCGCCGGCACGGCGCCCCCGCAATTCTTGACCCTTCCCGGGGTCCTTCCGCTCAGGAACCACAACACCAGCCCGACACGGCGACGGCGACACCGCTAACAACACTGCCATTTTGCCAGAACCAACCAAACGGCTCCTCGCCGATTTAAGCCACGTGACTGCCAAGCCGGCCACGCTCTCCCTTCCCTTGTCTCCTCCTCCGCTCCGATCTGCCTGCTGCCGCAGTGCCACCTACCGCCCTCGGCTCGACACCCTCGCCAGTCGTCACCCCGCGAGGTGGTCCTAATTTAACCCACCAACCAACCCAACCGCCGGTCAACCGCGCCCGCGCACGCCGCTCGCTCGCCCCCGCACTGCCATGGGCCTGGCTCGCCGCGCGACGCTCTTGTCGACCCCTGCCGTGCTCCTCTGAGACTGAGAGGCAGAGCTAGCCAGGCAGCCGCTGCTTTGCTGCTTGCCGTGTGTCGGGCTCGGCTTCTCCCACGCGCGGGTTGTTGGATCAAGCTTGACCAACCATGGCGTCGGTCAGGTCGTGTGTGTCCGTGACGTCCGCCGTGAGCCCGGTCAGTTACAGATCCACGAGGGCTGCCGGGGCAGCCGGCGTCTCGGGAACGCTGCGCGTACGTTCCCCGTCCCTGGCGCTCGGCGTCGACGGTGGCTGCGCCAGCAGCAGCGGGAGGGGCAGCGTCGTCATTAGTGGTGGCGGCGGTCTCGGCTTGCTCGGCGGCGATGGACCGAGGATCATCAGGCGGGGCGGCGGGCGGGAGGTCCTCGCCATGTGCAGCGCGAGCTTCGACGGGGTCCGCCCCGCCGCCGGCGCCGCCGCCGTGGCCAGCAGCGCCGTTCAGCCCGTGCCGGCGGCGTTCCCCGAGCGCGCCAAGGTGGTGGCGCTGGTGGCGGCCATCATGCTGCTCTGCAACGCCGACCGAGTCGTCATGTCCGTCGCCGTCGTGCCGCTCTCCGCGCAGTACGGATGGTCCAGCTCCTTCGTCGGCATCGTCCAGGTGGATCACCTACCACAGCCTTCTCTCCTCTCCCTCTCCCTCTCCCTCTTTCATCTCCGTGCATTGGCGAAAAGTAGAAGTGAAGCAAAGGCCCCTTTTTTTTCTCAAGAAATTAAGCAACACATTTGCTGCCTGTCGCTGAGCAACAAAATGTGTTGTCTTGAACGATCTGTTCATGGCCATGGCTCAACAAAGTCAACCCTGCATCGTCACGTTAACGCCGGACGCCATGAGAAAACGACTGAAGCAATACGTTTTGGAAGCACGCGGAACTGCAATGATTTTTTTTTTTCTGCCAGCTTCATACTGTCTTGTGCTTGTCGTGTGCCACGCAGAGCAGCTCCAAGTTACCAAAACGTCACCAGAACACGATAAATTTGAGAATAGGAACTGATGTTTGCCTTTGCTGCTTATCAGGAGCGATAACAAGCAATACTAGATACTTTGCTTGTAGTATTAGTCTTCAGAATACAAATGCATAGGTAAAGTCAAGGCCTTTTCTTTGGAGCAATCCAAAATTATGTACTGAAGGGTCTGCAACTTGATTGGCATCAAAGTTTCCTGATACAGACAGGATTCAGATTCGATGATTGGGCTATTGGAAATGTCCATGTTATTGGGGGTCAAATTTTACCTGGTGACGAGGAACAGGAAGATTGTACTGCAAAAAAGAAGAAGAAAAAGATAAATAATAGAAACAGTCAACTAAAAGCTGCATGTGGCGTATGCCCTGAAGCTCAATATAAGTTTTAATTTGCTGAAGACTCAAATCATTAAGCCCAAATGCCCAATGCATGACTATAGCTCTGAACAAGCACAGCTATCTTGCTATTAAGCTGATTCACTGAGGTTAAATATTCTCACCATTTCTGCAGTCATCGTTTTTATGGGGATATGTTTTCTCATCCATGGTTGGAGGAGCTTTGGCAGACAAATATGGCGGGAAGAAGGTGATGGCAGGTGCTGCTGCACTCTGGTCCTTGGCTACAATTCTCACTCCTTGGGCCGCCTCCCACTCCACCATCATGTTGCTTGCTGTACGTGCACTCTTTGGCCTTGCAGAAGGTGTTGCATTTCCGACAATGAGCACCTTCTTACCAAAGTGAGTAACAATTTTCACTCATTGAATTTGCTCATAATTGACGTTTTTTCGGTAGCCTTGCTTAAGAAACATTAACCTCTGAAGCTTAAAAGAACTAGTCAGAAAAGAAATTACGAATGTCTAATTGGGGTTTAAATTAAATCTGTTTATTGTAGTCTAGACCCATTCTTTCAAGTGCACATACAAGCCTTCATCATCTCTTTACCATAGTTTCTGGACTCTCTGCCTGCATTCTTTTTTACTGATATAAATTCTAGTTGCTACAAAGTATATAAAATGAAACAACTGCCCTCTATTTTATGCCTATGTAATTGAACAAGATTTCAGTTTGTGATTTATCTCACATTGAACATGAAACAGGTGGTTCCCAACACATGAGCGTGCCACTGCTGTTGGCATTTCCATGGGTGGATTCCATCTTGGAAATGTCATAAGCTTCCTAGCAACACCGATCATCATGTCATACATAGGCCTCTCGGGAACATTTGTCTTCTTCGCATCACTTGGTTACTTGTGGCTCTCTGTATGGATGTTAAATGTAGAAAGCGATCCTCTTGACAGCCGTACTATAAGCAAGTCTGAGCTGCAACTAATTCTAGCTGGAAGAACTGGATCTAAAGTCCAAGGCAGTAAATTCCCATCCCTAAGGGAATTGTTCTCAAAGACTGAATTCTTGGCCATCACTTTGGCCAATGTGGTCAACAACTGGGTAAGGATGATCTATTAGCAAAAAAAATGGCAATTCGGTCATATTGTATCGTGTACTAATTTTAACAAATGGAAAATTCAAAATACCATGCAGGGCTATTTTGTCCTATTGTCGTGGATGCCTGTTTACTTCAAAACGGTATGTTATCAAAGGCATTTTAATTTGTACCACTCAGAACTCTAAGCTGTTTCTAACCATAATCCTACAACAGGTTTATAACGTCAATCTAAAACAAGCAGCATGGTTCAGCGCCATACCTTGGGCAGTCATGGCTATGTCCGGTTATGTTGCAGGAGCCTCTGCAGATTTCCTGATCAAATCTGGTTTCCCTATTGGTCCAGTTCGGAAAATTATGCAGGTAAAAAGCATTGCCTGAGATTTGCTGTGGCCTTGCTCTGCTCATAGAATAGACTGATCACTTGCACAACCTGAAACAAAGCACTCATCACAGATTTTATTTTGCTGCAGTCCATTGGTTTTATGGGGCCTTGCGTGTCATTGCTATGCTTAAGGTTTGCCCAAACTCCATCAGTTGCTGCAGTTCTCATGACCATTGCCCTGAGCTTGAGTTCTTTTAGCCAAGCCGGATACTTTTGCAATATACAGGTAATGTTTCCTTTCCTTCGTGGCCTGATCAGTGATCATACCACCTCAACTCCATGAACAATGTTCCAGTTTCTGAACTCTTAAGTGTTAGTTTGGCCCATCTGTTCTCTGAATTGACTGAATGTGTTTTCCTTGTTTATTCGAGCAGGACATTGCTCCCAAATACGCTGGATCCTTGCACGGTATGTAAACTTCCACTCCTCATCAGTGCAGTGCTCAGGCTTTGTATCTGACATATCTTCTGATGCGTGAACAGGGATGACGAACGGCATAGGGACGGTGGCTGCCATAGTTAGCACCATCGGGACCGGCTACTTCGTCCAGTGGCTAGGGTCCTTCCAGGCCTTCCTCACCCTCACGGCGGCGCTCTACTTCAGCGCCACCGTCTTCTACAACATCTACGCAACCGGCGACCTGATTTTTGACTGAGACGAACTTGCTAAATGCTAGTAAAGATTCTTTTGTGCAGACGCAGAATCCCAAAGTGTACCAACATTTATTTGTATCTCCCCAAGAATGGAATAAAATACAGGCTGATTGTTTGCTAAGTGTAAAAATCGTGTGCAAACATCTCTGCATCTTGCATGTGGGCAAGCTACAGACAAGAATTCGGAAAGGACGTGCATGTCAGCTGTTCGAAGAAATTACCGTTCGAACGCAGCGCAGATGCGCCGGTGCGCACAGCAGTGGACGATCTGGTGCGAACACCTGCCGTGTTTGGGTGCGGGGGAGAACGCGACAACGATGAGCCGACTGAGCGCCGGCCCGGCGGCCTCCGAGGCGCAGTGCGGCCGGAGGTTATGGGTTCCGTCCTGAGTGGCGAGTCACGACGACCTTCTGTAGCCACCTCCATTTACTATAATTTTATATACTAATTTACCATAATATAAATACATATTTACGATAGTTGGGTTACTATAACACATGAGGATATTTACCATAACGTTATATTAAACCACTTAGTAAGGAGTTACTATAATCTCGTAAAATAACATAGTAATTATCGTAACTCAAAGTGGCTACAGAATAAGTTATTCTGTAGCCAGCTACAGGATAGTAGTTCTATATAGCTACAGGATAGTAGTTCTATATATATACAGGATAGTAGTTCTATATAACTACTATCCTGTAGCTGGCTACAGAATAACTTATTCTGTAGCCACTTTGAGTTACGATAATTACTATGTTATTTTACGAGATTATAGTAACTCCTTACTAAGTGGTTTAATATAACGTTATGGTAAATATCCCCATGTGTTATAGTAACCCAACTATCGTAAATATGTATTGACATTATGGTAAATTAGTATATAAAATTATAGTAAATGGAGGTGGCTACAGAATAACTTATTTTTGTAGCCGGCTACTGAATAGCCTCTCCCTATATATATATATATATATATATATATATATATATATATTGGTTAACATATCTAAAGTTTTGACTAAATATATAAATAAAAATATTAATATTTATGATGCCAAATAAATATAGTATAAAAATATATCTCATAACAAATTTAATGATACTTATTTGATATTATAAATATTAATAAAAATTTTTATAGTTAGTTCATGCTAGAATTGCGTTCTTTTACAAATGGACTATTATGGATCCTTGTCCTTATTCTTTACTAGGCTCGTGCTCGTGCGTTGCTATGGGACAACTAAACTTTTGTATTAAAAACATAATAGCACGATAAGATGATAAGATAATAATACTGTGAAACTAAATACCGATGTTAAAGTGACATTTAATAAAAAAAGCAAACTTCGTGAAATTAACGTAGTCACGGAGAGCGCGTCATCGTAGGCTCACAAACTCTATTGTATAGACCTTTCTGTGATGCATCTAAGATAATGTTTTATATCGGTAGGAATAAATCTCCGATATCCATTACCTCCACAGAGGGAACATGCTCGTGCGTTGCAACGGGAAAATAGCCACAACGCCGTGACACCTTGCTAGTAAACTTTGAACTATGTGAATCTAGGAAACTCTAAATTATATGAATAAATGAATACCATATATCCTATTTGAATTACATTGAAAATGCATGACCTAAAAATGTATATAGACCAGGAAGTTCAGGAAATTTGGAAAATGGAAAACAAATGCAACTATTATTCATGAAACTCTTTGCTGGTCAACAGGAAGTTAAAAAAACTTTGAAAATGCAGCTTGACTACAGCTCCTTCAGACAACACTCTATATCTTTAGATAGACAGCCTGTTCGGCTGGGCTTATACGATCGTATACGATCGTGGATTATAAGCTGGAGCAGTATTTTTCTCTCACACCAAACTAGCCAAACCAGCCAGCAGTAAATAATCCACGATCGTTTACGACGAAACAAACAGGCTAAGAATTGATGTAGGATAAATGCTGCAAGACTTTTAAGATCTGATCACAGAAGTCGACAAATAACAATTTCTCACTGATTATTTCTATTTCTAGATGCTAATGCTAATCAGAGTTTGAATGCTCAAATCTGGAAAAGGTAGATCACCTAGCTACACATTAGAGATGCTATTGCTGTCCGTGACTCAGTGGTTGGATTGTCCAACACTAACCTATTAGTGCAGGCGGCTGGCTGTTGCAGGCCCCTGACTGCCAGTCGCTTGAGGTTGGCTTCCGTTCTTGTTGCTCCAAAAAGCATAACAAGGACAAGTTTGAATAGAAGTAACCAAGTAAAAAGGGTCCTCCCATTGTCAACTCTATATAAGAATACGACAATCAGACTGTAGACGCAATCCACTACTGGATGGTAGCAGCTTGTTTCTGGTGAGGCATAATAGCTAACACTATCTAGTTTGTGATGAAACAACTGATTATATCAACAATATATTGTTAATAAATATAATATATAATCAGTAGTTTCGTTGATGATGGATTCTCGTAATATGTTGTAACATCATCACGTTTTTCATAATAATGTGATCTCTTCTCTTTGGACACAAGGGCAGGGTTTCTGAACTTTTTTTTTAGAACAAACATAGCTACCATAAAATCATTCAAAGGTGATAACTCAGATTTGTCGAATCCAAAAAAACACGAGTACATGACGACCATACCTGTTGGCGAGCATGCCGGAGCTCCTGCTCCAATTGGCTAAGTTTCAGCCTGCTATTCTCAAGTTGTTCAACATAGAGACAGAAAACAGAAACTAAATACAGTCCTCATGCACAAGGAAAATACTATCTACCATCAGGTAGATGAAACTACCTTCTTTCTTAGACGGCTTTTCCTAGCAGCTTCACGGCTTTTCCTATGCCAGAATCAGAAGCTGTCCTAGTTCCAACTGATAAGTAAACAAGTTCAGTATATCTCAAGAATAAAAGTAACATTACTTGAAAGCAAACTAATAGCTTCTGTTGACACAAGAATGTCATCAGAATGAATTACATCCACATTAGTAATGCACTGACCATCTCTCGTGTTTCATGCTTTTCTTGGTTGACCTATATCTACGTCAGTCTGTTGCATGATATATAAATTAGCCAGTTTATTGTGCTATATCTGAAATAAAATCTGCAAATTGGCCTTCAATTAAAAGCCTACCAAGTGTCTCCAAGTTCAACTTTGCGATGGTGTTTCACAAGTGGCAGTAACACCAAAAAAGCAAATTCAACAACGTACGACCATATTTAGCTAATACCACACCTAGTTGATGTCTGCAGTTAGATATAAGACATCTCAACCTGAAATTCTAAACACATAAGACCATATTTAGCTAACTTCCTTAGCTACAATCAGAATGGCATGTTAAGTATATCAGCTGAAGATTAGGAGAGAAGTTCAGACTTCAGACTATTGGACTGAGACCTTCAGTATAACAATGAGGACTAAGGATAAGCCAGTAGGAAAACTCTATTGCCGTAAAGTTATAATAAACCGCATCCGCAAAACACCCTTAACGCCCTAAATCGCATCTGCAGAACACCCTAATCACAGATCCTGACTCGTACAACGACTCAAACCATGGGAATTCTAATGTTCCACTCTACCCGCGGGCTCGTAAGAGAAGAGTTCGGGATCACAGGAGGGAGGGGAGGGAGTCGAGATAAACGAAAAGGATAGCAAGAGCGAACCTCACCTGGGAGTGACAACGCCGTCGAGGACGGCAGCGTTGGACCCTTGCCATGCCCTCTGCTCACCAGCTCCAGCGTCAGGTCCTTCACCGTGCCGTATCCCGACCTCCTCGTACGAATCCTCCTGCTGCTTCACGATCACCGCAGCGAGACCGAGAGAATACATGGTGAGAATCCTGCTAGGGTTTTGTGCCTCCCGAGAAATGGAAAGGAAGGAGGCAAGCGAGGTTACCTTTTCCAGGCGATGCTCAGATCGTGGAGGCGGCGGCGTCCGACGGCGTCGGGGCGACGGAGCAACTCTAGGAACCGGCGCGTCGGCGGCGCGAGCAGGAGGCGGCTGTGCCGGCGATGGTGGCGTGAGGGAGAGGGCGAGGTCTCGCGAGGGCGGTTGCTGGAGCCACGGATCGTATGCCATAGAGAAGCCCCGATCAACGTATTTGGAACCACCTGCCGGCGCAGAGCGGGATCGCAGGGGCGGTCCCACCTACCGGCGCTGAGCGGGATCGCAGGGGCGCGCGGCAGACCGACGACCCGACATATGTCGCACGACGATGGTCTCCACGTTAGTCTTTTTAGTTGTGATTGTGACGAAGAGAAAACTGAAATTTACCAAGATAATTAATGACTGAAAATGTGAAATAACTCATTTATCACATTTGAAGTTTGAAACTACTTTGAAAGGGAACTACCCTTCTTCTTCCCACTCGGAAATCTCAAACTACAGTTACTATGATACTAATTGGATGCAACTGGAAAGGATGAAATGACTCATTCACATCTGAAGTCCGAAACTACTCTAAAAGGGAACTGCCCCTTCTTCAAACTACTATCGGACTGTTCACATCTTTTATAATCCGTAGTTTTCAGCTTCTTTTTTCAGCCGGAACAGTGTTTTCTCTCACAACGAATTAGCTAACAGTATTTTGACCTGTTTTTTCACCGAAGTGAACGGGGCCTATGATTCATTTAGGATGAAATCATAAACCGTCAGAGACCTGCATGACCAAATTAGTTTGCATTACCTAAAACAAAAGCTGACAGTAATTAACTACAGCAAAATTGAGTTTGAGACTATGTAACAGTGCACGGCGAAATGACCTGATCAGTACACGGCGAAATGACCTGAACACCGGGAGTTTTGGATCGAACTGACTGCCAGGCACCTAATGTCAGGTGTTGTACACGAGATCCTGCATGAGACAAACGGGAGGAGAAGGTGCACATCCAGGAATGAGTCAGGTCTATGAACACTCCACTCAGCCAGACCCAAGCCAGTAGGCCGAGGCTATGCCGCACCCTTCCCCTGCCCTGATTTTCTCAAGAAAAACCAAAACTAACTCAATCATCACATGCTGAACGACTGCAGGACCAAGGCCGGAGAAGTCAGATTGCTAATCAGCCGCATCCCCGGTTGCAAGGACAGGATTAACAACGAGTCGCTGGCTGGCTGCAGGAATTTAGAAATAATTTTACTGACTGGCTGCAGGAATTCACTGGCTGACTGCAGGCAGCCGCCGAGCGCGCGCACCGCCGCGAGGGCTGAGCGCAACGGTGAGGGGCAGAGCGCGACGTTGAGGGCCGCAAGCATAACCCGCATCATCACAGCGAGGGCCGCACGCATGACACGCATAATCACAGCGGGGACGCAGGGCGCCGGCGGCAGTGGCAAGGGGAGGCGCGCGCGACGGCTTGAGCGTCTACACTCAGGAAGCAGAAGTCGCTGGTGCTCACCGAGGTTGTTGCGGTCGCCGCGCCGGCTCAGTTCCTCGCGACGCGGGCGGGAGCGTGCTGAGGAGCGCAACCAGGGAGGCCGTTGCTCTACCCTCACGACTTTCGGGCGGTCAGGTCGCGCTGGGTCCCGATCTCCCGCCGCACGACTGGGACGACGATAGGGGAAGGCGGGATGCAGTGTGCTGCCCCCCTGCTCTTCCGCCTGCGTTTGCACGGGTGATGGCGGCGTCGAGATCGCCTGGAGCTGATTGGGAGGGAGGTTTCCTTTTGTGCCAGATGCCGTTCGCACGCGGGGGTTTTCCTTTTTAGTTTTTTTTCGTGCCATTATAATTCTTAAAATTCTAAGATTTGCCATTACTGTTCTTCTACCCCGAAGCACGCCATTACAATTTTCGCATATGTTGAAATATGCCACTGCTCCACACCCGCTGAATGCTTGGGCCTGCTCGCAGGCTTACGTGGCATACGCTGGACCATATCCGTCCATCTTCCGTTCCTCAAGTAAATGGCTCGGTTACCTCCGTCGTCTCCTCAGTCTCACTCTCCCGCACTCCTCCTCTCTCTTGCCCTCGCTCGAACCCTAACCCGGCGGTGGTGGTGGCTGAGAGGATCAAGATGTCCAAAAGGAGAGGGATGAATTGAGCTAATTCTAAATTTCTTGCAATAATTAAGTCCGACACTTAGCCCATTTCACCACCTCACGCCTACAAGTATTTCTATTGTTCTACTGCACAAAAGTTTTGTACCCTAGATTCTAATCCTACTCTAGCATGGCAGTTCTAAGATTGTAAAGACATGAATTGAATTGCTCAAATGTAAATGCTCAAACTAAAGAGAGGGAGAGCAACGCGGCGATGTTTTTCTGAGGTATCGGAGAGTCGCCACTCCCCACTAGTCCTCGTTGGAGTACCCGCGCAAGGGTGTAGCTTTCCCTTGATCCGCGCAAGGATCAAGTGCTCTCTACGAGTTGATTCTTCGACACTCTGTCGTGGTGAATCGCCCACAACCGCTCACACCATGACTTAGGTCATCCACAAGCTCCGCTGGATGATTACCAAGCTTTCAATCACCACCGAGCGGGCGATCACCCAGAGTAACAAGCACAAGCTCTCACTTGATCAAGACAAGCCTAATGAGAAAGGTGGATGCATACTTGCTGCTCTCTATGCACTAATGAGGTCCTTAATCTTGGATTCTTAAATCTCAATCACCCCACTAGACTCTTGCACTACCTTGCACTTCAAAGATGTTTCTCAGCTGAACCAAATCGCAAGAGAGCTAAGTTGGACGAGTTGGAGAAGTATTTATACTTCCCCATTCAAAACATGACCGTTACTGTCCAACTCAGCATTACACGAGGTGATCGGACGCGTAGGTCCACGTGACCAGACACGCCAGTCAGTACAACGTAGCTACACTGCGCGACCCTATCAGAAATAGCCGTTGGAGTGACCTAACGCCGACCAGCGTCCAGTCAAGACCCACCTGACGTGTCCGGTCATTGAAGTTCTCCTCTGGTACCTTACTGATGTGGACCGGACACTGCAAACCCAGAGTCCGGTCGTTTACTGCTCAGCGTCCGATCCTACATAGAACCATGACCCCACTGCTACAGATATGGCTAGCGGCACGTCCGGTTCCAAAAACTACCTAGCGTCCGGTTGTCTCAGACCTTGGCTGTGCAGGCGCCAATACTGACCGGACCCAGCGCCTCATCATCCGGTCGATAAAACTCCAGCGCCCGGTCATCAAATTTTCCCTCCATTCACTTCCAATTCAAAATCCTTTGTGAATGAGGTTGACTCCAACTGATCTTTGGGCTGTCCCTGAGCTACCTAGTGCAAAGTTTGACAAGTGTGCACCACACATAAACCATTAGACTCACCTAGGTCAAGCTACTAGTTCATACCCCCTTAATAGTATGGCCAAAGGAAAAATAAAATCCTAAACTACTCTAAGTGTCTCTCTAATGCCAAACGACACTTAGAACTAGTCCATCCTTAACCTTGTCGTCTATCCTTTAAAAACTGAAATGATTTACATCGACAGGGGCATGAAAACTATAATTACCCAATTAATCATTATTACCATGACCTAACTCAAATTACCTCTGCAAAATACACGTTAGTCACAGTAATCTCGTGTTGTCATTAACCGCCGAAACCCAACTAGGGGCCTAGATGCTTTCAATCTCCCCCTTTTTGGTGATTGATGACAACACTACCTCGAGTATGTGTATAAGAGATGGGTGAGGTTTTTAACATGCTTGGTTCATATAAGTAATTTGACAATAAGAACAAAAGAGGTTAGCCATGCTTATACAAACCAAGCCAACAACATGTACTCAAAAGATATGAATTAAACATGAGTACGAAATATAAAGCTCATTTGAATCGGAGTTTAACGCGAAAGCAAAGCAAATGAGCATAACCAAGAGACATGAAATATATATATATATCAAAGTAGAGAGCACACATGTCACATAAGTCTCACAATCACACATATATCACATATAACACAATGCATGAAAGTAAACATGAATGCATGAAGTATCACACACAAAAGAACGAGTCCATCTCATATGCTCCCCCTAAGTCTAACATACTCGCTCCCTCTTTCCCTTTGGCGTCAAGCACGAAAACCTAAGGGTCAGACGACGGGGTAGGAGCAGACGAGTCAGGCGCTGAGGTGCGGTGAGAGATCTAAAACTATGCTGCATCATCCTCGAACCCTAAACTCTGAGCGGTCGGACCCTCTAGAGCAGACTCAAGCGGACCCTCTATCACTAGAAGTGTAGGTGAAGCGGTCTGGGTCTGTTCGGTGGACTCGGTAGCTGGGTCAGCCTGTGGAGACTCTGAAGCTATGGTAGTAGCCTGACCCTGTGGCTCAGAAGGTGTCTCTATAGGAAGTGGAGCCACAACTGCCGCTGTCTCTATCACTGAAGCCTCGAGTGTAGGAATGGCTATCGGAGGCGGCTCTAATGAAGCAATAGAAGATGAGATCATCTCAGTAGTCCCTATGACCAGAGCGACTGTGGTAGGGCAAGGACTTGGAACTCTAGGGGTGTAGGCTATCCTGTTAGCTTACTAAAAGTAACACCCAAGCTCTAGGAGACTAGAGTATCTATCACTAACACAGACTCTAACTGAGTAGGAGTGAAGCCGGTGACTATAGGAGTGAAACCCTGAGTCTGCTCGGTCCTTGGTGAAGCAAACCACTATGAAATCTATTGGGCGGGCGAAGCAAACTATGTAGCCGGTTGTCCCTGACTCTGAAGCCCACTGGGTTGTATAGCTAGAGCATTGGGGTGGTGGTAGTAGTCGAAACAAGCTACAACATGGGCTGGTAAGGAGCAATCCCTGTAGTCGTAAGGACATGCTTCATGAAATCAAGAAGCTACTGCTAAGTGTTTGGCTGCTGCTGCTGGAACTGATCCTGATGCGCACCTGGTGCGCACGAGCACACCTGGTGGGTGTAGCCCCTGGTGCGCACGAGCACACCTGGTGGGTGTAGCCCCTAAGTCTATGACTGACTAGGGAGTTGGTCGTAGGCTGAGTACCTTGGTACTCTTTTTTGGGGCTACAGACTCACTGTTCCAAAGACTGACTCAGGTGGCCCACTGGCCTCCCCTCGATGGAGATTCTATGGGCATGGCTCGAGGTTAGGATCGAACGAGGAGGTTGAGATGACCATATTTGCTTCTCAGTGGATTGGGCGAAGGCCACTGGTGCTCATCTGTGTTTTCTCCCCTAGCTCTATTTGATGTGAGGTGGCCTTGTGCCCTTCGTGGGCTGGCCTTCGAACCTCAGTCGGTCATCGCTCATATCGAATGAGATGACTACCGCTTCATGATGCGACGTGAAGCGTTGTGATGCAACAATTGCATATGCAATGCTTCGATGTATGGATAAATGCATGCATGAGAATGGATGAATGAATGCTCATGCACTAGGAAAGTAGAATGGGGGTTGGTAAAGTTACCTTGATGGCTCAAGTGACGGGTCTGGGGAGCTCCTATCGGATATGTCCAGTGGGATCCATGTCCATTGTTCATGATGGGGTCGGCATAACCTGAATGGGGCATCCCACTACTCCTTACCTATCTCTCAGTAGCCGCCCAAGCCATTCGATTGACTCAGGTAACCCGTTGGCCTCTCCTCGATGGAGTTTCCATCGGTGGGTCCCTCTAAACTTTGCCTGAGAAGGCGGAGGGTCATTTGTGTGTGGTTGCTCCTTGTTTCCCATGCCTAGGTTGCGGTAGTGGTGGCCCCACCTAGGCTACGTCCCGTTAGCTAGGCGATGTTTCGTCGGGCAGGCCGCGCCCCATCAACCAGGGCCACGTCTTGCCACACACCTTTCCACATTAAATAGGTGGAAGGGAGAGGGTTTTCCTCCCGTTGTTTTGCCTTTCTTCAACCGTTGATATTTCTCCTTCCTTCTTTTTGTCAAGCCTGTTCGTGTGCCGCGGTGGTTTCTAGGATAGAGGAGGGAAGAGCGAGGGAGAGGAAAAACTCACATATTCATTCATGAATTCGAGGTGCGATGTCAAACTGGAGGCCTTCTAATGTGGATGAGGAGGTTCTAGCCACCTTCGCTGAGAAGGGACTGCTCCCATCGAAGGAGGTGGCGCATTGGAGGGCTCCTATGTTGGGGGAGGTTGTTCCGCAACCCTAAGCCAATGAGGTTATCTCCTTCCTTGCCTTCCATGAGCGTGGGCTTAGGTATCTCATGCATTGGTTCCTACACGGGCTCATCAATGAGTGGGGCCTGGAGTTGTAGCACCTCAACCCGACTAGGGTATTGCACATCGCCGGCTTTGTCATGGTCTACGAGGCCTTCCTCCGGATGGAGCCACACGTGGACCTCTTCCATCGGATTTTCAGCGGTCAAGCCCTGTCTGAGGGGAAGTTGCCTAGAATCACACCGGTTGGGGGGTTTGCCCTATAGAAGAGGCTAAAGATGTTGGTCCCCTACCCCATGTACTCCCCCTATAACTCCAACTAGGGGTGGCATGGTGTGTGGTTCTACATTAGGATCTCGGTGGAGGCGCCATTCCCAATGTTCACCGGGAAGAGGCTAGAGAGGAGGGAAAGCTAGTCGTGGGGTCTCGCCCGTTGATAGAACAAGCTAGAGATTATCGAGATGGAGCTTTGGAGGCTCATGCAGCATGGGCTTGATGGGTTGTGGGTCTTTGGGTCACCCCATTGGTGGAGAGAATGCAGCCAATGTGGTAATACTCTAGCCTAATGGATCCCGACCATGTGTTGCCAAAGGAGTTGTCAAAGGATGAAGTCTAGAGTCATCTCGATCGAGTGCTACAGTTGAGGGATGAAGACTCCCTTGAAGGGATGCTCGGACCCCTCCATGCCATGAAGCTATCCAATTTGGTATGTTTTTTCCCATGACCTTTTCCTTCTTGTTTTGATGTTTTGATTGATTTTGAGTTGCCCATTTTGAAGGGACTCACAGGCTATAAATCCCATCCGCATCTTCTAAGAGGGCTAGAAGGCACAATTTGGCAAGCTACCTAGAGAGGGGCTGTGCTTGCCAAGAAGAAGAAGAAAGCCGAGAAGGCCTAGATGAGGTTTGATAAGGAGAAGGAGATCAACCAGCGGGTTCATGGTGGCGAGAGCCGGAGCGACATGGAGGCGGAGCTCGAGTCAGTGGAGCCCATGGAAATGGGTGATGACACGAGTTCCTCGGAGGATGAGGAAGATAGGTAATGGGAACAGGGATCCTGATCTTCCGGTAGGTGGTGGTAACTATCGTTGTGGCGAAGAATGACACACCGATCCAGCTTCAGATCGAAAGATCAAACCCTGCAATCTTAGCACCATAGCTCCTCTGGTTATCAATTGAGTCTCAGACCAGGTTGACCTCACCAAGAAGGCTAATCCCTGCCTGCACAATGAAGAACACAAGCAAGAACAAGAAAGAACACAACCAAATTACAGATGAATGATTAATCTCTTAAAGTTGGGGTCTCACAAACTGATGAACGGTGAAACTGTTCTTGACAGAATAATCTAAGCAAAACCTAAACCCTAATGGAGGGGCAGTGGCTGTTTATGAAGACTCTAGGGTTGTGCAAGACCCCTGGACATGCCCCTAATGGGCCCAAACACGATACACGGTCCAACGGACCAAAAGACGATGTCGTAGCACCCTGGTAGATTCTGGACGCTGACTTGTTTTGACAATTACCATTGATTTCTAAGAGCTTTTGACGTGAGATCACTTGGATTGGCTTCCTTATCAAATTATCTTTCCATCCATATGTGGATTGTCAAAAACGGAGTCCGGATGCATCCTGGGTGACCAGTTTAAGACAGACTGGTCCTGGAGGCCGAGGCAGACTCGAAATTGTGTTGGACCGGGCCTCCGGTTCCTATTGGACATGCTTGCTGGTCATCTTTGCCTCCACCATGTCCTCTAAGTCCTTCATGACTCTCTCCAATGTTCCTAAGCAAGATAACATCATTAGGTATTAGTCTATTCTCATAAGTATAAAAAGGATCGCTTAAGAACGAGCTCACCTCTAAATTGAGTTGACGCATTCGAGCCCGGGTCATTGGACCTTGCATGATGGTTAGAGGATTAGTGGGTATATCCAAAGGAGTGATGTACTCATCAATAGGGGCATTGCTATGACCTTGGTGGAGCACCATAAGCCCATGGCTGCGCCCGTCAGCGGCGAGCATGGTTTGGAAGTGCGTGGCGATGTTCCTGAGTCGAGGAAGCACACCGCAAGTGAAGATGTCGTCCTCGAATGAGAGGCGAAGCGGGTGCGGTCACCACGTCCTTCGGAGGCATCATCAACTTCATGGCCCCCTGCTCTGAGTGTGGCGGAGCACGTCGATTGGTCGGCGGGGGGGGGGGGGCATGATCATTCCCCTGCATCTCCGGGGTCGACGCATGTGTGCGACCCCCAATGGGGAGATGCCCCGCCAGTTGCTCCGATGGTTTCGCCATGAGCTGGCGGTCACGGCCGTTCATGGGCCGATCGGGGACTGGCTGGTCTGCCTCCTTCCTCGGTTGATGCGAAGGGGCATGGGTCGCAACCCCTGAGTGATCCTCATCTAGTCGGCTCGTCGTTAGCCGGTCGGGGCTTCAGGGTTCTGCCGCTTTTGTCTGTGTATGTATTCATGCTTCCTTTTGTCCTCATAGTCAAATTTTTTAGTGTGACTAACCTGCACTTGTTTGACAGTGGCCAAGGGTTAGCAGGACTCAAGATGATGTCGATCCGCAAGTCCTGGTTTCTCTGGGAGGAGCACGGTTGGATGGAGCAAGAAGCAGTGGTGTCACAGTGGGTCGATGAGCTTAGGCACCAGCTAGAGTCTACTCGCCGTGAGTCCCAAGACTGGGCGGCCGAGGCAATGGGAGCACAGGCAATAGAGATGTGTGCAGTCGAGTGGGCGGTTGATTCTAAGCAAAAACTTGATGTGATGAAGGCCCACTTGGCGAAGACCGAGACGACACTCGAGAAGTTGGACCTTCAGGGGGTGTCCTAGCTCTTCCCTCTCAACAATGAGGGTAGCACTCACAACGTGGTTGCTTGCCATAACGTAGAGGAGGGATTCTCCCTATTCAGGAGCGATGAGGATTGGTGCCAACGTCAGTGATACTTTGAGGCTTTCCAAAGCCTGCTGTGCCTCCTTTGTCTAGACAAATGCATTTGTCTTTTTGAGAAGTCTGTAGAGAAGCATTCCCCCATTTGCCTAGTTAGGAGATGAATCGGCTTGGAGCGGCCAAATAGCCGATGAGCCTTTGTACACCCTTGACATTGCGTATCAGGCCCATGTTGGAGATGGCCACAATTTTTTTGGGGTTGGCTTTCATACCACGCTCAGACACGTTGTATCTGAGTAGCTTCCCCTTCGGGACCCCAAAAACATATTTTTTGGGATTCAATTTGACGTTGAACCTTCGGAGGTTCATGAATGTTGCGGCCAAGTTTGCGACTAGGTTGCTAGCTTGAGCTGCTTTCACTACTATGTCATCTACATAGATGGCGATTATTGGTTTTAGCCGCTTGACCTAGTCAGGTTGGTCGGGTAGGTTGATTTAGTCAGTGAAGCATCGCTGCATGCACCGTTGATAGGTGGCACCAGCGTTCCTCGGACCGAAAGGCATGGTTACATAATAGTACAAACCATATGAGGTGATGAATGAAGTCACGACCTGGTCGGACTCTTTCATTGCGATCTGGTGGTAGCCTGAGTAGGCATCCAGGAAGGAGAGGATTTCACAACCTGAGGTGGAGTCGACTATCTGATCTATGCGTGGTAAAGGGAAGTGATCCTTTGGGCATGTCTTGTTGAGGCCAGTATAGTCAACACACATTCCCCACTTCCCATTCTTCTTTTTAACAAGAATAGGATTAGCTAGCTAGTCATAGTGGTATACCTCTTTGATGAATCCGGCTGCTAGATGTTTGGAGATCTCCTCGCCTATGGCCCTGTGCCTTTCATCGTCAAAGCGATGCAAGCATTGCTTGGTGGGCTTTGAGCCTGAGACGACACGTAGTGTGTGCTTGATGACCTCCCTTGGTATGCACGACATGTTAGAGAGCTTCCACACAAAGACATCGCAATTTGCACATAGGAAGTCAGCGAGCTCGCTTTACTATTTGGCTAGGAGCTTAGTCTCGATCCACACTATCAGAGACCTAACACTAGGGTACTCCAAGAGGTGGAACCAATAACCATCGAACGTTAAAAACTCCCAGACGGACAAGGACGCCGCTGCTTTCCTTGCCTGAATGATGGGAGTTTGGTTCCACCTCGCTCGATGCCCTCGGGCTAGCACCGCCTTGCTCGACCCCCGAGGGCTAGGCTCGGTCTCTCCCAAGGGATAAGGGCTAGCTCTGCCTCGCCCGAGGGCTGAGGGCTAGACTCCTCCTCGCCCAACCCCCGAGGGTTGGGCTCAGTCTCTCCCAAGGGTTAAGGGCCAGCTCCACCTCGCCCGAGGGCTTAGGGATGGACTCCGCCTCGTCCGATATCCAAAGACTGGCTTGTCTGGCCTATCAACCTCTTCCCGCCCCCTCACGATGATAGGAACAGAGTAGGACAAGACGTTTGGGTCAACCGCGGCTTCAAGAACCATACCCTGCACCCCGGCAGGAAAAGTACTACCAGGGAACGATGGGATGGGTGCTTTAGATGCTTCTAGGCATAGCAGAGCCTAAATAGTGTTGCGGGCGTGTGCTCTTCGCCCTATGGAGTTGTTGGCACCGCCTTCAGCCCTCGGACACGGAACCCGACGTAGACATACGACAACCACTACGGTCCAGGAAAGGACTCGCGTCCTCCACAAATGACGGATGTGCTGTCACCACGTTATGGTCCCAAGGAAGCAGCGCCCGCTTCACAGCCACTCGGGTCCACCAGATCGGAGCGCTCGCTTCGACCTCTGGATGTCCTCTCCAATCAAAAGGCCTTGCCCACAGTGCCACTTTGGACCCCGACCCCGCATCCCTCCGATGGGGACTCATAGGAACTAGAAGGCATATGGAGCAAGGCTGGGCAAGGCTTATAAGTCAAAACCACTATACCAGAGTCCATACCCTACGTGGGGCAGTACTCTGTAGCCATCCTGACATTCTACAGTGGCCTCGACAGTATTGTAGGCGCTTATCATTCTCTCACTCCTGCTGGAATGGACAACAAGGCTTGGTAGACATGAACAACATGGCTAGGTAGCGTACGCACCCTTGCCCTCTCACTTGTAAAGCTGTCCCCTTCGTCTATAAAAGGGGATGTGCTTCCTCCAACAAAGGGACCAACTTTTAACAACACAACACACATCACACACAGTCAAGCTACTACCAAGCTCTTGACATCCTTTCGACCCTTCTATCAGAGACTTGGGACTAGTCCCTCTCTCGACCATTTGTACCCCCTACTATGAACCATTTTTCGGTGCTAATAATACGAGCATCAATAGACTGGATGTAGGGACATTCGGCCTGAACCAGTATAAATCTTGTGTCCTTTAGCGCACCATCTAGGCCTAACGTGCATCACTATAAATTTACTTGTCGGTGCTTGTACGAAACACCGATAGTTGGCATGCTAGGTAGGGGCCTTTGTGCATTCCAAATCAGGCCTTGGATGGCCACCCATGCATTCAGCTAGGTCCCAGGCGCACACGTGTGTTTCACTGACCTAGATTTCATCATCACACTAGGAGGAGAGCTGGCGCTGGCCCACACGGCCGTGCAGTCTCTCCCTTCCGTCAGCCTCAGCCACCAGAGGCTTGAGGGTCGGCTTGGCAACTCCCTTGGACCCCAGTTATCTAGGGAGGCCCCGCGCTACATCACCCTCTCTCCAAAAGACCCCATGCAGAGCGCCTCGGCAGCGTTTCTATTCGGTCTCCGTAACGCCATGGCAACCGCTTACCACCTTCTGGCACTACGCATGGTTCAGCCACCCATGGACAGCGAGTTTGTGGGGACAATTGAACATGATACAGAGACTCTCCACAGGCTCCTCATGGAGGAGCCAAGATTGTCCTCCAGCTCTGACTCCAGTAGGGGAGCCATCATCCTTCCCGGGAATGCTTCATGGCGTAAACTCCCGAGGGGCGCGTTGAAAGCATCTCCGGGGAAGAGGCTACCCCGACAAGCAACCCTGATGGTAGGTCCAGGGGGGAGGCAGCGGCCCCATCTCACTTGAGGATGGAGCAGCTGAGAGCCCACAAGCTAGAGATCGATGAGGCCAGACAAGGGCTCATCCAGGAGTACATGGACATCAATCGTGAGATCGAACGCCACAAAAGCGGTGGGTGTGCACATACCATGGCCCACACTGTACACTAGAGGATCCTCACCGATGACGGGACCCTTCCTCACTTCACTTGGGTGAGCCAAAACATTGCCGCTGCGATGGCCTTGCTACACGACCTTCCGGAGGCAGCGACGTCCGAGGATCGCCGGGCCCACCAAGAAATTCGCACGTTGCTCGAGGGTGCGGTGGCGCAGTAGGTAGAAAGCTCGTTGTCTCAACGACATGAGCTCGATGCCAGCTAGTGCACGCCCTTAGTGCGCCCCACCAAGGATGTGTCCATTCACCAGACACTGCCAGGCGGTAGGCAGCACACCACCGTTTTGGTACATCAACGTCTCGGCCACAACTGCAATATGCGTAGCACCATCAACGCCCGTAGGTGCACCCATGGCAACGTGGGAGAGGGATCCCACTATGGCTACCATCCTCGACATGGCAAACGCTATGACAGTGGCGAGGACTGAAGCCTGAGCCCTAGCCTGCCAGGCCCTCAGGCCTTCGGCCGACACATCCTCAACGCTGCTTTCCCACTAAGGTACCGACCACCAACCAACATCCCTAAATATTCTAGGGAAACAAACCCTAGGCTTTGGCTCGAAGACTATTGGCTTACATGTCAAGCCGGTGGTGCGAGTGATGATGATTTCATTATTCGCAATCTCCCACTATTCTTGGCCAATTCAGCACGAGCATGGTTGGAGCACCTACCGTCCAACGCCATTCAAAGTTGGGCGGATCTGATGGAGATCTTCGTGGGCAACTTCTAGGGCACATACAAATGCCTCAGAAACCCATGGGACCTCAAGAACTGCCGCCAAAAGGCCGATGAAACCCTCCACGGGTACATCTGGTGCTTCTCCCGGCAGTGCAATGAGCTCCCTAACATTGCCGATGCTGACGTGATAGGAGCCTTCCTATCCGGGACAACCTGCAAGTCTTTAGTTCACAAGCTGGGGCGAAGGGGCCTGTGGACCACCAAGGAGCTCCTGGACATCGCCACCAACCACGCCTCAGGAGAGGAGGCGGTCGGAGCCATCTTTGACCGCTCTGATGGCCAGGCAAGGCGGGATGAGGACGCCGGCGAAGGCGCCTCCAACAGTCCTGCCAAAAGAAAAAACAAGAAGCAACGGCGTGATAGCTCGCTCGTGGCCACTGTCGACCGCAAGGGTGGCCGGAAGCCCGCAAAGGGCACTCCGAACCACTTTGAGAAAATGCTCGAGGGGCCATGCCCAAACCATGCTTTCTCGGCCAAGCATCTATACAGGGATTGCGGCCTCAAGCGCAAATACTTGTCCGGGGGCCTCAACAAAGGGGCGTAGGGGAAGGAACCTGCCCCCATCATAGATGACGCAGAGGAGAAGGACGATGCCTTCCCAACATGAATGGCACCCTCATGATCTTCGGAGGATCAGCGGCCTACGACTCCAAGCACCGCCAGAAGGTCGCACGCTGCGAGGTCTATACGGCCGGACCAGTCATGCCTGCCTTCCTTTGATGGTCAAAATCCGCCATAACCTTCAACCGAACTGACCATCTGGATGCCATCCCACACCCAAGAAGGTACCCGCTTGTTGTCGATCCAATCATCGGCCCAAAGCGACTCACAAAAGTACTGATGGACGAAGGCAGCGGCCTCAACATCATGTACGCCAAGACACTTGACGAGATGGGCATCGACCAAACAAACCTCTACCCCATCCGAGTGCCTTTCCATGGCATCATACCTAGCAAATAGGCCATACTGCTAGGGTAGATCGATCTGCCCGTCACTTTTGGGGATCAGTCCAATTATAGGACTGAGACCCTCACCTTCGACGTGGTAGGGTTCCCCGGAACTTTCCATGACATCCTCAGACATCCATGCTATGCGAAGTTCATGGCCATCCCCAACTATACATACCTCAAGCTGAAGATGCCGGGCCCCCACGGGGTCATCACCGTTGGCACCTCCTTCCGTCGTGCTTACGAGTGCGAAGTCGAATGCTACGGCCATGCCACAGTAGTCGTCACCTCCAAAGAGCTCACCACCCTTAGGGAGGAGGTCGTGGAAGCGCCCGACGCAAAGAGGTCATCTGGATCGTTCGAATCAGTGGAAGGGTTCAAGGAGGTCCTCATGGACCCTAGCAGCTCTGAGGGCAAAAAAGTCTGCATCAGAACCACGCTCTCCTCTGAATAGGAAAGCGCGCTCGTCGACTTCCTCTACGATAACAAAGATATCTTTGCATGGAAACCCTCAGATATGCTAGGCATCCCGAGGGAGGTCGCCGAGCATACCTTGAAGATCCACCGAGGCTCCAAGCCGGTGAAGCAACGCCTGCGCCGCTTCGACGAGGAAAAATGTAGGGCCATTGGCGAAGAGATAGCAAAACTATTGGCTACTGGGTTCATTAGGGAAGTACACCACCCAGAGTGGTTAGCAAATCCCATTCTTGTGTGAAAGAAAATCAGGAAATGGAGGATGTGTGTCGATTACTGGGGCCTCAACAAGGCATGCCTAAAGGACCCGTTTCCTTTGCCATGCATAGACCAAATAGTCGATTCTACCTTAGGGTGCGAAACCCTCTGCTTCCTTGACGCATACTCTAGCTACCACCATATTACAATGAAAGAATCCAACCAGCTCGCGACGTCTTTTATCACCCCCTTTGGATCGTTCTGCTACATTTCCATGCCGTTCAGTCTGAAGAACACAGGGGTGACATACCAGTGCTGTATGCTCAACTGCTTCGGGGACCTCATCAGGTGAACCGTTGAGGCCTACGTCAATGACATCGTAGTTAAGTCCAAACGGGCAGACCATCTTGTCGCCGACCTCGAACGAACCTTTGCGAAACTTCGGGCGAATAGCATCAAACTCAATCCCAAAAAATGTGTTTTTGGGGTCCTGAGGGGCATGCTGCTCGGCTTCATTGTCTCCGAGCGCGGCATCGAAGCCAACCCGAAGAAGATCTCAGCCATCACAATGATGGGCCCAATCCAGAACATAAAGGGGGTTTAGCGGATCACAAGGTGCCTTGTCACCCTCAGCTGATTCATTTCGTGCCTCGACAAACGAGGGCTCCCCCTTTATCAACTCCTGAAGAAGTCCAACCACTTCGAGTGGATAGTTGAGGCCCAGGAGGCGCTTGACATGGTCAAGCAATTTCTAACAAAACCCCTGGTCCTAGTTCCTCCAAGCAACAGAGAATCCCTCCTCCTGTACATAGCGGCCACCACGCAAGTGGTTAGCGCCGCCTTAGTAGTGGAGTGGGAAGAAGAGGGGCATGCCCTCAAGGTCCAGTGCCATATATATTTCATCAGCGAGGTGTTATCCAAGTCCAAAACCCGCTAGTCCCAAATCTAGAAACTCCTCTACACCATCCTCATCACCAAAAGGAAGCTACGCCACTACTTTGACTCACACCCTATGACAGTCGTGACGTCATTCCACCTCGGCGAGGTCGTCCATAGCCAAGATGCTATAGGAAGAACCACGAAGTGGGCGCTCGAGCTGATGGATCAGGGCATTACTTATGCCTCTCGAACGACGATCAAATCCTAGGTGCTGGCTGACTTCATCGTGGAGTGGACCGAAGTCCAGATACCACCAGCAGTCGTCGATCAAGAGTACTAGACAATGTACTTCGATGGATCACTAATGAAAAAGGGCGCCGATGTGGGACTAGTCTTCGTATCACCCCTTGGGGTCCACATGAGGTACATGGTTTGGCTCCATTTCCCCTCATCAAACAATATCACAGAATACAAAGTGGTCATCAATGGCCTCCGAATCGCCATTGAGCTAGGCATCCGATACCTCGATGTCAGGGGTGACTCCTAGCTAGTCGTCGACTAGGTTATGAAGGAGTCTAGCTACCATGACACCAAGATGGCGGCGTATTGCCAAGAAGTCCAATGACTGGAGGACAGATTCAACAGCCTCGAGCTCAATCACATCCCAAGGTGCCTTAATGAAGCAGCCGACACACTCGCCAAAGCAGCATCTGGCCGAGAACTAGTTCCGGTGGGTGTCTTCGCTAGTGATCAACACAAGCCCTCAGTGCGCTACGTGGGGTCGGAATAGGCCAACAATGGCCCATCTGATCCGGCCCCGGGGGCCGACCCACCAACTGCTCCGCCCAACCCCGAGGTCATGGAGCTTGAAGAGGGTCCAACAGTAGAGCCCGACCCTCTCAACGACTGGAGAATGCTTTACCTTGACTACCTCCTCCACGACACATTACCAACAGACAAGATGGAAGCCCAGTGGCTCGTATGCCACGCCAAGTCTTTTGTTATTGTAGAAGGCGAACTTTACAAACAGAGCCACATCAGGATCCTACAGCTCTGCATCCCCAGCGAACAGGGAAGACTTCTACTGAGTGACATCCACGGTGGGGTCTATGGTCACCATGCCGCGCCAAGGACCTTGGTCAAGAACGCGTTCCGACAGGGCTTCTACTGGCCCACCGTAGTAGCCAACACCGAGCAAATTGTACGCACCTACGAAGGGTGTCAGTACTACGCTTGGTAGATTCATCTTCTAGCCCAGGCACTCTAGATGATCCCCATCACATGGCCCTTCATGGTCTGGGGGCTCGACCTAGTTGGGCCACTCAAAAAGGCACCCAAGGGCTTCACCCATCTACTTGACACCATAGACAAATTTACAAAATGGATTGAAGCTCGACCGATCTCCACGATCAAATCCAAGCAAGCTGTGCTGTTCTACCTTGACATCATCCATCGCTTTGGAGTACCAAACTCCATCATCATAGATAATGGCACGTAGTTCACTGGCAGGAAATTCATTCGATTCTACGATGAACAATACATCCAAATCGATTGGGTAGCCATCGCGCACCCCCGAACGAACGGGTAGGTCAAGCGCATAAACGACATGCTCCTACAAGGCCTTAAACCTAGAATCTTCAACCAGTTGAACAAGTTCGGCGTGCACTAGCTCGTTGAGCTCCTGTCGGTGCTCTGGAGCCTAAGGACAACTCCTAGCTGGGCCACTAGCTACACACCCTTCTTCATGGTCTATGGCGCTAAGGCCATTCTCCCAATGGACCTTGACTATGGAGCACCAAGAATTAGAGCATATGACGAACAATGGGCCGAGGCATCCCACCAAGATGCCATGGACCAGCTAGATGAAGCCTGCGACATCGCCCGCCTTTGTTCAGCTAAGTACTAGCAGGCGTTGCGATGGTACCACAGCCGACGGGTGTAGGACCGGGCCTTCAACGTTGGGGACCTTGTCCTCCGCCTCATGCAGAGCAATAAGGATCGCCACAAGCTCTCCCCGCCCTGGGAGGGGCCATACGTCATCATGGAAGTACTTCATCTGGGCACCTACAAGTTGAAAACCATCAATGGTGAGGTCTTCACCAACACCTGAAACATTGAGCAGCTATGTCGTTTTTACCCTTAATAAACGCATATTCCTTCTTATTAGTTTTTGTCTTTACAAATACCCAATCTTTAGTGACATCCAACCCCTACGAATCATGAGGGGTCGGACCTCACTCGGGGGCTGGTACAAATAGTACAAGTACATTGTGCAAACACTTCCTGTGGTTATCTTTGCAAACTTTATCTAAAGTTTTTCGATTCTCCTCAAGTCCTAAAAACTAAGATTTTGGGAACGAATTCTGAGTATAACTGGTAGGACTACAGGAGACCCATGCCCCAGCGGCTACAACCTCTTTACTCACCAGCATAATCAGAACTAATTCACCCACCATCCTAGTTTTTTGCAACTTGGGCCATAGGAGGGCATCGAAACCTCTTCACAAAAAGAGGGAACTGAAAAACTGTTACTGTTTCCGTAACAAAACATGAAAACTTGTTCATTTTTGCACAAATTCACCACTTACAAAGTGATTTCATCACACAAAGGACTAATGTACTCCTAAAATTCAAAGGATTGTTCACTCGGGGGCTCCCCCAAACTTATTCAATTACAGGCTCTACTTAGCTTTACTACAAGTACTACTACGGCTGCCGTGCCAAGCTCTCCATCGATAACGTCCGGGCATGTACATGGACTAGTTTGTCTACTATGGCCGCCGCGCCAAGCTCTCCATCGGCGATGTCCGAGCATGTACATGGACCAGTTCATCTACCATGGCCGCCACGCCATGCTCTCCATCGGCAACGTTCCACCGCTTCGCCAAATCTTCGAAAGCGCCGTCATCTGCAACAATGAGCACCACACCAACGATGGTGGTGCCCCGATGCCGGGGCACCTAGGGACTACGCCATCATCATTAGCCGCAACCCCGACAACGGTGCCTCCACCGGGATGCCCGGGGACTACGCCATCATCATCAGCCGCAACCCCAACAACGGCACCTCCGCCGAGACGCCTGGGGACTATGCCATCGTCATCAGCCGCAACCCTAACAACGGCATCGAGGTAGAAAGTGTCTCCCACTGAAGGAAGACCATAACCAATGATGGCAAAATCGATGACGCTTAGGACCCTCCGGCACCTTTCCTCCTTGGGCAGTAGTGACCCCTCCTCAGAACCGGTGAACCACACCATCTCATCTATGTTGGATGACCTCTAGCTCGACATCACACTCTAGATTCACAAGCAGATATGTGAGTTCTTCTCTCTTTGGCATTACCCTCTCTTACTTAGGAGTCGATGCATTCGGTGAGAAGAAAGGAGAAGAGGTGGCAGCTCAGAGGCTAGCGGGGAGGTGGGGCGAGAATTCTTCCCCCCTATTTAAAGAGAGGGCTTAGCTGCTAAGGAAAGGCAAAAGGTTCGGACGAAAAACTTTTTGCCTTCCCCTATTCAATACAAATGCGAAATCACTGCTGACAGAAATCCGAGGGGATGCGCCGGAAATGACGGGACACACTCTGGTCGACGGGACGCCACCTAGTAAGCCAGAACATCACCCGGGCATGGCCCACCACTAATGCACCCTAGACACGAGAACTGGAGCACGCTCACCTGTAGGCGACTCTCCACTTCCCCAGGCAGGACCATGGAACGACCCAACGATAGAACCTTCCTCCAGGGGGAGCCCAGCAGGCCTCCTGGGTCGATCGGGCGGCCTAGGCAAAACCACCAACAAATGACCAATTGAAAGATAAGCACCCCTGTTTACTTACTTTGAGTGTTGAATTCTTTACCGAGCTTCCGACCCCAGCAACGGCAGAGGCACGGACATCGCTCGGGGGCTACCGAGGGTGCCTGTTTGTCTAAAAACACCCTCTTAGCCTGACCCCTCCTTACATTTAAAAAACCGGAAGCACAGTGTATGGGACCAAAATGTGAAAACAACTAGGCAAACCAACAGACCCTATGCCCCGTCAGCTATGGTGCTTTTTGTTCACCAGCATAATCACGTTCACAGTTCCTCACATTACTAGCCTTGGCTCCTGCCTTCCCGAAAGGAGTTTGGAGGGGTCCACCTGCAGAGCCCCCTTCAGGGGAAGCTGGCGGATCGCTTAAAAATCAATCGCAAAAACAAAAGTAGCAATACTAATGCAGGTTACGCCAGCCTCATCAAAAACGTCGGACCCAAACCTGGCTCGAACACGTTTGGTAGGAGCTTCCCACGGCTCATACAACCAAGGTAACATTACCGACCCTCGCTTTCATTTTGATTAAACTATATGTTAAATTCATACGTCCAAACATTGCATATGCAAATTCTTGCATCCCAACGCTTCGTGTCGCATCACGAAGCGGTAGCCGCTTCATTCAATATGAGCGACGCCTGACTAGGGTTCGAAGGCCGGCCTGCGAAGGGCTCAAGTCTGCCTCGTGTCAAACAGAGCTAGTGGAGGAAAACCGAAATGACCCCAGCGGCCTTGCCTGGCCCCATTTAGAAAACGGACAGGGACATTTTGACCTTTCTCATTCGATTCTAACCTCAAGCTAGACCCACAAAATCTCTAACAAGGAGAGGCCAATGGGCCACCTAAGCCCAGCAAATGGCTCGAGCATATGCCGGGAGGCGGGTTAAGAAGTAGTGGAATGCCACATGAGGGCTCTGCCGACCCTATCAGCAAATGATGGATCTGGATTCTACACGAACATACCCATTAGCAAGCTCATTGAGCGTGACACCCGAGCCATCAAGGCAAGTATCGTCGACTCAACCCCTCTGATCATGAAAACCGAGGATGGGGTAGCACGTGAAAACATGGCCGACCCCTAACAAGACCCTAAAAGGCTTAGGGGCTCGAGCCGCTCGATCCAAGATTGAGAGACCGAGGTTCAAAGGCTGACCAGCAAAGGGTCTGAGGCCGCCTCGCGTCAAACAAGAGCAAGGGGAGAAAACACAGATGAGCCTCAACGGCCTTTGCCCGACCCACGTTAAGGCAAATAGGGTCATCTCAACCTTCTTGTTCAATCCAGCCTCTAGCCAAGCCCATAGAAACCCCATTTGGGGGAGATCTGTTGGAAGGCGGGCAAAGGAGTAACGGAACACCCCCCGAGGGCTTCGCCGACCCTACTGTGAAGCAAACGAGATCGGATTCTGTCCAAACATCCCCGATAGCGAGCTCATAGCGCACGGTCATGCAGCGATCATCAAAGTCCTAGGTAAGAGGTATGAGTAAATACAAATGTAAGTTTTCCTCCCTCGCTCCAGTCTCTAGTAACATCCGACCCCAGCAACCGCAAGGGGTCGGATCTCACTCGGGGGCTGATAAAGGTATGGGTACCTCCTTTCTTTTTTTGAAAAAACATTACATTAGATCTCCTCCTCGCATCAAGACTGGCGACAAGATTTGGGGGAACGGACTGGTAAGGCCGCAAAAAGCCCACGCCCCGATAGCTACGATAATTTTGCTCACCAGCACACTCAAGTTTCCCCTAAAAAACCTTGGGCCCTATGGTCTTAACAAACGGAAGGGTCGATTATCTAAATTTTTTTCATCGCAAAAAAAGGAGAAGGTAAGATCAAACAAATGAAATAAAAATTACAAAACCGTTTCCAAGACACAAAAGTACTGACACTTGTTCACATATTACAAATAAGTGTTTATCAAGCTAACTACTTCCGCGAAGGAAGGACCTCTTCTTTCAACCTGTTCGCCAGGTTCCGTGTGAGGGGAGACACTACCTTTTCCATCTCGTCTAGCTCACCATCATCATAGACAGGCGCGAAGCCATGGCTCATTACCTCCAGGTTGATCTCCTGAGCATAATGGGAATGAGTGATAGTAAAGGCTTAGGTGATCCCGGTGTAGAAGGCGTCCTCCTCAAGTTGGCCCACCCGTGCCATGATACCTATGGCATGAGCTGCAAGCGAGCTAGTTTTCACCAGCTACTCCACCCTTAGGGCATCGATGACCACCCCGACAGCGGCTTGCAGAAGGTCATGCTCATCACTCTCAGTCCAGAGGATCTCTCGCACTTTGGTAAGCTCCTTCTCCAGCCTAGCAGTAGCGCTCTCAACATCCAACCTTCGGTTCACCGCGACGCCAAGATCAGCTCGGAGGGAGTCGGCCACCCCACATGCCTCGTCACGCTCCTGGATGGCCCGGTCGCAATCCTCACGAGTAGCACTGTGCTCTGAGTGAAGTCTTTCCTCGACGGACGTGTCTTAATCAACACAGGCAGAAAGAACCCACTCACAAGACCTCCATGTCTTGTGGCTCCCATACACCGAGTCTGCCTAGTCTAGATTTATTACTCCACATGCTCATATCTCACGATCACATAAATAACCAGTCGTATCCAAGAAACCATTTATATCTCGCGGGTGACCGGTAATCACCTGACTTTATCGTTCTAAGCATGGCTAAGCATAAATAAGCATTCTCGGATTGAAACGGGTAACAAGGTTGATATTGAAAAACAAGATTGGTAATGCACCAATTAGGTTTTCACTCAACTCCTAATCACTTAATGCAGTATATAAAAGAAAAAGCGATATAAATTTGTAAAACACAAGATAGGTTTAAATGCATTCGGGGCTTGCCTTGGTTGACGAAAAAGTCAAGTTCCGGAGACGTTCCACAATTATCAAACCCAATCTCAACAGACAGATTAACCTCCTCCTCAACTTGATTGACTACCATGTGCTCACTTTCGTTCACTACATGTAGTAACAATGCCATGTTTAATATGATGCGAGATATAAAACATGATGCTTGATGATGGATACAAAAATTAATAACTCGAACACAACTTTCCTTCGCGGTATAGTTGCAAACCAACAACTAACTAAACATTTTTATAAACTCAAACACTTACTATACATACCAAGAATTATTTTATATTAATGACCCAAGGTCATCACTCAATCCAAAATTCAAACAAAACCTAAGTCATTAAGGTTTACTATTTGCTTTTATGAATTAATTATTTAATTCAAAATTATGAAATAAATCAACTTCTTCCATATGAGCTCAAAATTTTTGTGAAGACTCATCATATGATAACTAAGTAGCAAAACAATTTTCATAATTTTTGGATAATTATATAAGCCTAGAAAAATCATGGAAACTCATTTATTAATTAATTTGAGCAATTTTTATCACATTCAAAATGTACTAAAAAATAAAATTTAATATTGTTTTAAATAGCTTACATCTCAGAGAGGTCACACAAAAATTTTCATAATTTTTGGAGCTCTAATTAATTCTATACAAAAATAACAAATCACATCACTATTCATTCAATTTTGCAAAATAGAAAAATTCCATTTTCAAATCCACGGCCACTGACAGAGTGACCCCACCTATCGGCACAGTACCCTGCGCTGACCACGGCGGCGAAGCTTGCTGACCGGCGATTTCTCACCGATGGTGAGGTCTCCGACGATGGCCAAGGTACTACCACGTTCCCCACATCATAGCACGTCGATTGGTGGCACTAGCTAGACCAATTACGGCTTGGTCCGAGCACGACGCCGGCCATGGTGGCCATGATGGCGTGGCTATGGCATGCCAGGGAAGGAAGGTCGGTAATGATTAAACACAAGGCTCGGGAAGACTTAGGAGCTCACCCCAAACACGCTTGAGCTGATGGCTAAACCAGAGGAGCAACGGAGAAGCGGGTCGGCGATCAGAGCAAACACGGCGGAGCAAGCTACATCGACGGCAATGTTTTGGTGGCTGCGATGGATGAAAAGATCAATCAACAAGGCACAAAGCATCATGGTAACATGGCGAAGCTAGAACCATGCTGAGCAAAAGCAAAGACGCACCGTAGAGTGCTAGCCACGGTGACGCGCACTCGACGGCGATGCTACCGGCCGCGAGGAAGAAAGGCAACGCTCGGCGTTTCCCAGCAGAGTCAGGCTTCAAGGATTGGTTGGCTAGGTGCACAAGGAGCATGCGGAGCTAGGACAGGCTTTGCTGTGACTAGAAAGGCGCTACGGCCATGGCATGGGCTCGTTAGAGCTAGACGGTGGCGTCGGAAAAAACAGAGAAGAGAAACGAAGAAGAACGGCGACGGCATAGGCCTTATAGCGTGGCTCAGAAGCAAGAAGAAGCCACGCAGTAGCCTTCCCCTACTAGCATGAAGCCAGAGATGTCCACAGGCACGCCTAGAACGCTGAGGAAGCTCGTCGACGGTGAGGTGTCGCCCGAAGACATTGTTCACATAAATTACCGAATTGCCACTCATCTATTTTCCCAAATTACTCCCAAATTTGTATGGTAACTCAAAAATCTCCAAAAATAAAAGTTGTTCCAAATTCAAAGTTCTACAACTTTTCTTTAATAACCATACTCTAATTCGGTCTACATTTTGAAATGCAAGTTTAAAATCAAAAGGAGACACTTTAAGTACTATTCACCTTTTCAAATTACTTCAAATTTTATATGACAACTTTGAAAACTCCAAAAACCAACTTTGTACACCTTGACAAACTCTACACTTTTGCTTTTAGGCTCAACCCCAAAATGTGCTTGAATTTTGAATTAGGTTTTCCAGGGTAAAATTAAATACTGGAAATTAGGGTTTTCGGAAATTCAATTCAATACAAAGATTTTGAACTTGATTCAAACCATACAAGTCAACACATATAACATAAAGGTAACCTTGTTTTAGTGTATGC